>NC_034185.2:20352785-20952785 GCF_002021735.2 Oncorhynchus kisutch
GTGGTAAGAACAAAATAGTTCCATCATTTTCTTTTCATTTCTAGTGAGGGGTGTCCGGGAGGAAAATTTGATAACTTATATATATTTATTTTCTAAGTATAGAATCACCTGAGGACATTTTCAGTCTATAAATCACAAAATGAAACTTTTGTGCAGGTGGTTCAGTTTTGTATTGTAATGGTTAATGAAAATGTAAGTTATCGTTCTTTTTTTCAGGATACCCTACATTTTTGCAAATATTATTTTATCATGCTTCATTTGAGGGCTTAAATCAGTCATCTAAAAGTAACTTTTTAAACATACAATCCTACTATTATTTTAATGTATCTTGTGTAGAACTGGCTAAATGAACTACTTTTGAGTCCAGAGTTTTAGATCAGGGGTGTGTCCTGTTGTAATGTTTGGACATTCTGTTTATGGGTTTGGGGTTTTGGTTGGGGCTAGTCCCGGCTGATAGCCTAGCCCCACACCCTGCTGCCAGTGACACCCGGGATCCCATTACCTCAGAACCCAGCGGGTGACCTCAGCACAGTCACTGCACAGTACCAGGTCCCAAAAAGACTGACGAGGCCCAGCAGTCATAGCTGTGTCACTTATCAACACCGCTCTCCAGGATTTATTCAAATTCTTAAATTAAAATCCCCAAACTCACCGCAGTAGAAAAGCATGTGGATCCCAAATGTCACACACTGACTCGAGGTCTGTCTTGCCTTTAGGTCACAGTTAATATTTTGGCATTATTTACTGTGACAGCCCGCATCCCAAATGGCATCCTATTCCTTATATAGTGCCCTACCTTTGGGCACTGGGCAAAAGTAGGACAGGAATAGGATGCTATTTGGGACGCAGCCACAGAACAAGCTAAATTACCTCGTATGAAGAAGACCCTGATTCAATGGTTCAATGTTTCACAGTGTACTTACTGACACAAAGGCCTGAAGCTGTAGGTGCACTATTGTAGAGAACAGTGGCATGCTCACACTGTGCTACAGTAGAGTAACTTGCACGACACCAGAGAGGGCCTTACTTACAGGGCTATTGCCTTTGTTAATTATCCTACAACAGATGATCCTTTCCCGTGTTGGTATATTGTGGGGTTTAAAACCTTGCCAGGTCTCTCTCATGGCTTTTGAAAGCCATTTGAAATTAAGGGTCACTATAAATGTCATACACATTGATTTGTCCCTCAGGACAACCTTTGTGTGTGTGAATTAAAGGCAAGCAGACGTCAATGTCCATTTCTGAGTTGTGTGCTGTGTTGTTGTATTTCAAAGCAAGACTTGTCTGTTTATTGAGTTTTTAGATATGTACATACTATATTGTACACAGTATTACTTATTGAATTCACAACAAAATGGTCTCAAGTCTTGCTTTGTGACATGATGTACTGTATACATCAATGAACAGTTTTCCAGATCCAGATTGAGCCTAGTCCTGGACTAAGAAGCATGCTCAATGGATAATCTCCACCGAAATAATCTAGTCCAAGACTAGGATTAAACTGTCTAGGAAACTGGCCCCAGAAGTTGTGAGATGTGACAGCTGTACTTCTACTTTGTTATTGGTGGGTAACAGGAACGTGGAACGGCACCACTAAGGTGGCGGTGAAGACTCTGAAGCCGGGCACCATGTCTCCTGAGTCCTTCCTGGAAGAAGCCCAGATCATGAAGAAGCTCCGGCATGACAAGCTGGTGCAGCTCTACGCTGTGGTGTCTGAGGAACCCATCTACATCGTCACTGAGTACATGGGCAAAGGTATTGTCAATCACACACCCATGAATGGACGCATGCACACATAGACAGACACACACACACACACCCACACACAGTTCATGTTGAAACACACACAATACAATACCTTTGCCCACGTACTCTGCGACGATGCTATGGAGAAAACGGACCCTAGAACTCAATATTTCTTTAAAGAATAATCCAACATTGACACTGTGGTGAGCCAGCACCTTCAGTGACACGCTGTAGGCCTAGCTAGATAGACTACGTAACCATCTGCCTTGTTGCAAGCCCTGTGTGTTTTTTCAGTGCAACAATAATTGAAGCCTATAGTTAACTATGGCACAGTTGGCCAACAAGCTGACATTTACGAGCACCACAAGAAAGAGCTTCAGATCCCTCAATTAAGTATAGAAAAAAATGGGCTGAAAACATTGTTTCTTTGACAAGCTGGGAAGGAATCCCACATGTAGGTCAGACTGTTAACTGACGTTCAGAAGACTTGTTTCAATAAAGATCTTCTATTTCAAATTCATGTTCTGACAACAGATATCTCCTGTTGTTTAGGAAGCCTCCTGGATTTCTTGAAGGATGGGGAGGGACGAGGACTGAAGCTGCCCAATCTGGTTGACATGGCAGCCCAAGTAAGCCCCAATAAAGATGTCACTCACTCAGCTCTGTGTTTATATAACTGAACTCTGTGTGACCACAAACAAGACAACTCAGCAGCACTGAAACTTCAGGACAGGGGTGTGTCACCGTGTGTTGTATTCTTTCTGGAACTACAGGGGTGTGTCACCGTGTGTTGTGTTCTACGTTTAACTCAGTGATTTTACTGTCTGTCTGTCTGTCTGTTTGTTCCAGGTGGCAGCAGGCATGGCGTACATCGAGAGGATGAACTACATTCACAGAGATCTGCGCTCGGCTAACATCCTGGTCGGGGACAACCTGGTGTGTAAGATTGCCGACTTTGGATTGGCCAGGCTGATTGAGGACAATGAGTACACAGCACGGCAAGGTGAGGACACACACACACACACACACACACACACACACACACACACACACTAATGATTGCCTTAGTTCATGAAGAGAGTTCCAACACAATACTGTGTGCATCATCACACCTTGACATGATGTCAATGGCTCACTGTCTGGCTATAACACTGTACTACAGAGACACTGAGAGACACTCCCATCTCTGGAGAGAATGAATACCTGTAGCCATATGTAGCTAAGTTACATTCTGTCATCTACTCTTCCCCCTCTGTTCTCTCCCAGGTGCTAAATTCCCTATTAAGTGGACAGCCCCGGAGGCTGCGCTGTTTGGGAAGTTCACCATCAAGTCAGATGTGTGGTCGTTCGGCATCCTGCTCACTGAGCTGGTCACCAAGGGACGGGTACCCTACCCAGGTGAGGAGGATCAAGGGACAGATGACCAGAGAATCAATGGTTCTGTCTCCAATGGCACCATAGGGCTCTGGTCACTATGTAGGGTAGAGGGTACCGTTTTTGGACTCAACCCATGTGATATAATGTTCACATCCTGACAGAGCTCAAGACGATGTGTGTTGTGTTTGTTTTGATTAAGTTACTATTATGGATAAGCCTCACTTGTATTAAGAATAGGTAGAAGGACTATAGTGCAATTATAAAGCACAACAACAGCAGCAGGGTAGCCTAGTGGTTAGAGCGTTGGACTATTAACCGGAAGGTTGCAAGTTCAAACCCCCGAACTGACAAGGTACAAATCTGTCGTTCTGCCCCTGAACAGGCAGTTAACCCACTGTTCCTAGGCTGTCATTGAAAATAAGAATTTGTTCTTAACTGACTTGCCTGGTTAAGAAAAAAATATATATATATGTAACAACCTAGCTCCTGCTGTTTATGCTAAAGAAAAGAAGAGCTCTAACCACGGCTCAGTAACTTTGTTTTCCTGCCAGAATCAGAGATTTATAACTGTTAATCCAGGGTCTGCCTCTGGGCCGCTGCTAGCCCATGTGAGAGGACTGGTCAGGGGAAAGGAGTTGACTGAGATCAGCGCGAGGGACATGTTTGTCTAGATGGGCCACTTCACTGAGCTGGTGTGGGAGGGAGAATGGGCACGAGTGGAGGGCTTGCACGCTATGGAGGCCAAGCTGGAGCTGAGGGAATAATAGCATCATCCTAACAGATATCGTAGCAGCTTTCGAGGCCCTTTCTCGGGACTCTTCTTGTTGATGCAGAGGCTACATCTCTTAGCTAGTCAAAAGCGGATAGTAGGCTATTCAAACATCCCCAGGTTGTAAAACTTGTAACCCCTGTGTTACATAAATGCTTTTCCAGGTCCAGATATTGCCTTAAGGTCAGCATCTCTGGGGTTTAAAGCTCAATGTCTCTGTCATTAAGGTCATTCATTAGAGGTCAAAACTGATGTCTTTCATTTAACTGTCTTATCGGTTACTTTAAAAACCTCTGCTGTAGTTAACTTATCTCTATCTCTTTTCCTGTGTGTGTCTGTGTGTCTGTGTTTGTCCGGCGCGCGTGTGTGTAGGGATGAACAACCGGGAGGTGCTGGAGCAGGTAGAGCGAGGCTACAGGATGCCCTGTCCACAGGATTGCCCCATCTCCCTCCACGAGCTCATGGTGCAGTGCTGGAAGAAGGACGCAGAGGAGAGGCCCACCTTCGAGTACCTGCAGGCCTTCCTGGAGGACTACTTCACGGCCACAGAGCCGCAGTACCAGCCAGGGGACAACCTCTAAACGCTGGGCTGGGAACAGGACTGGACTGAACCGTAGCTCTCTGGAGCCCCACCAGGGACCAGGGACTTGTACATCTTCCTCAACTTAACAGAGCATCTTGTCTCAACTCTCCTCACTCTCCGTGGCTGACCCTGTAACTCAACAGACTGGATACCAGAGGTTTTGTGTGTGGGAAAGTGGGGTTTGATCTAGCTGGGGCTGGGTTAAATAGGTTGGGCGTGTATGGGTTATGAAGGAGGGAGGGAGAGGGGAAGGGAGGGAGATTTGGGTGTGGTTGGGTTTGTGATGATGCAATGAAATGCCTGTATTCAATGTAAATATGAACAGCTTGTTTGCTTAACTTTTGGGCTTTCTTTTGTTAGTTTGTTTGTTTGACATATTTTCTCCAGCACAATAATGATGATGACGATGATAATAAAGAAATTATGACCATTTCAAAAGTGCACCATGAGACCAATATCTCAAGTTATCTGGTCTCTTCCAATCCAGATTCTCTTCCAATCCAGATTCTCTTCCAATCCAGATTCTACAGGACATTCCTTTCTTTGCAAAGTCATCTGTTTTACCGACTAGGCTAGCATGACAAAGTAGTCCGTTTTTCTAGCAATGCTTCTTATGAAGTAAGTTTGATATGATTCATCAATGTGAGATAGCTTTGTCCTCCTCATAATAATCGATGTTGGGCTAATGCTGTAACAAAGTTATTTTACAAATAATGTATGTTACATTTTGTAATTGCAGCCAAACGTGTAAGAATGATACTTTTGAACATACCTCTTCTCGCTTACCAGATTTTAAGAAAAGTAAATAACGGGGAAGAATCTGTCTTTCCAGGTATTATTTAGTGTGTACTGGAAGGGCATACTGTTTATTTAAGAAGAGAAAGATGTATGTCGACATTTAATGGTCATATTTGAACTTGTATGCAGAGTTCCATTTTAACAGCCATTCCAAGGCATCCATCTCATGGACCATGTTTCCTCCATGATGTGTAGCCATGTACTGGGAAGTCTTAGTGGGTAACGTCTCTTCCTCCCTCTGTGAACAGTGACATGTCCCCATTCACCTCATGTCCCACCCTAAGTCTGTCTGTATGCAGTACAGCACCACCAGTAGGATCCTTTCTCAGCTCATTTCTGGACCACTTCCTTTAGATTACTTTACCTTTTTTATGTTTAAACTGACATGGATATTTTAAGTCTTGTGTCTTTTGTTTCAGAGTATGTTTTATTGAACCTTAATTGCTAGATCTTTGAGGAATGGGTTGTACTGTATCTTCAAGGGGAATGTTGAAAGACACTGGTGAAACGTCCAGCTGTAAAGCTTGACCTTGTTTTGTCTCAATGTAGTATTTGTTCTTATCTTAAGACGGTTAAAGTGATAATCGGGATCTGTTTAAGATTGAACCCCATCGTTGTTTTACAGTTTTACAACTTAATGGTTTTAAAAGTGTCAGTAATCCTCCTAGTTTATTTCTTCAATTTTTTTACATTTCTGTTTTGTTAATTCAGTGGTTTGGCATTTGAAATTCAAAAAGAACAATAAACATTTTACACTCTTTCCAAGACACTTATTTTATTTTTATGGAATTGCTGCCTCTATACGTTGTGTCTGTTGTGTGTGTCTGGACATTGTAATCCACTAGGCCTGTCCATCTCTGCCTTCATGACCACCTGGTGTTGCTACAGGGTGAAAAAGAAGAGTTTTGAAGAAGACTCTCTAGCCCTGTTTATAACTGCCGTTAACATGCATTCAGGTATAAACAGGGCTGATCTCCATCTCTCTCATTCGCTCTCTTTTTGTCTCACTCTCTCATGCTAGCATAGGAACAGACAGACTGGACCTTTGACAGCTGTGGTTCTCCAGCCCCAATAGCTGTATGATAAGGAGAGGGCCAGCAGGTCTCTCCAGACCCATAGCTGTATGATAAGGAGAGGGCCAGCAGGTCTCTCCAGACCCATAGCTGTATGATAAGGAGAGGGCCAGCAGGTCTCTCCAGACCCATAGCTGTATGATAAGGAGAGGGCCAGCAGGTCTCTCCAGACCCATAGCTGTATGATAAGGAGAGGGCCAGCAGCCAGCAGGTCTCTCCAGACCCATAGCTGTATGATAAGGAGAGGGCCAGCAGGTCTCTCCAGACCCATAGCTGTATGATAAGGAGAGGGCCAGCAGGTCTCTCCAGGCCCATAGCTGTATGATAAGGAGAGGGCCAGCAGGTCTCTCCAGGCCCATAGCTGTATGATAAGGAGAGGGCCAGCAGCCCGCAGGTCTCTCCAGGTCCATAGCTGTATGATAAGGAGAGGGCCAGCAGCCAGCAGGTCTCTCCAGACCCATAGCTGTATGATAAGGAGAGGGCCAGCAGCCAGCTAGTCTCTCTAGCCCCATAGCTGTATGATGAGCGGGCCAGCAGCCAGCTGGTCACCTGAGGAGGTGCTAAATGACTGGTACATGACCTCAGGGCAGGCCTGCCGCGGGTTGAGGCACCAGTGCCAGGTAGATACAGGGGAACACTATGGCCAGACACACATACACACATAGTCTGCAGCTCAGGCAATCAGTAGTGACACACCTCTCACCTCATCATGTAGCTCATCAACTCCATTGGTAAAGGTTGCTTAGGGACAGCTCAGCTATGACAGGCTCACACATCAGAGTCAAATACACAGCTTTCTAGCTCAGTGTTTAGTCATATAATCACTACCAGCAGCATCAGTCCTGTTGTTTGTTCTCCGTTATTTGATTTCTGAATCAATGTTTATGGGACGAGTCGTGATGGCTGATAAGCTGCAGGACATGTGTCTGTTATCAGGCGAGAGTCACTGCACAATCTCTGTAATAGAAAAAGCATTATGTTAGCAGGTAAGTGTGGAACATTATTCCCTTTTTTTCTCTCCAGGTTCTACAGTAATCTTGAACAAGACCAGTCTGATAGTGAGTGTTATTTCTGTTAAGACCACAAGAGGGAGTGTTTTCCGTGTGTGGGTGTGTCACTGGCGGGATGTACTGAGCGCAGAGACATAAGAGGAAGCGAGGCACCTTACTCAGCTGTCTATTCCCCAACAATTGTGTGTGGGGGGGGGGTTCAATTGAAGTCAATGAACTAAGTAGATCAGACCCAACTGCTATTGCATTGGTGACTATGGGAGACATTCAGACACACCCAGTTAAGTAGACCAGAACAGGCTATTTATTTTCAATGGTAAACAGCCTGAGTGAAATATCTTAATTTACTCACCAACAGCTGCCACGATTGGTAACTTCATTGATGAATCATGGTGACTTGTAATACATCTGCTTGGATACATCACAATAACAATATTTCAATCAATACTTCATTTGTTATAAAGGACATTATAGGGATCTTATTCAAGCGCAAATGATACCATTTTAGTTATCATGGCCTGGATCTCACAGATCAATATAAACCCTACAGAGGTCTGTCCTACGCTGTGCAGCTCTGTCTGTCCACCTGTGCTTCAGGTGAAGTGACACCTGCAGATGAGGCCTCCTTCCTGTATGTAGATTTGCCCAGAGAGAGAGGGAAAGAGAGAGGGAAGCTTTATATGACCTGCAGCTGGTTCACTTGGTCCTCATCATCACCTAATACTACTGGACTGGACTGGCAACACTGTGGATCTCTACTCTACCAGCAGGCCTGCCCCTCTGTGTAAGTAACCTGTACTAACACTTTATTGTTAAATTATGCACTTACATTGATGGGATTATTGTAGACAAGTGCATGTTTTGGGGGGGGTTGTAAGTGTGTTTTTATTGATAAAATATTGGAATCTAAACTCTCAGTGTTATGTTTACCATACAGTTCTCCATTTTTAAAGGGATGGGAATGGTACAGCAAGAAGATTCTTATGTATAGGCTACAATAGATCTGTGCTTAGTCTATGACATTCCACAAAGTGTTCTGCTAAAAAAAAATGTATATTTCCAATGATTTAACTTTGCTATATGGGCATCTGGCTATAAAATGGAAAGTGATGATAGTGCTATAAGGTGGAATTGCCTTTTCTGTTTCCCAGTTCCAAGAAAACCACATATGTATGATAACAGCACAAATTCACCCTAATCTGCATGTCTCCTGGTCAATGTCAATACATTACCACAGAGTCGTTTAGGCACTTATATAAGCCCTTCAAGGTCATAGGTACACAAGGGTTGTCATGTTGTACTCGCCTGTTCTGTAGAGACTTGTCAGATGAGATAATTGCATGTTTCAGGCAGTAAAATATCCTTTGCTGTTGTTGACATAGCTATCGTGTTAGTCATCATCAGTTTTATCTAGAAGAAAAAGAAACGCACAGCTATTAAGGCGAGGTGCTGGCTAGCGGAGTAGAAAACTTGAAAATAAGAGAGCCGCACACTCTAGGAGCTCGGATGCAAACATTAAATTACCAACGTTTCGACAGCCAAGCTGTCTTCATCAGGGTATGATCACAAACACTGCAGGATGACTCGTTTATGTAGTGTCAAAAGACAGGTGTCTAATCATGGCCAAGAATGGCCTAATATCATTGGTTAATTATCAAATATTAAAATGGCATACAAAGAACTGCATACAAACAACAAATGGATAGCATACGATCATAAATTCATTTGACTACAAAAGCTTACAAACAATTACAATGGCAAAGTCACAATAATCACAAGAATGGCTTCAGATCAAAGTCTACGTTGAGACCGAAGGGAGCAAGGGTCTTTAAGTTAAAGATCCAGGCAGCCTCTCGTTTTAACAATAAATTATCAAGGTCAACCCTCTCCTAGGGAGGGTGACATGTTGTATGCCAATATAACGCAGAGACGAAATCGAGTGGCCTGCCTCCAAGAAGTGGGCCGCAACTGGGTGAGTAAAGTTTTTGCACCCAATGGTGCTACGATGCTCTGAGATACGTACTTTTAATTCGCGCTTTGTTTTACCCACATAATTTTTACCACAAGGACAAGTTATAAGAAAAATAACTGCCTTAGTGGAGCACGTAATAACACCTTTGATTGGGATCGATTTCCCACGAGGGCGGTATTGAAGCTATGGAACATTTTCTTCTGCAAAGTGACCCTAATGAACTACCTTCCAGTGCATTATAACATTGGCTGAAATAGTACTCACACATAACTATTTCATGTTTCTAAATTATTTCTTTATTCAGACGAAGGGTACTGCTATGGGATCCCCCATGGCTCCTAACTATGCTAATTTATATGTGGGTTACATGGAGAAACAGTTTATTTTCCAACCTCTCAAAAATGTTTTCTTGCCTAACATCATTATTTGGAAACGGTATATTGATGATATTTGTGTTCTGTGGAGGGGTGATGCAAAACAGCTCCAGGCATTCCATGTTTTTCTATCATTTGAGATTTACTATGCAATCTGACACACGTCAAATCAGTTTTCTTGATCTTCTGATCTTGTGTGAAGATAATGTTCTATACACTGATCTTTACAGGAAGCCTACTGATCATAACAGTTTGTTGAGGGCTGATAGTTGTCACCCACTTCCCTTTAAAAATAGTTTGCCCTACAGCCAATTCTGTCGAATCAAAAGAATTTGCAAAAAACAATCAGATTTCAACAGAAATATGGCTGAGACGCAAAGAAAGTTCAAGGAGAGGGGCTACAAGAATGATCAGATTAATATTGCCAATGAGAAAATTCAAAACAAAACGAGACATAATCGTTTAAGGTCAATCTCGCAAAAATACGCATTCTTGTGTTCTAACTACCCGCTGTTCAAAGCGCTCTGAACAAATGAAGGGAATTGTTCATAAATATTGGCACATTATAAAATCCGATGATAGTCTCGGTAATGTGTTTTCGGACCTTCCCTTAGTGGTATTCTCGCGGGGCAGAAATCTCAGAGACCAATTGGTACACTGGTTTACCACCCCAAGATATTCCTGAACAACGTCTATTTGCGCCCCTACTGGATGGAAATTACAAATGTAAGGGCTGTGCTCAATGCAATGGCACTTATAAATGTAGATCCTTCAAACACCCACAAACAGGGAAATAGATCCCAATCAAAGGTGTTATTACGTGCTCCACTAAGGCAGTTATTTATCTTATAACTTGTCCTTGTGGTAAAAATTATGTAGGTAAAACAAAGCACAAATTAAAATACGTATCTCAGAGCATCGTAGCACCATTAGGTGTAAGAACTTTACTTACCCAGTTGCGGCCCACTTCTTGGAGGCAGGCCACTCGATTTCGTCTCTGCGTTATATTGGCATACAACATATCACCCTCCCTAGGAGAGGGGGTGACCTTGATAATTTATTGTTAAAACGAGAGGCTTCCTGGAACTTTAACTTAAAGACCCTTGCTCCCTTCGGTCTCAACGTAGACTTTGATCTGAAGCCATTCTTGTGATTATTGTGACTTTGCCATTGTAATTGTTTGTAAGCTTTTGTAAACAAATTAATTTACTTACCCAGTATGCTATCCATTTGTTGTTTGCATGCTGTTCTTTGTATGCCATTTTAATATTTGATAATTAACCAATGATATTAGGCCACTCTTGGCCATGATTACAGACACCTGTGTCTTTTGACACTACATTAACGAGTCATCCCGCAGTGTTTGTGATTATACCCTGATGAAGACAGCTTGGCTGTTGAAACGTTGGTAATTAAATGTTTGCATCTAGAGTGTGCGGCTCTCTTTCATTTTCAAGTCATCATCAGTTTCACAATATTTCACAGTATATGACACTGAATCAAATGCTGTCGGTACGTTCATCCTTGCCTTGAGATGTATGGAATCTTTTCAAATGTGATCATGAAGTCTGCCGAATCTGATTGAGTGCTTCCTTTTCTCATTGAAATTGACCCTTACCCTTAACATCTCGTCAATATATAGCCAACCCCAATCATAATATATCCATAAAGGCCTAGTAAAAACCAACGTTTTTTGGGGGGGAGAAATAAGTAACCCTTCTCGGTCCTTCTCCACATATTGTTTATTACACTGTGCTCATCTCTGTATCAATAATGTCCTCCCATCCAGCTAACATTAATGGGTTTATGGCAGGCATTACCTTATCTGCTATTGCCTGGTGCTGAGGAGGAGGACGGAAACATGGAGGGGGACAGTGGCTTCATCACTGTTCAGAAGGTCTACTACCCTTTGCTGTGCATTCTGGGGATCCCAGGTGTGTGAATCTTCTATCTTGTTTGTGCTGTTTCCTAAATCTATTTGTGTCTGTGTGATGTTCCAAACTTGTTTTCATTAATTATTGTGAGAGCAATTGAAAAGGAAATGTCACAACTCAAAACGGGATGCCATTCTATTTCTTGTTCCTCAGCCAATCTCTTCACTTTCTACATGATCTGCTTCCGGAAGTGTGGAATGTCTGACACGGCCATCATCTACCTGAGCTGCTTGGCCATTGTGGACACATTCTACCTGGTGTGGGTCATCCTGCTGGACCTGACGCTCACCTTCTGGCAGCTGCAGCCTTTCTGGCACTCCCACCCGGCCTGTGGCATCATGGGCTTCCTGCAGTACGGCTCCTTGTACAGCTCCTCCTGGATCGTGGTGGTGTTTACCATCGAACGCTACCTGGTCCTCAGCAGCACGTCCGCCAAGCAGCACTTCTCCCAGGCCAAGGTTACTAGGCTGACCTGTGTGTCTATCATCCTGGTCTCCCACCTGGCCTCCGTGCCCATGGGCTGGATCAACGTGGTGACGCCGAAGAATTTCACCAGAGAGGGGAAGAATGTGACTCTGCCCTGGTGTCACTACAGGGGCCATATCTATTCTACTGTCCTGGTGTGGGTCACTACATTCCTCTCCGGTGGCATCCCCATCATCCTGGTCATCATCTTCAACTCGCTGATCGGCCACCACCTGACCCGTGCCAGAAAGATGTTTACCAAGGAGGACCGGAGGGTCATGCGGGGGGGGGGAACCAAGGGCATGGTGCGGAGGACCATCTTCCTGCTGGGCACAGTGTCTGTGTCCTTCGTGGTGCTCAGCCTGCCACGCTTCGTCACCTACTGCATCCTGCGCACCAAGTACAACCACGACTGGTTTGACCGGAACGACTACCGCATTCCCATCAACTTGATTAGTGACCTGGCCAACATGCTGCAGAACCTCAACTCCACCACCAACTTCCTGCTCTACTGCATGGTGAGCCGGGGCTTCCGCCAGGAGCTGATCCACACACTCACCTGCAAGTCCAAGGCCCGAGAGCTGGGCTCCTTCCTCACCCAGACCACAATGAAGGTGTTCTCTCTGGTGGACCATAAAACACAGCCGACCAGAGACCCCATCACTGTAGTCCTCACCAACCTCAAACAGACCCAGTAGAGAGGAGGAGAATGGAGGGGGAAAGGACAATGATGTGTATAAACCCTGGATGACTGACAGGAGGCAGTGTATTGAAGCCACTGCACAGCCATCTTGGAACTTGTCCTCCATTGTAAAAAAAAAAATTGGAAGCTATAGAAATGCAATGTCTACATTAGTTTTGGACACATTTATCGTATTACAGACACCTTAATGCAAACTTTTAAATTATGTTATGTGAGCTAAACATAAAAATACATTTCTTTAAATTCCTTTAAGTAGTTTTTTAGAGAGTACTAATGTTACCGTCCCCACTACAACAACAAAAAATACTTAAATACATATAATTTTGTCCTTGAACCATTGAATTGAAATACTGTAGAATTCAATTCATTCCTATGGATGCATGCTCCTACTGGGGTGGGACAATATGGCCGATGGCCGACCAGTGACTTCAAAGCCTTTCAATGGCCAATACATAGTATTAGCAGTCCAGGGTTTATATAGCTCAATAGGAAAGGAGGGGGGAACGCAGGACGTGGTGACTGGACAACGATATGAACAACTTTTACAATGACTGGTTTTCGTTACTGGATACCCATTTCTATAGTTGTTGGTTTGAATGTTTGAATTTTATTGTATGTTTGTAGGATCGTTCTGTGTTGTTATAAACTATGTTTGAATAGTGTTTGTTGGCCTACATGGACTTTTTTCAAAGAAAACTCAACTTGTAAAACAACATTTGAATTTATACTGTCGTGGAAATTCTTACACAGGGACACTCCAAGTCAATCTTAAATGAATCATTGTTTATTGTCAGCGTGCTGGAGAGGTTCCAACCAACTCAATGCACCATAGTACACGTCATTCAGGAGCTCTGATTGGGCAGACCCAGCAGTTGTCTTACATAAGGCTATACACAGACAAGTTCTATTTGCATGATTTAGCATCATTAATTCATCTTTACCGTTTTGTTTCATTCATGTGACAGACCAATACCTCACGAGGCTTCTTCTCTCTAAGCTAGACCTTGAAACTGAGATATATTTAGTTTGTTCTCAAAACAAGGTCTGGGCGTACTGCCAAATTGCAGCTACTGATAGTGAGGATTTGTACAGTCAGCCACTTGCAAGAACACATAAATTGGTTTATAGAACAGCACATGAATAGAACACAGAAATAAGTTGTAAGTAAAGCTCAAACATTAAAATTCTCATTACATTACCAAACCGTGTAGGCTATTTTATATCCTCACGTGTGGATGTAAAGGCTTGTTCACTTTAATGGACGGTATACTTTCCATTAACCAAGTGCCTTCATATCTGTGGGTATGTTTTAACTATCTCATTCCATTCTCATGTATCAGTTCAAACTACAAGGTTCATCATGACTGGTCGCAGAATTCCTGCTCTGTTTGGAGAACAACCTGATTGGTGGACGTGAACTGCATGACCCGCATTATTTGCATAAATTGTGCAAAGGAACTTCTCTGCTTTGCATGAGCTGATCTCTTCCTCAAACATAAATAGAGGGAATGTTTGCTGTTTGCCTCATAGCAGATGTGCATGTAGAGGGAGCCAGGGAATACACAGCTCTGACACAGATAGGTGTGTAAAGTTGAGTGGGGCTCAGGTTTAACTGTTAAACGTGACTGTAAATGGCACACTTTTCTGTAAGTTTGAACTTATTTTCATTGTTTGAAGTCGGGAGAATTTAGTAGAAGACTTGTTTTTTGACTCATTCACAGACACCATGCAGGAAGGTTTACAGTAGTCGCTTTTTATGACTCATTCACAGACACCATGCAGGAAGGTTTACAGTAGTCGCTTTTTATGACTCATTCACAGACACCATGCAGGAAGGTTTACAGTAGTCGCTTTTTATGACTCATTCACAGACACCATGCAGGAAGGTTTACAGTAGTCGCTTTTTATGACTCATTCACAGACACCATGCAGGAAGGTTTACAGTAGTCGCTTTTTATGACTCATTCACAGACACCATGCAGGAAGGTTTACAGTAGTCGCTTTTTATGACTCATTCACAGACACCATGCAGGAAGGTTTACAGTAGTCGCTTTTTATGACTCATTCACAGACACCATGCAGGAAGGTTTACAGTAGTCGCTTTTTATGACTCATTCACAGACACCATGCAGGAAGGTTTACAGTAGTCGCGTTTTATGACTCATTCACAGACACCATGCAGGAAGGTTTACAGTAGTCGCTTTTTATGACTCATTCACAGACACCATGCAGGAAGGTTTACAGTAGTCGCTTTTTATGACTCATTCACAGACACCATGCAGGAAGGTTTACAGTAGTCGCTTTTTATGACTCATTCACAGACACCATGCAGGAAGGTTTACAGTAGTCGCTTTTTATGACTCATTCACAGACACCATGCAGGAAGGTTTACAGTAGTCGCTTTTTATGACTCATTCACAGACACCATGCAGGAAGGTTTACAGTAGTCGCTTTTTATGACTCATTCACAGACACCATGCAGGAAGGTTTACAGTAGTCGCTTTTTATGACTCATTCACAGACACCATGCAGGAAGGTTTACAGTAGTCGCTTTTTATGACTCATTCACAGACACCATGCAGGAAGGTTTACAGTAGTTGCTTTTTATGACTCATTCACAGACACCATGCAGGAAGGTTTACAGTAGTCGCTTTTTATGACTCATTCACAGACACCATGCAGGAAGGTTTACAGTAGTCGCTTTTTATGACTCATTCACAGACACCATGCAGGAAGGTTTACAGTAGTCGCTTTTTATGACTCATTCACAGACACCATGCAGGAAGGTTTACAGTAGTCGCTTGAAGGAATGAAAAAGTTCACTTTCTAGGAGCATCGGTTTGACTGGTTATAATTGTATGTATTATAGTGACTCTTTATCACCAAAGGACTGCTTTGAGTTCTGTATAGCGAAATGGGAAGTGTTTTACATTGATCTAGAATGATAGCTATAGATCACTGCTATCTACACCTGCATTGCTTGCTGTTTGGGGTTTTAGGCTGGGTTTCTGTACAGCACTTTGAGATATCAGCTGATGTACGAAGGGCTATATAAATAAATTTGATTTGATTTGATCTGTTTCACTCTAAAACAGTTTGTGTCACTTGTGAATACAAGGTTTCTGAAAAGTGTTGCCAGGAGTGTCACCTCATGCTGCTATCCACATAGTTCATATTCTAATCCTTTAATACGACATTTATTCCTGTAATACCATGTTTATTCCTGTAATACCACATTTATTCCTGTAATACCATGTATATTCCTGTAATACCATGCTTATTCCTGTAATACTACATTTATTTCTGTAATACCATGTTTATTCCTGTAATACCATGCTTATTCCTGTAATACCACATTTATTCCTGTAATACATGTATATTCCTGTAATACCATGCTTATTCCTGTAATACCACATTTATTCCTGTAATACTACGTTTATTCCTGTAATATCACGTTTGTTTCAATTTCACAAGAAGTCTATCCCTCCTGAGAGAAGAATGGACTCTATCAAGGTATGGAATTGTCAACTACACTAAAGGAAACACTACAGGAAACACTACTACACTTAACAGACAGAAAGGTTAACCTTACATTTCACTAAACTCACTCCTAGTTATAATAAATCATTTTGTCCCTTACTTCTTCTAAATGGCTTAAGCTGAATAACAACCTTTCTTTTTATTTTTGTCAGATTCCTGTTGTCACAGAAGCATTCCTTTGGAGACAGATGAGTCTATGACATTATCAACCCTGGACCTACTGTGACCTGTGGGCCAAAGGAAGAGGGCTGGTTCGCCCCTGAGGTGACTGTCAATGATGTAGGCCAGGTGAAAGACCCCAAGGACCCCTGGAGAAGCCCAGTGGAGGACCCTCAGGGTCAGCCTCCACCCCCGCCCAGATCCCCTTCCCTGCCTGGGCCACATCAGCAAGACATGTCCCCCCACACCACTGATCGCCTGATGAAAGGCCCCTACCCTGACAATCTCAGGTTACACCCCTACAGAGAAAAGGCTCAGTGGACTGAGGATGAGGACTTCTCTTTATCTGGGCTACTCCAGCGGGAAGTGGAGGGCTTCGCTGGTCCTCCTAGCTGGCCACGACCTTGGGACTGTTGCCTTAAAAGGAGCAGAACACGTAGAAGCCCCTCTTCCTCTCACGTCTGACTTAAACAACATCCACTACTGTGTCCCTTAAGTCACCAAGCACACATGCCTCCTCAGTGTAAGTAACATGATGTACTGTATATGACTACACTATTCATAGAATGAGACAGAACAGATATACAGTCGTGGTCAAAAGTTTTGAGAATGACACCACTATTAATTTTCACAAAGTCTGCTGCCTCAGTTTGTATGATGGAAATTTGCATATACTCCAGAATGTTATGAAGAGTGATCAGATGAATTGCAATTAATTGCAAAGTCCCTCTTTGCCATTCAGCCCTGCCACAAAAGGACCAGCTGACATCATGTCAGTGATTCTCTCGTTAATACAGGTGTGAGTGTTGAATTTGTATTTTTCATTTTTTTATTTAACCTTTATTTAACCAGGTAGGCAAGTTGAGAACAAGTTCTCATTTACAATTGCGACCTGGCCAAGATAAAGCAAAGCAGTTTGACACATAAAACAACACAGAGTTACACATGGAGTAAAACAAACATACAGTCAATAATACAGTAAAAAAATAAGTCTATATACAATGTGAGCAAATGAGGTGAGATAAGGGAGGTAAAGGCAAAAAAAAGGCCATGGTGGCGAAGTAAACACAATGTAGCAAGTAAAACACTGGAATTGTAGATTTGCAGTGGAAGAATGTGCAAAGTAGAAATAAAAATAATTGGGTGCAAAAGAGCAAAATAAATAAATAAATGCAGTAGCGGAAGAGGTAGTTGTTCGGGCTAAATTATAGATGGGCTATGTACAGGTGCAGTAATCTGTGAGCTGCTCTGACAGCTGGTGCTTAAAGTTAGTGAGGGAGATAAGTGTTTCCAGTTTCAGAGATTTTTGTAGTTCGTTCCAGTCATTGGCAGCAGAAAACTGGAAGGAGAGGCAGCCAAAGGAAGAATTGGTTTTGGGGGTGACCAGAGAGATATACCTGCTGGAGCGCGTACTTCAGGTGGGGGCTGCCATGGTGACCAGCGAGCTGAGATAATGGGAGACTTTACCTAGCAGGGTCTTGTAGATGACCTGGAGCCAGTGGGTTTCGCGACGAGTATGAAGCGAGGGCAAGCCAACGAGAGCGTACAGGTCGCAGTGGTGGGTAGGAGCTTTGGTGACAAAACGGATGGCACTGTGATAGACTGCATCCAATTTATTGAGTAGGGTATTGGAGGCTATTTTGTAAATTACATCGTCAAAGTCAAGGATCGGGAGGATGGTCAGTTTTACGAGGGTATGTTTGGCAGCATGAGTGAAGGGTGCTTTGTTGCGAAATAGGAAGCCAATTCTAGATTTAACTTTGGATTGGAGATGTTTGATGTGAGTCTGGAAGGAGAGTTTACAGTCTAACCAGACACCTAGGTTATTGTAGTTGTCCACATATTCTAAGTCAGAACCATCCAGAGGAGTGATGCTGGACGGGCGGGCAGGTGCAGGCAGCGATCGGTTGAAGAGCATGCATTTAGTCTTACTTGTATTTAAGAGCAGTTGGAGACCACAGAAGGAGAGTTGTATGGCATTGAAGCTCGTCTGGTGGGTTGTTAACACAGTGTTAACACAGGGCCTCCCGGGTGACTCAGTGGTTAAGGGCACTGTACCGCAGCGCCAGCTGTGCCATCAGAGACTCTGGGTTCGTGCCCAAGCTCTGTCGTAACCGGCCGGACCGGGAGGTCCATGGGGCAACACACAATTGGCCTAGCGTCATCTGGGTTAGGGAGGGCTTGGCTGGTAGGAAAGTCCTTGTCTCATCGCGCACCAGCGACTCCTGTGGCGGGCCGGGCGCAGTGCGCGCTAACCAAGGTTGCCAGGTGCACAGTGTTTCCTCCGACAAATTGGTGCGGCTGGCTTCTGGGTTGGATAAGCGCTGTGTTAAGAAGGCTTGGTTGGGTTGTGTATCGGAGGACGCATGACTTTCAACCTTCTCTCCCGAGCCCGTACCGGAGTTGTAGCGATGAGACAAGATAGTAGCTACTAAAACAATTGGATACCACGAAATTGGGGAGAAAAAGGGGTAAAATTCAACAACAAAAAAAGCAAAAAGAAAAGCAAAAATGCAGTGTCCAAAGAAGGGCCAGAAGTATACAGAATGGTGTCGTCTACGTAGAGGTGGATCAGAGACTCACCAGCAGCAAAAGTGACATCATTGATGTATACAGAGAAGAAAGTCGGCCCAAGAATTGAACCCTGTGGCATCCCCATAGAGACTGCCAGAGGCCCGGACAACAGGCCCTCTGATTTGACACACTGAACTCTGAACTATCAGAGAAGTAGTTGGTGAACCAGGCGAGGCAATAATTTGAGGAACCAAGGCTATCGAGTCTGCCGATGAGGATGTGGTGATTGACAGATTGACAGGTCAATGAATATGGCTGCACAGTATTGTTTCTTATCGATGGCGGTTAAGATATCGTTTAGGACCTTGAGCGTGGCTGAGGTGCACCCATGACCAGCTCTGAAACCAGATTGCATAGCGGAGAAGGTGCGGTGGGATTCGAAATGGTCGGTAATCTGTTTGTTGACTTGGCTTTCGAAGACCTTAGAAAGGCAGGGTAGGATAGATATAGGTCTGTAGCAGTTTGGGTCTAGAGTGTCTCCCCCTTTGAAGAGGGGGATGACCGCAGCTGCTTTCCAATCTTTGGGAATTTTAGACGACACGAAAGAGAGGTTGAACAGGCTAGTAATAGGGGTTACAACAATTTCAGCAGATAATTTTAGAAAGAAAGGGTCCAGATTGTCTAGCCCGGCTGATTTGTAGGGGTCCAGATTTTGCAGCTCTTTCAGAACATCAGATGACTGTATTTGGGAGAAGGAGAAATGGGGAAGGCTTGGGTGATTTTCTGTGGGGGGTACAGTGCAGTTGACCGGGGTAGGGGTAGCCTGGTGGAAAGCATGGCCAGTCGTAGAAAAATGCTTATTGAAATGTTCAATTATAGTGGATTTATCGGTGGTGACAGACTTTCCTATCCTCAGTGCAGTGAGCAGCTGGGAGGAGGTGTTCTTATTCTCCATGGAGTGTTGACAAGGACAAGGCTGGAGATCACTCTGTCATGCTGATTGAGTTCTAATAACAGACTGGAAGCTTCAAAAGGAGGGTGGTGTTTGGAATCATTGCTCTTCCTATGTCAACCATGGTTCCCTGCAAGGAAACACATGCCGTCATCATTGCTTTGCACAAAAAAAGGCTTCACAGGCAAGGATATTGCTGCCAGTAAGATTGCACCTAAATCAACCATTTATTGGATTATCAAGAACTTCAAGGAGTGCGGTTCAATTGTTGTGAAGAAGGCTTCAGGGCGCCCAAAAAAGTCCAGCAAGCGCCAGGACCGTCTCCTAAAGTTGATTCAGCTGCGGGACCGGGCACCAGCAGTACAGAGCTTGCTCGGGAATAGCAGCAGGCAGGTGTGAGTGCATCTGCACGCACAGTGAGGCGAAGACTTTTGGAGGATGGCCTGGTGTCAAGAAGGGCAGCAAAGAAGCCACTTCTCGCCAGGAACAACATCAGGGGCAGGCTGATAGTCTGCAAAAGGTACAAGGATTGGACTGCTGAGGACTGGGGTAAAGCCATTTTCTCTGAAGAATCCCCTTTCCGATTGTTTGGGGCATCCGGAAAAAAGCTTGTCCGGAGAGGACAAGGTGAGCGCTATCATCAGTCCTGTATCATGCCAACAGTAAAGTACCTCAGCCAAGGGAGTGGGCTCACTCACAATTTTTCCTAAGAACACAGCCATGAATAAAGAATGGTACCAACACATCCTCTGATAGCAACTTCTCCCAACCATCCAGGAACAGTTTGGTGACGAACAATGCCTTTTCCAGCATGATGGAGCACCTTGCCATAAGGCAAAAGTGATAACTAAGTGGCTCGGGGAACAAAACATCGATATTTTGGGTCCATGGCCAGGAAACTCCCCAGAACTTAATCCCATTGAGAACTTGTGGTCAATCCTCAATAGGCGGGTGGACATACAAAATCCCACAAATTCTGACAAACTCCAAGCATTGATTACACAAGAATGGGCTGCCATCAGTCAGGATGTGGCCCAGAAGTTAATTGACAGCATGCCAAGGCGGATTGCAGAGGTCTTGAAAAAGAAGGGTCAACACTGCAAATATTGACTCTTTGCATCAACTTAATGTAATTCTCAATAGAAGACTTTGAAACTTATGACATGCTTGTAATTCTACTTCAGTATTCCATAGTAACATCTGACACTGATGTGTGTCAATATCTAAAGACACTGAGGCAGCAGACATTGTGAAAATGAATATTTGTGTCATTCTCAAATCTTTTGGCCACGACTGTAGATACATACATGAAATACATTATTCTGAATGTCTATGACAGTAGCTGGGTTGTTCCACAACTAGAGTTCCTCTTGCATCCCTTTGATATTGTAAGAAGCCTGTTATATTAAATTAAGTATAATAAATCAGATTGTTTATATGAATAAACAATGTTACTTTATTTGGCCCTTTACTGTTACTTTAATTGGCATTTGTCTTAATTTGACTTCTTGAGATGGAAAACCTTGTTTTTAAAAAATCTAGTGTGTTATGAACGTGTGCTCTTTATGACAGAATATAAACATTTATGCATGGAACGACCCAGCTATATAACATTTGCTGGTAAGTTGGTGAAGTTTTTCTTTATGTTGTTGTATATATTACTGTCTGAGATTTAGCCTGGACGATCCACATTCTATAATTCACATAGGCTGTGTTTACACATGCAGCCTAATTCTGATCTTCTGCCCAATTATTGGCAAAGAGCTGATCTGATTGTTCAACAGCCCAATTAGTGGAGAAAGATAAGAATTGGGCTGCCTGTGTAAACACAGCTGAAGTAATGACTTTGATTTGGAGCCCATCCAAGACAGGATGCTAAAATCATGTCTTCTCACATAACTGGACAGGCCCAGATCCGGTGCACAGCAGGTGTCAGAGAGACCGTAAATCAAACATGTCTCCTCTATAATCATCATTATAACCATTTTCACCCTATGGAACCTCAGCAGGACCCTCACCAGTGCCCACTGTCCTGGGACACTAAACATTCCTACGCTGGTCTAACATCAGATTGTATTATTAGCCTATATATTAGCGTTGTTATAGTCAACTAGCAAATGTTTCTTAACTTTTTGGTGTTTTGTGGGGCTCCAAACCCTGCTGCTGGGCATTAGAATATAAATTCAACTCTTCTACACTTTTCCCTCTCTAGGACTCCCACGGCTCAAACAGACTATATGGACAAGAAGCTCTAAAAGCCTCCAGTCTAAATCTTACTTAGTGTGTGGGCCCTCCCAGACAGGTGATGAGGGAGGTCAGTGTGGTGCCCTCCTACCCGGGGACCCCTGGCCAACCAGGTGGGGGAGGTCAGTGTGGTGCCCTCCTACCCAGGGACCCCTGGCCAACCAGGTGGGGGAGGTCAGTGTGGTGCCCTCCTACCCGGGGACCCCTGGCCAACCAGGTGGGGGAGGAACAGCTACACAGGAACTGAGGAAGACCATCAGTCTATCTGAGGAGTGCAGTAATTATGTATCAATGTCCATCCCTCAGCAAAACCAAGATCATTCATTTTTAGACATTAAAGATTATTGTTCATTAAACAGTGGACTTTCGGTGAATCAGAAGTGATTGAGTCACCCTAAGAATTCAATATTAGGACTTAAAACCACAAATATGTACAGTAAATATTTGCCTGAGCACAATTAGCTTCCATGTGGTAGAATGCTTTGTTTGATCGCAGGAGATGTGTTCATTACATATTCTGTGGACACAGCCAGTGAGTTCTTTACCTTGGTGAAGTGTCTGACAGATCAGGGCTTTAAACCAGCTGTAAGTTTTCCATTTTATTTCATTCACCCACTCTTTGAAATTTCTATTCAAACATACTTCCTCTCTCTGGCAGACTGACATCTTTGATAGCACGGTTAGAAGAATGGACATCAACAAGTGGATGGACAGCTATTTAAAGGATGTAAGTCTAAGCTGTCAGCATTTTTAGGACATCATTTGGACCTATCCAATTACGAAACTATACATAAAACAACTGAACTGACTAGGAGGTGCCGTGTTGCAGAAGTCAGTGCTGATCATCGTGGTCATCCGTCCCAAGTACAAGGCAGACGTGGAAAGAGATGGAGAGGATGAGCATGGTCTCCACACAAAGTTCAGGTAGACACTTACATGTGCCTGTACGAATATATTCACTATTATTCTACAATATAGAAAATAGTACAAATAAAGAAAAACCCTTGAATGAGTAGGTGTTCTAAAACGTTTGACCAGTAGTGTATACCCTAGTCATCTATACAGTGTGTATAGTTTCTGTATAGTATACATTTAATTAACCATGAAGAGAAATCATAACAGAGTTAGGTGTTTTTCTTTGATCATCACCTTTTCTCATGTCAGATCCAGAATGAGTTCATCCAACAGCGCTGCCTTCATTTAAAACTGGTACCGGTATTGTTTCCCACCTCTACGAAGGTGAGTGGATAACCAGATTTCCCATTCACTGGGTTAGGCTATACTGTTGTTATGTTCTCCAGAGTGTAAGGCTCATCCCATCACTGTCTTCCAGAGACATGTTCATACTGTTGTTATATTCTCCAGAGTGTAATGATTCAGCCTATCCTATTTTTCTCCTACAGAGATATGTTCCTGCCTGGCTTCAGAGCACCAGGATACACCACTGGCCCCAGGATACCCAAGACCTACTTCTCCGTCTGCTATTAGAGGAACGCTACATTGGTCCCCCGCTGGGGAAAGAGCTGACCCTCTCCGTACGACACCTCTGACATCTCTGAGAACTGCTGAAGACACATTATGTTGTGGTGCTTCATAGATTTCAATGTTTATATGGAAATGTAGTAAATGCTTTTTTTTTTGTTTTACTAAACTGAAATGGTGTGGGAGTAGTGGTGTATCTCAGCACTACTCTCAAATAGCCACAAGGTGGCAGTATTTACTTTCTGATGTTTCAAGTCCTAGACATTTGCTTGCTAAGGTGATAACGGGTTACTCCTGACATTGTGTGGCGACTGTGGTCCTAATAATATGTGATCTGAAGATGTATTCTATTAATAAATTAAAGTAATAAGAGCTTGTTGACTGTGAGGTTGTTGATTTGCCATGCTAAACATTTTTACATTGTAGCCTATACTACATAGTTACTACGGTATTACCCAGTACAACGTCAAGGTCTCACATTTTTGTGGGTAATACCAGATAAGTAGAACATGGTGTACAGGTGGATTTAGTGGCCTAAAGGTTAGCATGTATGATATTTGTTTACGATATTTGTGCGTCTGTATCTATCCGTAATAATGGTAGCATCCACATTAATGTGGAAATGTTTAGAAACATATTCTATTCTCATTTACAATAAAAGTGACTCCAAAATGACACAATACATTATTTGCCATTAATTTCTATTGGGCAAAACATAATCTGTACAAAAAGTGGTGTAGTTTCTTAGCGGTTCACCCGATATGGATGACAATACCCTCAAATTAACAGTCTGCACTTTAACCTCAGTCATTGTATCATTTCAAATCCAAAGTGCTGGAGTACAGAGCCAAAACAACAACACATTTGTCACTGTCCCAATAATTGCAGAGGGCACTGTACTATAATTTCTGCTATTCTCAAAAGAAAGCCAGTCATATATTCTATCAGCCTAATGCATTTGTTAACCATGAGAGCTTAGTATAAACTCAGGCTATTCCTGCACCCATAGCACTTGCACCACACTAGACCAAGCCTTATCTGACCAACCCAAAGCAACCAAAGGGGTTGGGGAAGGGGGAGATGGGATTGTCTCCTGCAGGTAGCTTGGTGTGTGAAACTGAGCCTGTCAACTTATCAGTGACCACATTTACATGTCCACAGTATTCCGGATAGTAGCTCATATCCCACTTAAGGTCTTATTTGGGATAAGCTGTTTACATGCACCTTTGATATCCCGCTCATGAGTATCCCTGTATCCATTAATAAACACAATATTCCTCATTTAAGTTATATGGGTTAAATGGAATAGAAACTGAAATATTGCACTGAATGTAGGCCTATAACCTCTCACATGTAGAGTAATATAACATTAACTCCTGCAGAATAATACAACAAATGTTCATTTTGTTTCAGGTACAGGAATGGAGAAACATTATTTATTTCTATCAGCATCTCTTCAGAAGCTGGACGTGGAGGTCCTGGGCTGGTGTGGTTGCACGTGGTCTGCGGTTGTGAGGCCGGTTGGACGTACTGCCAAATTCTCTCTAAAACAACGTTGGAGGCAGCTTATGGTAGAGATATTAACATTCAATTCTCTGGCAACAGCTCTGCAGGACATTCCAGCAGTTAGCATGACAATTCCTACTTTTAGAAGTGATTTGTTTGACAATCAGATGAAAACATCATCACGCAACACCCATTATATGTGAAACTGAGCCTGCGCGGACTGCAAAAACAACAGTAAACGGCATAAGATGTTTTCATGCCACAGTATCCCGTCTTAGATCAGCATACTCCAGGCATCATATCCGGGGATCTCATAACCAGGCTACAAGCTTTTTTCGGGTTATTGTTAACGGGATATGATGTTTATATGCGTCAACTCAAAAACAGAATACAGCAAACAAACTGGTCTGTGCCTCCAGAAAACAAGACGAAATTCTCCAACCATCAACAAGGAGAAAAGTCCCTTCAGAAAACTATTGCTTTCATTCCTACAGAGCTGTGTGTGAACTGGTATATGTGAATACTTACCTGAACATCTCTAGTGTAGTGCGTTCTGGGCTATCCCAGATTGTGATGCATAGACATACCTTTCAGCAGAAGAATGCTATTAAACGGACTCACCTCGTTTTCACCTGCACTGATTGGTTTCCAGAGAAAGGGCTGAAGCCCACTCAAGGTCAGAGCACACTCCGTGTGACAGATGCTCCCACTCCATCCAGATGAAATGTTAATGAAATATTCTTCATCATCAGGAAGCCATTGAGTGTGACTGTGTCCCCAGTGTGAGCCAGGGTTTATGGGCCTTTCAGTTTATTATGGAAATCTAGATGGAATTATATTAAAGGGCAACTCCACCACTTTTCAAGCTAATTTTCATTATCTCCAGCACAACGCCAGTGTCAACATATGTGAAATCGGCACATTTCTACATTTGAAGAAATAAATATGAAGTTGAAATATTCCTACTGACATCATCAAAAGTTAAAACATTTTTAAAAACAATGATTTTCATACACTATGAGATTCAGTGGAGCAAGAAAATAACCTCCCTTGGATAGAAACTCATTGCAGGTTTTGAAAACCACAGTGTTCTCGCTTTTAATCCTACCCTGGGATGTCACAGAGACCCTTCTTCTCATCTTTTTAACCACGGATCATAGAAACACGCTGTTTTCAAATATGGTTTGGTGCTGGAGAGAATGAATATGAGGTTGAAAAATTGTGGCATTGCCCTTTAACCAATGTGAAGTTTTAAAAATCTGACAGGAAAGTAGAAAGAAAGTACCAAAAATATGACTGTAATTATAAAAAGGCCTCATTCTTTAAGCAGTCGTGGCAAATAGTGTTGTGTGCCACAATATTGTGTGGACTGACTGAAAGGCCTTGAGGAGTGTAGAACCATGTTATGATCTGTTTGTAGTCTTCCATATGGACTTATGGTAAGTACATCATTTAGGGGGACTGTAACACAATTGCATAAATTTGGATGCAGGAATTATATGGACGAAATTTGACACATTTATCAAAATATGGTAATGTACTGTAGTAAGGAACTTCTAGAAGTGCTCAAAGTACACCACTGGAAGTGTGTGAGCCAATTACAGCAAGGCAAACTTTACAGTAATCCAGTCTTGCAAAAAGGTCTCGCCCATAGAGAATGATAGAGGCCTCTAGTGGCCAAAAGGCCACTTTAGCCATAGACATTAATACCAGTAGATAGCGCTGACGTCATTCATATATTCCTATGGAAAACTCTGGATGGCGCATGCAGCCAGAGGTATTTTAATTTGAAGCACGCCACATTGCTGAATGGGGCTGAATTGCACCAAAGAATCGCTAAGGATCATGGTGAAAGTGGCCGTAACTAACAAAGGATCATGGTCGATATAGTTGTTTTCATCCTGCCTGAGTAATGGCGTGTATACATGCTAGTCGGAACTAGGAAACTCAAAAATGTCCAACTTGCTGATTTGTTGAACACATAACTACAACCAGTTAGCAAATTGAACATGTCTGAGTTTCCTAATTCGGACTAGCACGTGAAAGCAGCAAGAGTCAACCCTAGATGACGTCGGTGTCAATACCGGCATCCCCATAGATATTGGCCAGCCCCTCCAGCTCCACTTGACAGCCTTGTCGACTCCATGCTCTCATCAAGATAGCACAACCGCTAAGGTGCACATGCAAACAGTGTGCATGAGGGCGCACACTGGTGGAAAAAGTACCCAATTGTAATAGTTGAGTAAAAGTAAAGATAGCTTAATGGAAAGTGAAAGTCACCCAGTAAAATACTACTTGAGTAAAAGTAAAAGTAAAAGTATAAATCATTTCTAGTTCCTTATATAAAGCAAACCAGGTGGCATCATTTTCTATTTTTTCTGGATAGCCAGGAGCATGCACCAACACTCAGACATCATTTACAAACTAAGCATGTGTTTAGTGAGTCTGCCAGATCAGAGTCAGTAGGGATGACCAGGGATGATCTCTTGATAAGTGTGTGAATTAGGCAATTTTCCTGTCCTGCTAAGCGTTCTAAATGTAACGAGTACTTTTGAGTGTCAGGGAAAATGTATGGAGTAAAAAGTACACCATTTTCTTTAGGAATGAGGTAAAGTAAAAGTTGTCAAAAATATAAATAGTAAAGTAAAGTACAGATACCCCAAAAAACTACTTAAGTAGTACTTTCAAGTATTTTTACTTAAGTACTTTACACCACTGAGGGCGCGAGCCTCCTCGTAGCCTGCCAGCTTGTGATTGTTCTGTGTTAGCACGTGGTCCTGTTTGACGACAAATGCAGTACTCAGAATGGATCACTATTTAATTAAATAACCTCGATTTGTAGCAAACTTGAAAATAATTCACTGTGGGGATCAAACTTGATCATAATAAACAAATTGTGTTTGGCCGTTCTGGCGATGGTAATTTACCTAGGCTTTCTAGGGCAGACCAGGGCTTTTGGCATCGCTATGGTTGCTACGCAGTAGCCGATCAGCAGAGCTTGTGACTTCACCATCCAGACCGGACACTTGGGGCCTGGTATTAGTATGGGCCACACCATTGAGGGCTTCCACCATTTTAATGTAGTCAAATGGGAGGGACTTCCAACTTCATTGGCTGATCCCTCCTGGTGACCCTGTTGGAGTCATGTCCAATTGGGTCAACAGGAGCGATCATCCAATCGTGAAGAAGAAAATGTACTACTTTAAAATGGAGATTGCCTAAATAGCGATGCCTAGGCTGTCATAGATGCTATAATGGTACAGATACAAATATGAGTCCTCAATCTATCTCTATGTTCTAGCCAGTCTGGCAGAACGCAAACATCCTTCTGGATTCGGCAACTTGAGCCTGCGGGTGGTGGTGGTTTGTTCAATACGTGCAAGTTGTTTTCTGTAAATGTTTAATTGCGAAAGTGGTTACAGTCGAAATCAGGCCATTTCAAGTACATTTTGTAATCGTGTATCATTAAAATGCATAATTTCTATGTTTAGTTTATCTTTTAGATCAGTGGAGCAGTATAATTATTGCAGGGTGTTAACAGTCAATATTCACAAAATGTCCCCAAAAAAGTAATATAATATTTTAGGAATAATAGGATTTGGCCTGTCATACCCATGTCCCGCCCAAAGATTTTTCAACCAATTAAAAAGCTCACTTTCACATGCTCGCTTGTAAATGGACCAATGGAAAACGCGGTGGTTCTACGAACATAATTTGGGACTGGAGCTTGACTCCTCTGACTGGCCGGTGTTGTTGGAAATGCGGCAGTAGCTATCAGTAGATGCAAACACTAGGGGAGGACTGGCGTTGCTTGGGTTTAGTGAAGAGTGTTTTGATCATATTACAGAGGAGAGTAAACCTTGTCCGCTGAGCCACATTGGAAGCCACTAACTGCCACATAGAATTGTATTTGCAAGCCAAGCTAAATACTTGCACTAACATCTGCCTCAGCAGGAGAGTATAACTCAACGATTCCCAGTTTTTCAGAATGGATATGCCGTAGCACCTGGACTCCGCGAGTGGGAACAAAGTGGTTTATGTTTAGCTGGCGAGCTAGTTTGTTAGATAGCTATGTCACGTCTCATGGATAGCGGCTACTAGTTTCAGCATTCTAAATTCTGAGACGAGTGTAGTAACTATGTCAATAGTAACTGATTCACGGGGCACCTTCATTAACTACAGCGTGGTCTCAAAAGCTGCAACTCGGATTTACTCACCATAGTTCTTAGCTTGCAAGCTAGCTGGAAAATGGGGCAACTCCGCGCTCCGCCTCGATAAAAAACTATTTGGTTTATTGCTATGTGTAACTAAAAAGGATTGTTTGGATCATTCGTCGGTTGTTACATTGTGCAAAACAGTTTATTCTCCTCCTGGTCCTAGATGATGCCACAGTGTGTGCCCCATGCGCGCTCCGCATAGTTCATTGGATCTAGCACAGTCATGTTTGCCGTCCGTATCGTCACCGCTGACTACTACCTTACAAGTCCTCTCAAAGACTTGGACGTCATTTATAACGAATTCAGAGAAAGTGACGTGAAGAAAGTACCAGTGGTTCGGATTTTCGGGGCAACTCCAATAGGTATGTTCATATGGTTTTTAATCAATGACTGGTCATTTGCAGCATGGTACAGTACCACCACGCGTTGCACGGATGTAACACACATATGCAACATCACAAAACCAACCCTATTCAAACATGAAATTAGTTGTAATAAGGAGACGGACGCTGCCACATGAAAGATGTTTAGTGAGGTGACACATCGTAATAAACCATGCACCACCCGCAGCTGTTTGCAGCATGCGCGCGATACATGGTTGCTTTGTTTTCTATCTCGAGCTCCACAGGGCGGTGGACAGACCTCTACATCAGCATTCGGCACATAACCCACTTTACTATACCGTTAATAAAATATATTATGCAGTATATTATGCAGTCTCTTTTCTGTTCCCAACAACCTGTGGATTGGTGCCACAGCAATGTTGGAATCACAGCATGACAAAGTTGTCACAATGGAGGTGTGACTGATTTAACTGGCTGCAGTAGTCATGTCTAGATGGGATACAGCTTTTGGCAAGTTGACGCCAAAAGTAGATTTTTTTTGTTGTATTTTAGCTAAACCTTTTCCTAACCCTAACCTGCATAAATTCTAAACCTGCGACGAAAAGTCTATTTTGACAAGCTGCATTCCTTCTAGAGAAAATAGTGCAGTTTTAACAAAGAGCTTGCTGCAAATCTACACATTTTCCATGGGGTGGAATTTATACATGATATCTGAGTGAGGGTGACTAAGAAAATCAATGGATGCAACAGGGATCAATCAAATGTAAATCTGGGAGGTTGTTTTTGTCAGGTGAATGCCTTAATACAGTAATTCGACCATGGTTGCTTCATGTTTAGGTAGCAGGCTGCTAGACTAATTTACCAATCTAAAGAATGTTAGCTGACATGGGCTAATTAATTGACTGTCAGTGACTGACATAAGAAACTGTCTTTGGAAATTGACCTGCAGCCCTACAAAAAGGGGGCCCTGGGCCGCATGCCCATCCCTATTCTAGACAAATCCACTGGCTGCAGCACTTACTGTGGTTGATTTCAAGCCGACTATGGAGGACGAGCATGCCACCTGCTTTGCTTTCTAGTATTGGTTGTGTATCGTAATCGCAGACCAAGGAAATATTTTCAGTAATAATTCCCTTCATTCACTGCACAGCAGCATAACCTACTCTGTTTTTGGTCCTTTTTGTATTTACTGTAGGCTGTGTGGATATTCACAACAGGCTTTGATGTAGGACTGGCATCTGAGAGAATAGCTTTGCATGTGGTCACATCTGCATTGTAAAGGCGGCAGCTCTAACCGCTTATCACACACTTATCATATCATCTCTCAGACAATGTCCCAGTCCCCCTCACTGACCAGTTTCCTCACAGCTTTATAGTGTAACAAGTTGCAGTGGTTTTGGTTCACCAATGCCATGTAGACTGCTGTTGCCACTGATTCCCTTGTCAGTGATTTATGTTGAGTGTTTCATAAACTGTTGAATGTTGTTTTCGACCCTCCAGACTATTAGTCAACATGAGGTCACGCGGAGGCAAGCACAGACAGCCCTCATTTCACACACCATCTTGTAGCTTTGTATTCGTCTGCAATGTTCTTGAGTCATTGTTACCTCCAGGTGTTGTGAGGCTATGGGTGTTAATAACAATACAAGGCATTTGTTTCTGGATGTATGGTTGTAGTTTTGGCAGAGTGCATTGTTTTACAGTAACTCCAGCAGCTCCAAGTCTAAGTCTGTGTTGGCTCTGTATTTTCTGTGTGAAATTGCATCACCATCTGGAATACATTGACTTAAAGCACAACTTCTTTTTATTTTTCCATTTCGAATGTCCGCTGAAAAATCTGGGAAATGGGTCACACAGACACCCATGAAGAGAATCCATTCTTTAGTCCCTTGTATACATGATGAGTCAGGCTTGAACTATAATAAGTATAACCCATTCTCATTCTGTGGGAGTTGCTGGACTAAAAAGGAAGAATTGGCTAATCAGCTCAGTGTGTCCTCTCCTGACCCACGGCAGCTGGGAGGGAGACACCAGTCTTCCCTCTGTCACTGGACACCACACTTTCTGTTTTCACCTAACCTGGTTACTCTTCATTGGCCAGCCCCTGAGGCCCTGCCCTGTTACAGCCGTGGTGTTCTAGTGGTGTGGTGTGGTGTTCTAGAGGTGTGGTGTTCTAGAGGTGTGGTGTTCTAGTGGTGTGCTCCTCTATCGGTCTAGCTGCCTGTCTACATCCACGAGGGACCAATATCTCTATGATGGAATGCTAGAGAGACAGATGTTGTTCTTTCATGGTTTCAGTTGTTTTTCCCCAATGCACACCATCTTTGCTTATTCAGGCCAAATGATAGTGGTTGTGCACAATGTGCAGTGGTAATCAGTAATTCATTGCATATGTAATAGGCCAGCAGTAGCCAGCTTGATTGTGAATGAGCAGCAGTGGCAGACTTGATTGAAGTATCCATGCATGGTAAATACTGAGTGTCTCCCACACTGCTGGGAGTTGCAGTCTTTGAGCTCTGACAGCATTGATCCTGCTTGATGTGTAGAAAGACTAGATTCAGCAGGCATTCCTCACTGCCTGGGAGAGGCAGGAAGCCAGGCAGGCATTCTGTTTTTGTTTTTCTCTGCTGAATATGTGCATGCAAACATTGGGGTGTGTGCTGGGGAGACTTGCATGAAAAATTCACCTGAATGAGAGGTCAAACAGCGAACCGCAGAGTGGGATAAAACAGAGGACCTCTCTCCAACCCTCTACCCCCTGCCCTTCCTTCCTCCCCTTTCCTCTCATGGGGGAAACTCTAATGCCGTCTAAAGGAATTCCTCCCGGATCCATTAAGAGGATAATGGGGGATTCGAAGACTTGGCAGTTCATTAGTCAGAAAGTCATTGTCTCCTGAATGGTTTACCTCCCTATTCTGTTTATTGGATTATTTAGCATTCTGAAGCTGTAGCCCAGTAGGTTTATGATTCTTATTAGACCACTTTGACGATGATACGACTAGCTACTTATTTCTCATGTTTTGTAGGCTAATGGTTGTCTTTTGTGGGCTTAGTCCCTTTACCCTCACTTGAATCCATTCCCTTCATCTCGTTTTGATGACAAAAACAGCTTCCAGAGAGCAGCATGAACCCTGGCCCCTGATAATCCTGAGGCGTGTGATGTTAAGAAACTGAGGCTCTGGATCTTTAAAGTGTGGCCCCAGCCCAGTGAAGACACACACGCATGTCCAGGTTTCATTAACCATTAATAAAGGCCTGTCGTTCCTTTGTTTGTCATCCATGCCTTCTCTTTGGGCCTTCCCTCCATAGTACGTCAAGATGGTCCAATCAGTGGCCCTTTACCTTTGATCTATAGGAGACATTAATGGCACCTCGTTGTGTTTCTTTATGTGGGCGTGAAGAAGCGTCTCCGTGCTGTGTCTCTGTCATAGGGGCCTCACATCAACCCAGGAATTCCACGAGTGCTAGATCCAGGTTCAAAGGGTTCAGCGGGCACAGTGATGGACTGTCTGCTGCATTGAGAGCTTAGTGAACAAATATCCCTCATCCTTGCAACAGGGATCAATCAAATGTAAATCTGGGAGGTTGTTTTTGTCAGGCGAATGCCTTAATACCGGAGGATTACTTTTATATTAAAGCTGAATGGGCCCCACCCCTTTCTCTGGGTGGTGATGATGACCTACTGCTGTTGCTTCTAGCCTGGTTACTGGAGAGGTAGGTCTATGTCACAGTCAGCTTGCAGCCTATACTGTAGCCTTTAACTCATAGCTGAGTTAGACATGAATTAGACATATAGCCTGCAACATGAAGCTGAATGGAGTACCTTTAGTCTGGCCTGCGGCTGAACTGTTATACATTTGGTCTGTACTGTAGCCAAGGCTATGTGGCTTTTTTTTTATAGGTTAACCCATAGCGGAGTTTTAGGCTACGTGCTCACTCTTTAGCCTCAAACCTGCGGCTGAACTCTTAGGCCTACCTTTAGTCTGGCCTCTGGCCTGTGGCTGAACTGTGTGAGGTGTGTCTTTGTCCTGTCTAATGGGAGATTTTTCTGAGCCCTCTCTGGCGCTGTCACTGGCTCCCCCTCCCCTCTCTTTGTCTCTCCGAGGTTTCTCTGTACAGTACACAGATGCCCTTGCTGCAGCACCGGGGCCTGGGTGATTGATGGCTTTAATAGCTCCCTCCGGTTCTACGGTGGCTATTTGAATGCGTCGCCTCACCCGCCTCCGAGGGTAGGAATGTGCTGCAGCAGCACTAGTCATTGTCCCGTCCATCATTTTCTGTCGCCCAGGTTGAGTTAGGTGACACCCTGGTCTTTTTACTGTAGTGCTGTACCCACCAAGCCCTTCAGACTTTTCCTCAGATGTCTCTTCTCCCCACTGAGACCTATCACAGCCTCACTGCGTAGCCCATATCTCATATTTAACCTTTACAGTCAGTTGACCAACGGATTACAGGGGGAATTAGAGTCATATAACACAGCCAGGTGATGTATTTCGCATGGTTCCAGGCTGAATGTTGTGGATCTGGTAAAAGAAGAAGAGTGAGATGGAACCTTGGTGTGCTGGCCACATTTGTATTTTCTTTAGCAGCTAACAATAAAAGCAGCAGAATTGCAGGCCGTATAACTGTGTGATGGATGGCAGATTCATTAGCACGGGGAATGGAATGTGACAGTCAGCCTGTTCTGCTCTCTGGGCTGCTCGCCTCAAGGTGGGCTGGGTTGGGCTAAACCTAATGACTTTGCTGCAGACAGGTGTGTGTGTGTGTGTGCAGGACTATTATTTGCTGTCTAGTTGATTTGTGTTGCATTGGCCATGTCAAGGTCACTCCACCAGAGGGAGGCCAGGATCTACCTGTCCCTATGATCTCTGGCCCCCATGGCTGGGAAGCGGTGTCCCAAATGGCACCCTATTCCCTTTTATAGTGCACTACTTTTGACCAGGGAACCTATATAGAGAATAGGGTGCCATTTGGGGTGTATAGACAGCCACCTCTTCTCTCTGGTACTGGCACTAGGCTTGGTACTGGCACTAGGCTTGGTACTGGCACTAGGCTTGGTACTGGCACTAGGCTTGGTACTGGTACTGGCACTAGGCTTGGTACTGGCACTAGGCTGGGTACTGGTACTGGCACTAGGCTTGGTACTGGCACTAGGCTGGTGCAACACACTTGCACGATGGGCATCCACTTCACAAAATTCATTACCAAAATATCTGGAGATGGAACATCTATTACATTTACTTTGAGTACCAGTCCTAATGGCCTTGCTAGGTTTATCCGTTCAGTTAAAAGCAGCAGACACACCATGCCTTGATGATTCACCCGGTCAGCTCTCATCTGTGTTAGTCGCCCACCTTCTGAGAGACCACCGCTGGATGGCCAATTGTCTGAGTTAGCAGCTCTTTCCGGCACCGTTTGATTTGGCTGGGTCTAATCAATAGGGGAGCTGCTGTGTTAATAATACACAGACAGGGTGGAGGTGGCCATCCGGCTTTACTGCTTGCTGATGGTCAATACGTCTGCTGTCTGCTGACTGCAAATCACACTGACTGACTGGGCCCAGACAGACCTCCAGGCTGAGGGGAGTTTGAGGTAACAGACTGACTGACATACGGGCTATACTTGCAGTCTGAGGGGAAGTAACCATAGAAATAGAATTATCTATAATTCAATCTAATTCTATGGAGGAAACAGACAGCCAAGCCTCCGTCTCTACTATCAGTAATCCAGCACATGGTATATAGCTGCCATGGGACTTTTAAACACCTGCCCCAACCACATTTAAAGGAAGTACCAGGGCATGTGGGGATATCAGTGGGCTGTTGTCAGCCAGGCCTATAGCAGTATCCTGTCACTGCTGCCTGCCAGTGAGGTCATGCAATTAGGCTAGTTCTTGAGTGAAGCTGGACTGGACTCGCGTTGGTCGCCAGTGACCGGCCAGGAAATGCTTCCTTTTTGATGTACTGTATGAAAGAACGCCTGTGTTCTTCTCGTTTGATGTGGAGTGCTTAGTAGTGGAGGTGCTGCCCGCCTGCCAACGGTTGTGTTGGCATGGTAGCCTAAGTGGATTTATGTTCTTTGAATGGAGGGAGTCCCTAAAAAAAACAGGCATCAACTGTGTGGTCTCACTCTGGCCCAGGGAGCCTAGTGTTGGCACATAGATTTGGGTTGCTGCTGAGGGTTCCAACCTTTTGCCCTCTCCTCTTGGCTCTTTGTCCCTACAGCAGATAACTGGTGTGAGAGGCCCTGCCAATTCAGGCTGTGTTAGGACTTTCTAGCTTTCTGTTCCTATGGCCATCTCTCACTGTTTTTACAACTTATTTAAAAGATTGAAGGAATTTGTCAGAGAGAGCCAGAACTGGGAACAAAGGAATGTTTTGAACCTGTCAGGCACATAATTTATTAACATCTGGATGTTAATAAAGCAGACGGAGGTATCTGTTAATGGGTCATCTCTCATGGACAGATGAAACTGCAAGAATCTGTCAAGGCTCATGTAGAGTTATGTGATTACGAGCAGTTCGAGAGGTGTGTTCAGTTAGCTTGAATGTTTGCTTCATTGCAGAACAGTTTGTACTCAACAACACGTTTCCCCAAAATGTTATTGTACGTTCTTGAACCGACTTTGAGGTATGTTTGGTGGGTGTGGCTTGAAGCAATGAGTGATGTATTTAAAGGGCAGTGGCCATGCTGACAGCGTTCCCCAACTCACAACACAACCCCGCCCCGTTTTTCAACTGGCCGTTCAGTACAGCACCTTTTCCGTTCAATTGGAACGTTCCAGAACGTAAAAACATACTGAACGCAGCCCTGGTTTGGGTTTTTGTCATTGATTTTTTTGGGGCGAATCAGGGTTGGGCGAAGGCGGTGCTTAATAAACTGAGGTGATTTTCAAGTCGTGTGGCTCATTAACTGTTCCACAACAACAAAGTCAAAATTGGCTATATTGTAAAAATACATAACTTCCTTTTAGAGCATGATAAACATGGGTGAAATTAGAAGGGAGGGTTTTGGCCAAGAGTTTCTGTTTGCAAGGGAGGCCACTTCGCTTCCTTCCTTTGCAAAGGTCATCAAAATTTGATAACTGCATTCCCCCTTAGAAGTAAAACAGTGAGAATTTTACTTCTGGGGAAAGAAGAGTAGGCCTACAGCTCTGTTTTTAAGCTCTAACTATGACAGGAAAGCCCTGGGTTTTGAACACTCCGTTCTACACTCCCCGTTGTAAGAACCTGCGTCTGTCTGCTTCTGAAGACCAAACGGAAGGTTTTGATGCATTTATTCCACAGTTCCACTGTGCACAGTGTGTATGAAAGCAGGCTTATTCAAAGAGGGGGAATTCTAGCTGGCTCTAAAAATAGCCCAGCTTGTTTTTTAAATGCAGCCAAGCTTGCTGCTTTCTCTTCTGTTGTGTCAGTGCTGGAGGAGAACAGTGAGGGGTCCTACTTAAAACACAGACTCTGGGGTCGACCAGAACATACTAGTCTTCTGCTGCCTGTCCCATTTTGGAAGCATCTGGGTTTTTTTCTTGAAGGGAAATGTCTTAAGCTGTTCCCCATTTCCCCTTTGTTGTGTTAGCTATTTTATTTTCCCTCACAGCAATACTTCAGCTGCAATTTGGCTTGTCTTTGCTCTGTGTGTGTTTTGAGAGGGGGAGACTGAACGTGTCTCTCACTCGTCTAATGCACCAATCGTGCCTCCCCTAAGCCGTGTGCTGTATGGCTGGGAGGGAGACATGCCATGAATATCACATTTCGACGGGCAGACCTGTTAAGGGAACATCTCCTTTTGTCTTGATCAGACCTGTTAAGGGAACATCTCCTTTTGTCTTGATCAGGCCATTTGGACACAGTCACTGCTTTCCTGGAGTATTAAACAACTGAGGTTGTGGAAACCAGAACTCTTAGGTTCTGCCTGCCGGCTCCATCCAGAGTCCTTCAATTGGATTTCCATGGCTGCTGTCGACTGTTTGAGTACTCACATCATTTTCTTCTGAGTACTCGAATGGGGGGAATATTTTTTTGAACAAGGCTGGAAAAAATATGTGCACATTTATCTATAGGACAATGCCAGCAGTGCACAACAATACCTCATTTATCATAACCATTACAGATGACAAATCATAATGCCCCATATACATATACACTACCGTTCAAAAGTTTGGGGTCACTTAGAAATGTCCTTGTTTTTGAAAGAAAAGCTTTTGTCCATTTAAAATAACATCAAATTGATCAGTGTAGGGATTGTTAATGTTGTAAATTACTATTGTAGCTGGAAACGGCTGATTTTTAAATATATATCTCATTTTATTTTATTTTTAGAGGAATCTCTACATACAGAGGCCCATTATCAGCAACCATCACTCCTGTGTTCCAATGGCATGTTGTGTTAGCCTTTAAAATGCTAAACTTGGATTAGCGAACTGATCATTAGAAAACCCTTTTGACATTGTTAGCACAGCTGAAAACTGTTGACCTGATTAAAGAAGCAATAAAACTGGCCTTTAGACCAGTTTAGTATCTGAAGCATCAGCATTTGTGAATTCGATTACAGGCTCAAAATGTCCAGAAAAAAACTTTCTTCAGAAACTCATCAATCTATTCTTGTTCTGAGAAATTAAGGCAATTCCATGTGAGAAATTGCCAAGAAACTGAAGATCTCGTACAACGCTGTGTACTACTCCCTTCACAGAACAGCTCAAACTGTTGTCGAAGAGTGATCATTTGAAACTGGGCTCAATTTGGTGAGTTGAAAGACAATCTTTCAGGGTTACAAACCAAAATATGTCTTTTTGATATGCAGATGTTTTAACTTAGTTTATTTAGCCTTTTCTTTGGAATTTTCAAAATGAAAGAACAATTCCACATCGAACTTTGCGTGGGGATGAATTACGGCCACTACATATGTTTGGAGAGAATGCCTATGCCTAATGATTCTGATGAAAATATGCTCTTTGTCTAAATCACACTTGGTCTAGCTAGCACTTTACGCTGGAGACACAACAGCATGATTTTATTCCGTCTCTTTCATTGTAAAGGTGGACTCCGCAAAATGAAATTGCCACGAGCAGCACCACAGATATTGTGATGAGCGAGATACAAGAATTCACTGTCACACAGTAACTGCACATGTGCATGGGTTCGCTTCACTTTGTTACGGCAACGGGTCCTAAACATTGGAGAAGTTTAGCCTCGCGGTTTAATGCTCTTAGTTGTTGAGGAAATTGACCCACTATGCTGTTTGCACATCTACGTCATATCGCTGAGTCTACCTTTTAATATGACATGGTAATGTGTGTATAATACACTGCTCAAAAAAATAAAGGGAACACAAAAAAAATAACACATCCTAGATCTGAGTGAATGAAATATTCTTATTAAATACTTTTTTCTTTACATAGTTGAATGTGCTGACAACAAAATCACACATTATCAATGGAAATCAAATTTATCAACCCATGGAGGTCTGGATTTGGAATCTCACTCAAAATTAAAGTGGAAAACCACACTACAGGCTGATCCAACTTTGATGTAATGTCCTTAAAACAAGTCAAAATGAGGCTCAGTAGTGTGTGTGGCCTCCACGTGCCTGTATGACCTCCCTACAATGCCTGGGCATGCTCCTGATGAGGTGGTGGATGGTCTCCTGAGGGATCTCCTCCCAGACCTGGACTAAAGCAAGACATGATTTCCCAGATGTGCTCAATTGGATTCAGGTCGGGGGAACGGGCTTGCCAGTCCATAGCATCAATGCCTTACTCTTGCAGGAACTGCAGACACACTCCAGCCACATGAGGTCTAGCATTGTCTTGCATTAGGAGGAACCCAGGGCCAACCGCACCAGCATATGGTCTCACAAGGGGTCTGAGGATCTCATCTCGGTACCTAATGGCAGTCAGGCTACCTCTGGCGAGCACATGGAGGGCTGTGCGGCCCCCCCAAAGAAATGCCACCCCACACCATGACTGACCCACCGCCAAACCGGTCATGCTGGAGGATGTTGCAGGCAGCAGAACATTCTCCACGGCTTTCATCTGTGAAGAGCACAGGGCGCCAGTGGCGGATTTACCAATCTTGGTGTTCTCTGGCAAATTCCAAACGTCCTGCACGGTGTTTGGCTGTAAGCACAACCCCCACCTGTGGACGTCGGGCCCTCATACCACCCCCATGGAGTCTGTTTCTGACCGTTTGAGCAGACACATGCACATTTGTGGCCTGCTGGAGGTCATTTTGCAGGGCTCTGGCAGTGCTCCTCCTTGCACAAAGGCGGAGGTAGCGGTCCTGCTGCTGGATTGTTGCCCTCCTACGGCCTCCTCCACGTCTCCTGATGTACTGGCCTGTCTCCTGGTAGTGCCTCCATGCTCTGGACACTACGCTGACAGACACAGCAAACCTTCTTGCCACAGCTCGCATTGATGTCCCATCCTGGATGAGCTGCACTACCTGAGCCACTTGTGTGGGTTGTAGACTCCGTCTCATGCTACCACTAGAGTGAAAACACTGCCAGCATTCAAAAGTGACCAAAACATCAGCCAGGAAGCATAGGAACTGAAAAGTGGTCTTTGGTCATCACCTGCAGAACCATTCCTTTATTGGGGGTGTCTTGCTAATTGCCTATAATTTCCACCTGTTGTCTATTGCATTTGCACAACAGCATGTGACATTTATTGTCAATCAGTGTTGCTTCCTAAGTGGACAGTTTGATTTCACAGAAGTGTGATTGACTTGGAGTTACATTGTGTTGTTTAAGTGTTCCCTTTATTTTTTTGAGCAGTGTATATCATTTCATATTTCAGTTCAAATTAAGATGCAGAATCATCCATCTCCCTTTTGTTCTGTGGACTGTTGTCAAACAAGCTTATCCATTTCTCATTTATTTAGCGTTTCACAGTCACTCCAGTCAAGACTGCTTGGCAGTTTCTGAGTAAATTAATATTTACATCTTCAATCCAAACACTAACTGTGACTCTGTCTGTAATTGACTAGATTGGAATATTTGACTGCCTGTTTGTGCAGAAGTGTAGTGTACTACTGTGAAAGGAAGTTGATTCTGTGCAGCCTCCTGTGTCCCTGTCCGCTGGCTTTTTCTTACAGTATACTGTGTCCCTTTTCACCTGCAGTACAGTGTCGTGGCCATGCATACTGCATGATTGTACCTCCACTGTGTGTGTCTGTGTTTTCAATGCTAGTCTACACGGTGCTGTCAGACTGGGAACAGCAGACACTGAGGATTCCCCACCTGCTGGTCACAGTCTTGTGGCTCTCTCACCCACTTTTCCACTCTTTGCTCTCCCTCTCCCCACGCTCACTCTCTTCTGTTCCTTTGTTCTCCTCTACCTACACTTCCTGCAGATCCAATTTCTCTCAATTCATAATTTCTTCACTATTTTCTCTCACTTTTACCCAGATCACTCTCCTCCTTTCTCTCATCCCTTTTTTCTGTGTCAGAGGTGACCTGTCCCTGCAGGTGTCATGTCACACTGTGTTCCTCGCTGTGTCCTGTTTAGGGAGGACATGACCCCAGTCAAAATGTGACTTGTTCAGTGATGTGTGTGGGACAGAAGCTGCCCTCCCTGGCCTCTGCCCTCTCTGACCCTGTCAAGTTCATTCCCCTCTCACCCTGATACCCTTCCCTCATCACCCTGAGCCAATCACATACCTGAGCTCCAACACAGTGGCAAACGTTAGTGAAGAATCGGAGCAAAATTAGTGCCTGGGACCTGACTGGACAGGTCCATTTATGTCTGGCTCAGTGTTGACATAGTAGCATAATGCACTTCACTGGATTAAGGGTTTACTATTCAAGGTCCTAAGAGGTCCCAGGTCTGTGTGGGGTGTGTGACCATTCAGTGATGTGGTAGAGCTCTGTGCTTAGGGGCCCTGCTTCCATTATGCTCTTATTGAGTTAAAGCCCCTTCTTCCTCTCCGTCTTCACCAACTCCTCTACCTCCTGCTTGGCGTCCTCCTTCCCCCTTCCACCACGACCTTCCTTTTCTCCTCCTCCAAATCCTGCCTTTCCTCCCTTTCTCCACCCACTATACCTCCTCCTGTTCTCCCCTGCTATGTAGAGACTTCCTCTAGTTGCCGTCATGTCTCCAGTGGATTGTGTCCAGGCCTCCTGCTCGGCTGTGCTGCTCTCTGATGATCCTCATTGTTAAGTGGACTGCTCAGGTCTCTGGTCAAACAGACGTGGCTTTGTGTCTGGACGATATGGGAAGAAAGCAGCCCTGGTCGGTCGGGTTCTTCAGCTTCACCCTGCTAATTATACTTCCTCCTACTGTAACAAGAGGCAGGGAGGAGGGCTCTAAGGGACACTGTGGTATTAGTGCTTGGGCCACATATAAACATACTGTAGGTGAGAGGACTGGACCACACAATAACAGACAAAAAGAGAAGGCGGCACGGCCAAACTACTGAAACAATAGCCTGGTTCAGTCTCTTTGTCCTAGGAGGACTGTGGTTCTGTTCAGTCTAGAGGTCGACCGATTATGATTTTTCAACGCCGATAACGATTATTGGAGGACCAAAAAAAGCCGATAGCGATTAATCGGCCGATTTTAAAATAAGAAGTTTTAGGTTGTAGTTATTATAGGACTATTTCCCTCTAAATACAATTTGTATTTCATTAACCTTTGACTATTGGATGTTCTTATAGGCGCTTTAGTATTGCCAGTGTAACAGTATAGCTTCCGTCCCTCTCCTCGCTCATCCCTGGGCTCGAACCAGCAACACAACAGCCAGCCTCATCTCGGGAGTTTATGACTTCAAACCTGACGCACAACGAAGAGCTGCTGGCAAAACGCACGAAAGTGCTGTTTGAATGAATGTTTACACGCCTGCTTCTGCCTTCCACCGCTCAGTCAGATACTTGTATGCTCAGTCATATATGCAACACAGGACACGCTAGATATGCAACACAGGACACGCTAGATAATATCTAGTAATATCAACCATGTGTAGTTAACTAGTGATTATGATTGATTGTTTTTTATAAGATAAGTTGCTAGCTAGCATTAAACTTACCTTGGCTTACTGCATTCGCGTAACAGGCAGTCTCCTTGTGGAGTGCAACGAGAGAGAGGCAGGTCGTTATTGCGTTGGACTAGTTAACTAAGGTTGCAAGATTGGATCCCCCGAGCTGACAAGGTGAAAATCTGTCTTTCTGCCCCTGAACGAGGCAGTTAACCCACGGTTCCTAGGCCGTCATTGAAAATAAGAATGTGTTCTTAAGTGACTTGCCTAGTTAAATAAAGGTGTAAAAAAATTAAATTAAAAATCGGCAAATCGGCACCCAAAAATACCGATATCCGATTGTTATGAAAACTTGAAAGCGGGCCGAATTAATCGGCCATTCCGATTAATCGGTCGACCTCTAGTTCAGTCTGTTGGTCCTAGGAGGACCGGGGTTCTGTTCAGTATGTTGGTCCTAGGAGGACCGGGGTTCTGCTCAGTCTTTTGGTCCTAGGAGGGCCGGTGTTCTGTTCAGTATGTTGGTCCTAGGAGGACCGGGGTTCTGTTCAGTATGTTGGTCCTAGGAGGACCGGGGTTCTGTTCAGTATGTTGGTCCTAGGAGGACCGGGGTTCTGTTCAGTATGTTGGTCCTAGGAGGACCGGGGTTCTGTTCAGTATGTTGGTCCTAGGAGGACCGGTGTTCTGTTCAGTCTGTTGGTCCTAGGAGGACCGGTGTTCTGTTCAGTATGTTGGTCCTAGGAGGACCGGGGTTCTGCTCAGTCTTTTGGTCCTAGGAGGACTGTGGTTCAGTGTTGGTCCTAGGAGGACTGGGGTTCTGTGGACTGGCATGTGTGTCACTGTGAGAGTCACCCACTGCAGTGGTAAGCGGGCTGGGCTGGATCCCCTCTGTCATTGTCTGTCTCTTTTCCTCTACCCATTGAACCATCGCACAGCTACTGCTTGCTCTGCCACATTGCTACACTCTCCATGGAATGTTAGTCTGGAAAACTTAACCCGAAACAGTGACTAGGATCTGGTTTCAATGATGGACTCTTTTGGCAACTTCGATAAAATGCAATTTGGGGTGGGTCCTCTTCAGACAACTCTCCCAACAAATCACAAGGCGGACATGCCAGAACGTTGCGATTCAAGTTTACAGACAAAACCGTTGCAGTGGTTTTAGTGAAGGGAGTTGATGCAAACTTGCCGCTTGTGAAACGCACTTATTAAAAAGAACCGCTGTGAGCTCCATCTCGCTAGCTACTAGTTTGTGTTTTAGTCAAGCGGATAAAGTAGTGACATAGACAGTGACGTAGTTTCTTTATGACATAAGAGTCTCATTGAAACCAGAGCCTAATCTCACTGTTGCTGTTGCTTGTTGAGGTGGTTGGACATGTAGACTTTGATTGATGTAGCATGTTTGTGTGTCTGTTGGTGTGAGCACAGCTAGAACTGGCAGGGCATCGATCGACAGGCTGCCGTCGCACTAATCATGCAGGTCTGGCAGATACGCGCACACAAGGTACTCAAACATGCTCCTCTCACGCATACACTGACACACACACACGTATCACATGCACACATGCCTAGACACTGTGCAGCTGTGCAGCGCTGACCCTGGATAAATAAGCAGCCATACAGGCCTGTTACTACAGTAATAGTGTTCCAGCCTATAGACCTAGGACCTTGCTTCTTCCCAGGCATAGTATTCCCTTCCTGCTCGTCCTTATTCTGTCCCCCCGGGGGGTCGTGTGTGTGTGTGTCCCTGCTGTGACACTCCAGAGGGAATGGAGGCCCACCCGTGCCGTTAATCAGCCGTCCCGGAATCGTTAGTGCCGCCACACACCGTCACTGGATGAATGAACTGGGGCCTGTCATCGCCACTCATATCCCACACCGGAGATGGATGTGCGCAGGGGGGGCCACTGCTGCCTGCCCGCCCAGCCGCCCACATTACACCTTCAGCTGGGATGGATTCTCACAACATAGGCCTATACCCATGAGCCCTGGAGAAGGATGTGTTCATGTGACGTAGTGCTTAGTCGTCATTCAGAAAGACAAAGAAAAAACATACGAAAGAACAACAACGATGCTTTTATATTCTATTTTTTTGTGCTGTGGGTTGATGTGAGGTTATGTGGCTGCCAGACCATCTGTTGAGTCTCTTGCCTGCTCAAATATCTGGCACTCGTTCGCAGGACAATCTGGTCTGTTTGTTTCTCACCACACTGAAGTGCCAGGGATTTCTTTAGTGAACCCAGCAGGAGACCGCTTGGTCCAGTCTGGAGCTTCACAAACACTTTTTTTAGGTGTTTTATGCTTCAGTAAGGGCTGTCTGAGTCTGGCTTATGCTTTAGACAGGACTGTAGGTTAGGGCTGTCTGGGTTATGCTTCAGTCAGGACTGTAGATTAGGGCTGTCTGGGTCTGGGTTATGCTTTAGTCAGGACTGTAGGTTAGGGCTGTCTGGGTCTGGGTTATGCTTTAGTCAGGACTGTAGATTAGGGCTGTCTGGGTTATGCTTTAGTCAGGACTGTAGGTTAGGGCTGTCTGGGTTATGCTTTAGACAGGACTGTAGGTTAGGGCTGTCTGGGTTATGCTTTAGTCAGGACTGTAGGTTAGGGATGTCTGGGTCTGGCTTATGCTTTAGACAGGACTGTAGGTTAGGGCTGTCTGGGTTATGCTTCAGTCAGGACTGTAGGTTAGGGCTGTCTGGATTATGCTTCAGTCAGGACTGTAGGTTAGGGCTGTCTGGGTCTGGGTTATGCTTTAGTCAGGACTGTAGGTTAGGGCTGTCTGGGTCTGGGTTATGCTTTAGTCAGGACTGTAGGTTAGGGTTGTCTGGGTCTGGGTTATGCTTTAGACAGGACTGTAGGTTAGGGCTGTCTGGGTTATGCTTTAGACAGGACTGTAGGTTAGGGCTGTCTGGGTTATGCTTTAGACAGGACTGTAGGTTAGGGCTGTCTGGGTTATGCTTTAGTCAGGACTGTAGATTAGGGCTGTCTGGGTTATGCTTTAGTCAGGACTGTAGATTAGGGCTGTCTGGGTTATGCTTCAGTCAGGACTGTAGATTAGGGCTGTCTGGGTTATGCTTTAGACAGGACTGTAGGTTAGGGCTGTCTGGATTATGCTTCAGTCAGGACTGTAGGTTAGGGCTGTCTGGGTCTGGGTTATGCTTTAGTCAGGACTGTAGATTAGGGCTGTCTGGGTTATGCTTTAGTCAGGACTGTAGATTAGGGCTGTCTGGGTTATGCTTTAGTCAGGACTGTAGGTTAGGGCTGTCTGGGTTATGCTTCAGTCAGGACTGTAGGTTAGGGCTGTCTGGGTTATGCTTCAGTCAGGACTAGGGTTGCTTCAGTCAAGACCAGACAGCCCTAACCTAGTCTTGACTGAAGCATAACCCAGACAGCCCTAACCTTGTCTGGGTTATGCTTCAGTCAAGACTGTAGGTTAGGGCTGTCTGGGTTATGCTTCAGTCAAGACTAGGTTTGCTTCAGTCAAGACCAGACAGCCCTAACCTAGTCTTGACTGAAGCATAACCCAGACAGCCCTAACCTAGTCTGGGTTATGCTTAAGTCAAGACTGTAGGTTAGGGCTGTCTGGGTTATGCTTTAGTCAGGACTGTAGGTTAGGGCTGTCTGGGTTATGCTTTAGTCAGGACTGTAGGTTAGGGCTGTCTGGGTTATGCTTCAGTCAGGACTGTAGGGTAGGGCTGTCTGGGTTATGCTTCAGTCAGGACTGTAGGTTAGGGCTGTCTGGGTTAGTCTTAGGAAGCCCCTTGCAGAGTACAGAGTTTTAGGGTGTTGTCTGTTTACCTCAGGACTGTATTGTAAGGACTGTCTGGGAGTACTGTACATAGGAATGACTGGGAGTACTGTACATAGGAATGACTGGGAGTACTGTACATAGGAATGACTGGGAGTACTGTACATAGGAATGACTGGGAGTACTGTACATAGGAATGACTGGGAGTTATATGGGGGGGTTGACCACCTGTAACTGACATTTCCTGCAGTGTAGAACAGAAAGTCACCTAGTATGAAAAATAAACATTTTACAAGGTGGCGCAGTGACCATTTTACATTCTTTAGGGAGAACCCTGGTGATTTCACGTTTCAGATTCTGGTTTGTTTGCTCCAGTCTGTGCTCAAGAGTCAGGCGTTCTGCCAGGACAGGCCATGGCTGTGGAGAAGGGGAGGGGACGCCCAGCTAAGACCACACAGTCACTGGGTAGACTCTGTTGTCTGCTCCAGGATTTGCCCTGAGACCACCACGATCTCCACCAGCATAGTTACCTCAGCCAGGAAGGCCTACGGCTCCTAGCTATGACACAATGGAACCTGTGACTCACTGGGGGTGGAAGGGAATGAAAGCATTTCCTTGCGATCAGCCTCTCATGCTACTTTATATTGGACGCCTGGAGACACACGGCTGAAGACACTTGTGTTCAGGATCAGATGTGGATACAGTCAGCGGTGAAATAAGCCTGGTTAATCCATAGTAGAGGAGTTGTTCAGGAAGGAACGAGTTACAGAACAGAGTGGTTAGTGAGTGAACAGCCTTTCCTGGACATGCTGCTTCTACCACTGTAATTTCAGACAGGACTGGAGATGTTTCTGTGTTCGTCTGAGTCAGATCTGGAGACGTGGCCAACTGTGGAAAACAGAACAGGGGAGAGAGCAGACCAGGCAGCTGCAGCAGTGTACTACTCTGCCAAAGGGAATATGGAATGAGAGAGAGCTCTCCTCTGGTGCCCATAAAGAAACATGCCTTTGTTATGTGTTCTAGCAACAGAAAATAATCCACTTGCATATGCACTTTGAAGGATGGGGGATTGAAGGGATGTGGGTGTATTATCGCTATGGCCAAATTGCAGTTTTTGTGTGTGTGATGGAGGTGGTGTGAGGAGTAGGGGGTATGGGGAAGACTGGTGGCAGAGGGAGGCTAATGAATAGCACCCTACCACACCCTTTGGCAGCTCCCCCTGCTCTGCAGTCTCTGTCTGCTCTGCAGTCTGTCTGCTCTGCAGTCTCTGTCTGCTCTGCTGTCTCTGTCTGCTCTGCTGTCTCTGTCTGCTCTGCTGTCTCTGTCTGCTCTGCTGTCTCTGTCTGCTCTGCTGTCTCTGTCTGCTCTGCTGTCTCTGTCTGCTCTGCTGTCTCTGTCTGCTCTGCTGTCTCTGTCTGCTCTGCTGTCTCTGTCTGCTCTGCTGTCTCTGTCTGCTCTGCTGTCTCTGTCTGCTCTGCAGTCTCTGTCTGCTCTGCAGTCTCTGTCTGCTCTGCAGTCTCTGTCTGCTCTGCAGTCTCTGTCTGCTCTGCAGTCTCTGTCTGCTCTGCAGTCTCTGTCTGCTCTGCAGTCTCTGTCTGCTCTGCAGTCTCTGTCTGCTCTATCTCTGTTTGCTCTAATGTCTGTCTCTGTCTGCTCTGCAGTCTCTGTCTGCTCTGCAGTCTCTGTCTGCTCTGCAGTCTCTGTCTGCTCTGCAGTCTCTGTCTGCTCTGCAGTCTCTGTCTGCTCTGCAGTCTCTGTCTGCTCTGCAGTCTCTGTCTGCTCTGCAGTCTCTGTCTGCTCTGCAGTCTCTGTCTGCTCTGCAGTCTCTGTCTGCTCTGCTGTCTCTGTCTGCTCTGCTGTCTCTGTCTGCTCTGCTGTCTCTGTCTGCTCTGCAGTCTCTGTCTTCTCTATCTCTGTTTGCTCTAATGTCTGTCTCTGTCTGCTCTGATGTCTCTCTCTGTCTGCTCTGATGTCTCTCTCTGTCTGCTCTGATGTCTGTCTCTGTCTGCTGATGTCTGTCACTGTCTGCTGATGTCTGTCACTGTCTGCTCTGATGTCTGTCACTGTCTGCTCTGATGTCTGTCACTGTCTGCCCTGATGTCTGTCACTGTCTGCTCTGATGTCTGTCACTGTCTGCTCTGATGTCTGCTATGCTGTCACTGTCTGCTCTGCTGTCTCTGTCACTGTCTGCTCTGCTTTAAATAATGCAAAAACAATGTGTTGGAGAAGAAAGTAAAAGTGCAATATGTGCTATGTAAGAAAGCTAACGTTTCAGTTCCTTGCTCAGAACATGAGAACATATGAAAGCTGGTGGTTCCTTTTAACATGAGTCTTCAATATTCCCAGGTAAGGAGTTTTAGGTTGTAGTTATTATAGAAATTATGACTTTCAATCTATACCATTTGTATTTCATATACCTTTGACTATTGGATGTTCTTATAGGCACTTTAGTATTGCCAGTGTAACAGGATAGCTTCCATCCCTCTCCTCGCTCCTCCCTGGGTTCGAACCAGCAACACATCAATAACAGCCACCCTCGAAGCAGCGTTACAGAGCAAGGGGAACAACTACTAGAAGGCTCAGAGCGAGTGACATTTGAAACGCTATTAGCGCGCACCCCGCCAACTAGCTAGCCATTTCACATCGGTTACACCAGCCTAATCTCGGGAGTTGATAGGCTTGAAGTCATTAACAGCTCAATGCTTGAAGCATTGCGAAGAGCTGCTGGCAAAACCCACGAAAGTGCTGTTTGAATGAATGCTTACGAGCCTGCTGGTGCCTACCATCGCTCAGTCAGACTGCTCTATCAAATCATAGACTTTAATTATAACACAATAACACAAAGAAATACAAGCCTTAGTTTCCGGATTCGACCATATTAATGACCTATCTTAAAAACAAAAGGTTTATTCTTTCAGTGAAATACGGAACCGTTCCATATTTTATCTAACCAGTGGCATCCAAAAGTCTAAATATTGCTGTTACATTGCACAACCTTCAATGTTATGTCATAATTATGTAAAATTCTGTCAAAATTAGTTCGCAACGAGCCAGGCGGCCCAAACTGTTGCATATACACTGACTCTGCGTGCAATGAACGCAAGAGAAGTGACACAATTTCCCTTAATATTGCATGCTAACCTGGATTTCTTTTAGCTAAATATGTAGGTTTAAAAATATATACTTCTGTGTATTGATTTTAAGAAAGGCACTGATGTTTATGGTTAGGTACACGTTGGAGCAACGACATTCCTTTTTCGCGAATGCGCACCGCATCGATTATATGCAACGCAGGACACGCTAGATAACTACACATGGTTGATGATATTACTAGTTTAACTAGTGATTATGATTGATTGATTGAGCGTTGGACTAGTTAACCGTAAGGTTGCAAGATTGAATCCCCGAGCTGACAAGGTAAAAATCTGTCGTTCTGCCCCTGAACAAGGCAGTTAACCCACCGTTTCTAGGCCGTCATTGAAAATAAGAATGCGTATTTTAACTGACTTGCCTAGTTAAATAAAGGTGTAAAAAATAAATAAATCGGCCAAATTGGTGTCCAAAAATACAGATTATGAAAACTTGAAATCAGCCCTATTTCGATTAATCGGTCGACCTCTAGTCTGTTTGGCTCTGCAGTCTCTGTCTGTCTCTCTGCAGTCTCTGTCTGTCTCTCTGCAGTCTCTGTCTGTCTCTCTGCAGTCTCTGTCTGTCTCTCTGCAGTCTCTGTCTGTCTCTCTGCAGTCTCTGTCTGTCTCTCTGCAGTCTCTGTCTGGCTCTCTGCAGTCTCTGTCTGTCTCTCTGCAGTCTCTGTCTGGCTCTCTGCAGTCTCTGTCTGGCTCTCTGCCGTCTCTGTCCTGCTCTGCACAGCTCATCAACAGACTCCACGCAGCCAGTCAAGGCCAGAAATAGTAGCACCCCGCCTTGACGTCTGTGCCTCTTCTCCTCCCTGAGTCACACACACACACACACACACACACACACAGAGTGCCATCAAAGTCTCTCCACAGCATGGCAGACACACTGTTTACTCCCTCTACAGGGTGGTCATGCCCCCAAACACCACCACTTCAGAAATGGCTGTACTGGCAGTATTTCAATAGTCTCACCCAGGACTAGCATAAAGTAGGGTCTGCTAGAAGACAGAGCGGTCTATACTATGCTGCTTAAGACGTTTATAAAGCAGGAGCATACATTTCTCTATCCCACACTTTGTTTAGGCTGATCACTGCTTTTTCCTCTTTTCCTCTTTTCCTCTCCCCCTTCACTGCAGTCTGTTTCCTCCCTCCTCAGTCTCTCTCTGTTTCCTCCCTCCTCAGTCTCTCTCTGTTTCCTCCCTCCTCAGTCTCTCTCTGTTTCCTCCCTCCTCAGTCTCTCTCTGTTTCCTCCCTCCTCAGTCTCTCTCTGTTTCCTCCCTCCTCAGTCTCTCTCTGTTTCCTCCCTCCTCAGTCTCTCTCTGTTTCCTCCCTCCTCAGTCTCTCTCTGTTTCCTCCCTCCTCAGTCTCTCTCTGTTTCCTCCCTCCTCGGCCTCGCCCTGTTTCCTCCCCCCTCGGCCTCGCCCTGTTTACTCTGTATAGTGGTGTAGGTTGGCGTCTTTGAAGTAAACCCACAGAACTGAACCATCACGTGAGATGGGCAACACACACACACACCCTCCCTCATGCAATATGCACGATGTAGATATGCACGATGTAGATATGCACGATGTAGATATGCACGATGTAGATATGCACGATGTAGATATGCACGATGTAGACATGCTGTTGACAAGAGACAGGTACAGCACATTGAGATTCTCCATCAATATATTGCCATGCTAGAATTGTAATCCTGAGAAGTGTGCTGTAGAGAGTAAATGTCTGAGGAGAATGTAGAATGGCCATGCGTCTACACGAGGAACTACGAGGCACCCGTCCACAGTTAAAGTCATTAGAAGGCTGGGGGAAGGAAGGTAAATGATGGTGCAGATGTGGCTAAGCAAGCAGAAGTTTTTATTGATCGTCTCGACCTCTTCGTGCAGCAGTGGCACACTATTAGTTTGTTCCTGCCATCCATCCCTTCTGTCATAGCGTACCGGGCTACGGACAGATGTCTGGATAAGCCAGGCTGTTCAGTCAGTCGTTCAGGCCACTGATGGGTTGGGCTGTGGTGCTCTCTCTTCTGCAGGTGCTCTGGCAGGGACGAAGCTGGGACTATGAAGCACCATAATGGTTAGGGGATAGATTTTCTGATGCCAGGTGCTCTGCCCCCCTCGCTCGCCCATTTTCCCCCTCCTCCTCCGGGCCCACTCTAGGTCTCATCTTTTAGGCTCTGTGTCAGCTCTGTCGAATCCCTCTGTGTGTAAGAGACTGTCGAATCCCTCTGTGTGTAAGAGACTGTGTATGTGTGCATCACCTCACCCCTGTGTGTTGATTGCTTCACTTTGTATGAGGACCCCCCCCCCCCCCAGTTCATCCTGTGTAAGGTGCCCTGGCATTGAGACAGACCATGCTGGAGGCTCTTCACAGGTATTGTAGTACCAGTGTTAGGGTTCATTAACCTCTCGTCCACACTCCTATCCTCCCTACAGTGTTAGGGTTCATTAACCTCTCGTCACCACTCCTATCCTCCCTACAGTGTTAGGGTTCATTAACCTCTCGTCCCCACTCCTATCCTCCCTACAGTGTTAGGGTTCATTAACCTCTCGTCCCCACTCCTATCCTCCCTACAGTGTTAGGGTTCATTAACCTCTCGTCCCCACTCCTATCCTCCCTACAGTGTTAGGGTTCATTAACCTCTCGTCCCCACTCCTATCCTCCCTACAGTGTTAGGGTTCATTAACCTCTCGTCACCACTCCTATCCTCCCTACAGTGTTAGGGTTCATTAACCTCTCGTCCCCACTCCTATCCTCCCTACAGTGTTAGGGTTCATTAACCTGTCGTCCCCACTCCTATCCTCCCTACAGTGTTAGGGATTGGGTTAATGACCAGGCATCTATTATTCTATGTCCTCAACATGGGTTCAGTCTGTGTTAATGAGCCTCCCCTCCACTGTGCTCAGTTCTGTTCTCCCAGTCTCAAAGCATTAGAAAATGTTGGCCTTATTCTCTTACTGTAAGACCCAGTTGACCTTTGGTCCCAGTCCTGACTCCTTTCCCCTGCGTTGTCCATATTGACTACTCCGGTTAAGCCTAGTGCATACTGGCCCAGAGGCAATAGCAGAGGGGATGTTTTCCCCTACATTACTCCTTGCTCCCACTGGACCCCTCACTCTCTCCCCAGCTACGTTCATCTGTGAGAGGGGGGTTCTGTACAGTCGTGGCCAGTTTTGAGAATGACACAACTATTAATTTTCAAAGTCTGCTGCCTCAGTTTGTATGATGGCAATTTGCATATACTCCAGAATGTTATGAAGAGTGATCAGATGAATTGCAATTAGTTGCAAAGTCCCTCTTTGCCATGTAAATGAAACGAATCCCCAAAAAACATTTCCACTGCATTTCAGCCCTGCCACAAAAGGACCAGCTGACATGTCAGTGATTCTCTCGTTAACACAGGTGTGAGTGTTGACGAGGACAAGGCTGGAGATCACTCTGTCATGCTGATTGAGTTCGAATAACAGACTGGAAGCTTCAAAAGGAGGGTGGGGCTTGGAATCATTATTCTTCCTCTGTCAATTATGGTTACTTGCAAGGAAACACGTGCCGTCATCATTGCTTTGCACAAAAAAGCGCTTCACAGGCAAGGATATTGCTGCCAGTAAGATGGAACCTAAATCAACCATTTATCGGATCATCAAGAACTTCAAGGAGAGCGGTTCAATTGTTGTGAAGAAGGCTTCAGGGCCCCCAAGAAAGTCCAGTAAGCGCCAGGACTGTCTCCTAAAGTTGATTCAGCTGCGGGATCAGGGCACCACCAGTACAGAGCTTGCTCAGGAAGGGCAACAGGCAGGTGTGAGTGCATCTGCACGCATAGTGAGGCGAAGACTTTTGGAGGATGGCCTGGTGTCAAGAAGGGCAGCAAAGAAGCCACTTCTCTCCAGGAAAATCATCAGGGACAGACTGATATTCTGCCAATGTACAGGGATTGGACCGCTGAGGACTGGAGTAAAGTTATTTTCTCTGATGAATCCGCTTTCCGATTGTTTGGGGCATCCGTGAAAAAGCTTGTCTGGAGAAGACAAGGTGAGCGCTACCATCAGTCCTGTGTCATGTCAACAGTAAAGCATCCTGAGGCCATTCATGTGTGGGGTTGCTTCTCAGCCAAGGGAGTGGGCTCACTCACAATTTTGCCTAGGAACGCAGCTATAAATAAAGAATGGTACCAACACATCCTCCAAGAGCAACTTCTCCCAACCACCCAGGAACAGTTTGGTGATGAATGATGCCTTTTCCAGCATGATGGAACACCTTGCCATTAGACAAAAGTGATAACTAAGTGGCTCGGGGAACAACACATCGATATTTTGGGTCCATGGCCAGGAAACTCCCCAGACCTTAATCCCATTGAGAACTTGTGGTTAATCCTCAATAGTTGGGTGGACACACAAAATCCCACAAATTCTGACAAATTCCAAGCATTGATTATGCAAGAATGGGCTGCCATTAGTCAGGATGTGGCTCAGAAGTTAATTGACAGCATGCCAAGGCGGATTGCAGAGGTCTTGAATAAGAAGGGTCAACACTGCAAATATTGGCTATCTGCATCAACTTCATGTAATTGTCAATTAAAGTCTTTGACACTTCTGAAATGCTTGTCATTATGCACTGCTCCAAAAAAAAGGGAACACTTAAACAACACAATGTAACTCCAAGTCAATCACACTTCTGTGAAATCAAACTGTCCACTTAGGAAGCAACACTGATTGACAATACATTTCACATGCTGTTGTGCAAATGGAATAGACAACAGAAGGAAATTATAGGCAATTAGCAAGACACCCCCAATAAAGGAGTGGTTCTGCAGGTGGTGACCACAGACCACTTCTCAGTTCCTATGCTTCCTGGCTGATGTTTTGGTCACTTTTGAATGCTGGCGGTGCTTTCACTCTAGTGGTAGCATGAGACGGAGTCTACAACCCACACAAGTGGCTCAGGTAGTGCAGCTCATCCAGGATGGCACATCAATGCGAGCTGTGGCAAGAAGGTTTGCTGTGTCTGTCAGCGTAGTGTCCAGAGCATGGAGGCGCTACCAGGAGACAGGCCAGTACATCAGGAGACGAGGAGGGCAACAACCCAGCAGCAGGACCGCTAACTCCACCTTTGTGCAAGGAGGAGCAGGAGGAGCGCTGCCAGAGCCCTGCAAAATGACCTCCAGCAGGCCACAAATGTGCATGTGTCTGTGCAAACGGTCAGAAACAGACTTCGTGAGGGAGGTATGAGGGCCCAATGCCCACAGGTGGGGGTTTTGCTTACAGCCCAACATCGTGCAGGATGTTTTTCATTTGCCAAGGAACACCAAGATTGGCAAATTCGCCACTGGCGCCCTGTGCTCTTCACAGATGAAAGCAGGTTCACACTGAGCACATGTGACAGACGTGACGTCTGGAGACGCCGTGGAGAATGTTCTACTGCCTGCAACATCCTCCAGCATGACCGGTTTGGTGGTGGGTCAGTCATGGTGTGGGGTGGCATTTCTTTGGGGGGCCGCACAGCCCTCCATGTGCTCGCCAGAGGTAGCCTGACTGCCATTAGGTACCGAGATGAGATCCTCAGACCCCTTGTGAGACCATATGCTGGTGCGGTTGGCCCTGGGTTCCTCTTAATGCAAGACAATGCTAGACCTCATGTGGCTGGAGTGTGTCAGCAGTTCCTGCTCTGCTCCCTCTCTCAAATTTCCCATTCATCCCTCCCTCCCTCCCTCCCTCCCTCCCTCCCTCCCTCCCTCTCATAGTCCCCATCCCTCCCTCTCTCATTGCTAGTTATGGACTGGCCCGCCCGTTCCCCAGACCTGAATCCAATTGAGCACATCTGGGACATCATGTCTCGCTCCATCCACCAATGCCACGTTGCACCACAGACTGTCCAGGAGTTGGCGGATGCTTTAGTCCAGGTCTGGGAGGAGATCCCTCAGGAGACCATCCGCCACCTCATCAGGAGCATGCCCAGGCGTTGTAGGGAGGTCATACAGGCACGTGGAGGCCACACGCACTACTGAGCCTCATTTTGACTTGTTTTAAGGACATTACATCAAAGTTGGATCTGCCTGTAGTGTGGTTTTCCACTTTAATTTTGAGTGTGACTCCAATTCCAGACCTCCATGGGTTGATAAATTTGATTTCCATTGATCATTTTTGTGTGATTTTGTTGTCAGCACATTCAACTATGTAAAGAAAAAAGTATTTAATAAGAATATTTCATTCATTCAGATCTAGGATGTGTTATTTTTGTGTTCCCTTTTGAGCAGTGTACTTCAGTATTCCATAGTAACATCTGCTGCCTCAGTGTCTTTAGATATTTTTGTCAGACTTTGAAAATGTATATTTGTGTCATTCTCAAAACTTTTGGCCACGATGGTACAGCTCCACACTCCTGCTCTGTGTGACCCAGGGCTTCCTGCAATCAATTTGGTCTATTCCAGAGAGGGAATGAATCTGTATTTGTCAAGATGGAGGATCTGAGTTGCTGGTTATACGCACGCACAGGCCAATTTCCATACGGATTAGCTCTGCTCCTTGCAATGAGAGTGATTCTTAAAGAGCTGTCTGGTTGGGGTGATCCACAGGTCTGTCTGCATAATAGCAGCTAGCAGGCAACAACATGCCACTCTGACTGTACCACTTCAGTACAGTACTGACACTAGAGCTGCTGCCATAATGCTGTGTCATTCAACCCTGATGCAGATCTGCAGGGGAGGGATAAGGGATGAGATTGGGAGGGATAAGGGATGAGATGGGGAGGGATAAGGGATGAGATGGGGAGGGATAAGGGATGAGATGGGGAGGGATAAGGGATGAGATGGGGAGGGATAAGGGATGAGATGGGGAGGGATAAGGGATGAGATGGGGAGGGATAAGGGATGAGATGGGGAGGGATAAGGGATGAGATGGGGAGGGATAAGGGATGAGATGGGGAGGGGTAAGGGATGAGATGGGGAGGGATAAGGGATAAGATGGGTGAGGGGTAAGGGATGAGATGGGGAGGGGTAAGGGATGAGATGGGGAGGGATGAGGGGATGAGAGGGAGGGATGGGGAATGAGAGAGGGAGGGATGGGGACTATGAGAGGGAGGGAGGGAGGGAGGGATGAATGGGAAATTTGAGAGAGGGGATGGGAAATGAGGTGGAGAGAGATATGGATAGGGAGGGAGGGATGGATAGGGAATGGGAGGGAGGGAGGGATGGATAGGGAATGGGAGGGAGGGATGGATGGATGGATAGGGAATGGGAGTGAGGGATGGATGGATGGATAGGGAATGGGAGGGATGGATGGGAGGGTGGGTTAGGGAATGGGAGGGAGGGATGGATAGGGAATGGGAGGGAGGGATGGATAGGGAATGCGAGGGAGGGATGGATAGGGAATGCGAGGGAGGGATGGATAGGGAATAGGAGGGAGGGATGGATAGGGAATGGGAGGGAGGGATGGATGGGAGGGTGGTTTAGGGAATGGGAGGGAAGGAGGAATGAATAAGAAATATGAGAGGGATAGGGAATGGGAGGGAGGGATGGATAGGGAATGGGAGGAAGGGATGGATAGGGAATGGGAGGGATGGATAGGGAATGGATGGATAGGGAATGAGAGAGAGAGAGGGAGGGATAGGGAATGAGAGAGAGGGAGGGATAGGGAATGAGAGAGAGGGAGGGATAGGGAATGAGAGAGAGGGAGGGATAGGGAATGAGAGGGAGGGAGGAATGAATAGGAAATATGAGAGGGAGAGAGAGAATGAGAGAGGGGGAGGGATGGGGAGAGAGGGAGAGATTGATCAAGAGCTAGGGAATGAGATGGGGATGAGAGGGGGAGGGAGCTGGATAAGGGACAGGGGATGACTAGAGAGAGATGGATATGGATGCTTAGAGAAAGGGGGATAGGGAATGGATTGAGAGGGAGTAGTTTGACAGAGTGTGATTTTCGGGCCCTGCCTGCAGTATCGCCACAGTCCCTGGTCTGTTCCTCCCTCCCATTCACAAATCAGGCAGTCTCACTCGATTGGTCAGGAGCTGATGAGTGTTTGGGGACTACATTTTACTCAGACAGGAAGAGAGAGAACAGGAGGGAGAGAACAGCCCTAGGGCCTAGACCTCAGTCATTCACAACTCCCTCTCTCATGTCCTCAATCTATCCCTACCTCTTTATCCTTCTCCCTTTCTCCTTTTCTCTCCTTCCCTAGACCTCAGTCACTACTCTCTCTGTCTCTCTCTGTGTGTGTGAGTGAGAGAGTGTGTGAGAGAACAGGCCAGCTGTGTGGAAAGAATCACTTGTTTATATCTTCCCACTGTCTGTCAGGGGCTTGTGCTGCTCACTGGCCTACGTTACCTAGCAACTGCAGTAGCAGCCTCACAAACAGCGTTGTCTGTGTGTGTCTCGGCTGTTTTGCTAGCAAGGCACATGCATCCCTCAGAGAGCTCTCTGCCTGCCAGGGTGGTGTCCTTTGTGCTGCTGGCTGCCTTGTGTGGCTCTCTGGGTAATGTCACAGTCAAAGGAGTGGATCTATTTTCCTTTTTGCCACACACACATGCATGCACTCTCACACACATACACAGACACAAAACAGAAACACCACACACACACCTCCTCCTCCTTGCCACACATGCTCCCAAATGTACCTACCTTACAGTTCCTTTTGTTTGCCCTCTGCTCCCCCGGCGGGCTCTATACCAGTCTACCTGTCAGTCTGTCAGTCCTTAGAGAGGCCCTCTGTGTGCCGTGTGCGCTGTCTGTTTCTTTGTGGTTGTGAAAGGGATTGGATGTCAGATGGGGCTGCTCTCTAGATGTGAAGGGTTATTTTCGTCTAGTCTGGTGGGTTTGTTGATGCCTGTGTGTTGAAATCAGTTCACATGCTGTGTTTGCTACAGTTATCTACAGGGTACTCTCTGGAGAGCTGCTCTGTCTTGGTTGATGCTGTTTGCCCACACTGATGTTTAGTGGTGGCTTGCATTCTATCTCCTCACCTTCCAAGGTCCCTGTTCTTTGATGGCCCATTTTCTCTGCAGAAATTCAAAATGTCAACAATTAGGCCCAGTAGACTGCAACATTGCACTGCATGACATCTGGTCTGTGAGTCCTACCATCTCTCATGACATCTGGTCTGTGAGTCCTACCATCTCTCATGACATCTGGTCTGTGAGTCCTACCATCTCTCATGACATCTGGTCTGTGAGTCCTACCATCTCTCATGACATCTGGTCTGTGAGTTCTACCATCTCTCATGACATCTGGTCTGTGAGTCGTACCATCTCTCATGACATCTGTCCTGTGAGTTCTACCATCTCTCATGACATCTGGTCTGTGAGTCCTACCATCTCTCATGACATCTGGTCTGTGAGTTCTACCATCTCTCATGACATCTGGTCTGTGAGTTCTACCATCTCTCATGACATCTGGTCTGTGAGTTCTACCATCTCTCATGACATCTGGTCTGTGAGTTCTACCATCTCTCATGACATCTGGTCTGTGAGTTCTACCATCTCTCAGGACATCTGGTCTGTGAGTTCTACCATCTCTCAGGACATCTGGTCTGTGAGTCCTACCATCTCTCATGACATCTGGTCTGTGAGTCCTACCATCTGTCATGACATCTGGTCTGTCAGTTTTACCATCCCTCATGACATCTGGTCTGTCAGCCACATGGTCCCTATGTGGTTGGTGTTGTATTACAGTCTTATATTAAGCCTGGAATAGTCACATGCACCCCCCCCCCCTCATCCCCACCAGCTAGCCTGGTGATGAGGTTAGGCCTGGAATAGTCAGGTGCATCACCCTTCCTCCCCAAGATAGCCTGGTGATGAGGTTAGGCCTGGAATAGTCAGGTGCATCACCCTTCCTCCCCAAGCTAGCCTGGTGATGAGGTTAGGCCTGGAATAGTCAGGTGCATCACCCTTCCTCCCCAAGCTAGCCTGGTGATGAGGTTAGGCCTGGAATAGTCAGGTGCATCACCCTTCCTCCCCAAGCTAGCTTGGTGATGAGGTTAGGCCTGGAATAGTCAGGTGCATCACCCTTCCTCCCCAAGCTAGCCTGGTGATGAGGTTAGGCCCGGAATAGTCTACACCTGAGCTGGACCATCAGTCAGTAAGGTCTAGATGGCTTGGCTTCCGTTTAGTGATGTCACACAAACATTTTTTTAAACGCGCTACACGACTTCAGGATGCCCTCATCCCATATCAGTCACACACACCCCCCACCCGATCATGGAGAGCCCCCCCCCCCCCCCCCCCCTCTCCACTCAGTTATTTAGCTAATGGTCTGCTTTGCGCTGTGTGGTGGCGTGCACTCATGAATCAAGGCTCCTTTACATGCCTGAGCAAGGCTGGCTGGCTGGAGGTATTTGTCTTCCCGTCGTAGGAAAGTGTGTAAGTCAAAGTTGTTTTCCTGGACTGGGTGAATTTCCTCCTCCCTAAGTAGAGGCCCATCCATCTCCATTGTGTGCAAGTCTAGTTTTAAGTCTCTTAGTAAGTGCAGTCATGTCACTCGACTGACTGCATCACAGACTGTAAATATATGTTTAAAGTCGGCATGCTTGCTTTTTGGTAAATTAACTTTAAGAGTCTGGCTACTACTTTAATTCGTTTTATATCACTGTATAATGCTGAGATGCTTTGTCTTTTGACTCTGTGCCAGTTTCACAATTGTTACTATGGGTTGATGTAACCAACTGAGTTTGGTACCACAGCTTCCCGTCTCTCACATGAAAACAAACTTCTGTCTAAAATACTCCCTCTCAACGAGGCTTGTCCTCTTTCTGTCCTGTCTCTCAGGTCAGAAGACCTGTCTCCACCTCCATGGCATCTTCCCCTACCTCTATGTGCCGTACGATGGCTATGGGCAGCAGGCGGAGAGCTACCTGCGTCAGGTTGCCTTCAGCATCGACAGGGCCCTCAACGTGTCCATGGGAAACCCCTCCTCCAACACGCAGCACGTCTTCAAGGTGGCACTGGTCTCTGGCATGTAAGTACCTGCTCCCTCTTTTAGACATCACCGTTCTTTAGTAGGGTCACTCACTACATAGCAGAGGCTTTTCTCGATTCCTCCCATCCCCTTTCACATTGGAGGAGATGGCCCAATGTTCCTCCCCTAAGCCATTCTCCTCCCTATGGGTTTTGAGTGGAAGGTGAAGAGGGAAGACATGAGAAATCAAGAAAAGACTAATAGAGAAAGTGCCAGAGTTTAGTCTAGAGGCTGACAGCGTCAATGTTAGAAGGTGAATAGGTCAAGTCCATAATCGGGTATGGTGATGTTTTCCCAAGAGATTTGTCTGACAGTGGTCACTCCCTCTCTCCACAGGCCTTTTTATGGATACCATGCCAAAGAGAAGACGTTTATGAAGATCTATCTGTACAATCCTCAGATGGTCAGAAGGTGAGGAGGGTGTTCTACTGGTTTTGCCTTAGCTGGTGCTTCTCACTGGTCTGTGTTTTGGTTTGACCTGTAATGGCCTGTCTTAGTATTGATCCTGTGTTTCTCTTGTTGGAGAGTGGTATTCTCTCTCTCTGACTGCTCATGACTATGATGCTGACTATGCTGATATTGATTGCTAGTACAGAGCACTTGGTGTGAGTGTGAGTGAGAGAGTCCTAAAAACGAGGTTCAAAGTTCAGTAGCACCCCTGAACCCACAGGTTCAGAGAGGGAGACAGGGACTGATTCTGAGGGTGGAGAGAGAGGGAGACAGGGGCTGATTCTGAGGGTGGAGAGAGAGGGAGACAGGGACTGATTCTGAGGGTGGAGAGAGAGGGAGACAGGGACTGATTCTGAGGGTGGAGAGAGAGGGAGACAGGGACTGATTCTGAGGGTGGAGAGAGAGGGAGACAGGGACTGATTCTGAGGGTGGAGAGAGAGGGAGACAGGGACTGATTCTGAGGGTGGAGAGAGAGGGAGACAGGGACTGATTCTGAGGGTGGAGAGAGAGGGAGACAGGGACTGATTCTGAGGGTGGAGAGAGAGGGAGACAGGGACTGATTCTGAGGGTGGAGAGAGAGGGAGACAGGGACTGATTCTGAGGGTGGAGAGAGAGGGAGACAGGGACTGATTCTGAGGGTGGAGAGAGAGGGAGACAGAGACTGATTCTGAGGGTGGAGAGAGAGGGAGACAGGGACTGATTCTGAGGGTGGAGAGAGAGGGAGACAGGGACTGATTCTGAGGGTGGAGAGAGAGGGAGACCGGGACTGATTCTGAGGGTGGAGAGAGAGGGAGACAGGGACTGATTCTGAGGGTGGAGAGAGAGGGAGACAGGGACTGATTCTGAGGGTGGAGAGAGAGGGAGACAGGGACTGATTCTGAGGGTGGAGAGAGAGGGAGACAGGGACTGATTCTGAGGGTGGAGAGAGAGGGAGACAGGGACTGATTCTGAGGGTGGAGAGAGAGGGAGACAGGGACTGATTCTGAGGGTGGAGAGAGAGGGAGACAGGGACTGATTCTGAGGGTGGAGAGAGAGGGAGACTAACTGCCACACTGTCTGCTCCACACTGACTGAGTGTTCATGAGCCGATGTCTGGAGCCCCTGTCTCGTTTCAGATCAGTCACTCGGGGGTGAACTGTCCTACGTTATTATTATTAATATAGGACAGACAAAGACTGGGGCTGGGGCTGATGACGTGGCAAATGTCAGTGTGGTAGGCACAGCTTGTCCTGTGAATTAATCCTAAAACTAGGGATTCGCTGATAACTGCGAAAACAAACATTCTGGACAATATAGAGAACCTTGAACTATTTATTGATCAGCATTTTGATATGCTCGAAAAACAATCCGATACATCGAAGTGAACAAGGGAAGACTTTTCCTTGAGCTCTGCGAGCGAAACTGAAGGGAAGCTGCCATTTTAAAATTCCAAATTTAACATTGGAGGGGAGTGTTTTCATAACTATGTCTCCAGAAGAGCATTGCTTACAAGCACGAGAGGGCAGTAAAAAAAAACTGGATATATTGCCTAGGCAACTGGGGGAGGTTGAGGCCTTAAAAACAGGAATTGATTACAGTAATAAAATGATGGAAGATAGACGAGCGGAAAATAAGATATTGAAAACTACTGTGGACTCTATGGAGAGGCTACGGTATGATAATCAATCAATGAAAGCCGAATGACTTGATCTAAAGTGCAGAAGTATGAAGAATAATATTGTTATAATGGGAATAAAGGAGAATGAAAATGGAAACTCGGTCAACAGAGGAAAAACTCAAGGTTTTTTATAAAACATCATCTCAAGATACAATTGATTTTCAAAGGGCTCACCGTTTCGGTGGCAGAGGGGAGGGAAAGCCCTGTCCGATAGTAGCTATGCTAATTTACTACAATGAAGATTGCCTTGCTACAACAGGGTAGGGAGGTGAAGAACACCCCGTTCTCTATTAATGAACAATTTCCCCATGAAATAACGGAGAGATGACGTTCCCTGTACTCCACTTTCAAAAGGCTCTGAGCAGAGAAGCAGAAAGTTCATCTAGTGGTTGATAAATTCTACGGAAACAATCAACTGTTCAAGGACTTGAAGATTACAACGTGGCTGTGAGTGATAGCTACCTCCTGCGGAAGTAGTTCCGATACACATTATTTTTTTAATTATTTAAACAAATGTATGCATGATTTACATTTTTTTTGTAATGCAGTACAGAACCGTAGACTATGTGGACTTAAAATAAGGTTGGACTTTTGGGAATGCGAAACGGGTAAGTAAGATGGACTTATCCTTTTTTTATTTAGGCAATATTGAACTTTGGACGATATGGACTCAAAATTAGGTTTTGATTTAGGGGAAGGCGAAGATGGGTAAGGCTTTACATAAAAATTAAAATAAATACCAACTTAATTTTTTCGATGGTATGGCCTAATGGCCTAATGGTATGGCCTAATGGCCTAATGGTATGGCCTAATGGCCTAATGGTATGGCCTAATGGCCTAATGGTATGGCCTAATGGCCTAATGGTATGGCCTAATGGCCTAATGGTATGGCCTAATGGCCTAATGGTATGGCCTAATGGCCTAATGGTATGGCCTAATGGCCTAATGGTATGGCCTAATGGTATGGCCTAAAGGCCTAATGGTATGGCCTAAAGGCCTAATGGTATGGCCTAAAGGCCTAATGGTATGGCCTAAAGGCCTAATGGTATGGCCTAATGGCCTAATGGTATGGCCTAATGGCCTAATGGTATGGCCTAATGGCCTAATGGTATGGCCTAATGGCCTAATGGTATGGCCTAATGGTATGGCCTAATGGCCTAATGGTATGGCCTAATGGTATGGCCTAATGGCCTAATGGTATGGCCTAATGGCCTAATGGTATGGCCTAATTGTAGAGATGGGGGTATATTATGACTTAAAAGCGGTTAGATAGTGCGACTCTTTTTGGCGGATGTGAATCGGAACAAATAGAATTGAAGATAAAATGTAATAAATATGAACTGATCTAATGTAGGGCTAGGATAAAGCATTACAGAATTTAAAACCTGTCTAGGTTATCTACTGGAGTGAGCCTATACAATCCTAAAGTAATTGGTGTCATTGTCCTTTTACATTTAAAAAATACATCTCAATATTAAAAATGCGAAGGACCTATTATTGTTCCAATACACAGCGGAAAATGGATTGGGTATTGTCAACAGTGTTGTTGTCTCTATTGGTGTGCGGCTGACTGGGTAACACGGGGTTAAACTGATTAAAGTTGATTAAAGAGCCGACACATTTAACTGGCATATGGAAGCACTTCTCTAAGAGAGAAGGGTATTTCATATTTTTACATGAGCTATTTATGCTACCCTTATATATATATATATATATTTGCTTTGGATTGTCAGTACTGCATGCCGTCTTTGCTGTCGTGCCATGGCTGTCAGGGTCGATTGTGAGTTTAACTTATGTGTCCCTTTATGGGTAGTGTGATGCTTAAGACACATCCTGACAGCCAGTAAAAATATGTTCCTTTTTCATTATTCCTTTTTGTTGGAATAAAACAGTATATACACTGCTCAAAAAGACAAAGGAACACTAAAATAACACATCCTAGATCTGAATGAATGAAATATTCTTATTAAATACTTTTTTCTTTACATAGTTGAATGTGCTGACAACAAAATCACACAAAAATGATCAATGGACATCAAATTTATCAACCCATGGAGGTCTGGGTTTGGAGTGACACTCAAAATTAAAGTGGAAAACCACACTACAGGCTGATCCAACTTTGATGTAATGTCCTTAAAACAAGTCAAAATGAGGCTCAGTAGTGTGTGTGGCCTCCACGTGCCTGTATGACCTCCCTACAACGCCTGGGCATGCTCCTGATGAGGTTGCGGATGGTCTCCTAAGGGATCTCCTCCCAGACCTGGACTAAAGCATCCGGATGGAGCGAGACATGATGTCCCAGATGTGCTCAATTGGATTCAGGTCTGGGGAACGGATGGGCCAGTCCATAGCATCAATGCCTTCCTCTTGCAGGAACTGCTGACACACTCCAGCCACATGAGGTCTAGCATTGTCTTGCATTAGGAGGAACCCAGGGCCAACCACACCAGCATATGGTCTCACAAGGGGTCTGAGGATCTCATCTCTGTACCTAATGGCAGTCAGGCTACCTCTGGCGAGCACATGGTGGGCTGTGCGGCCCCCCCAAAGAAATGCCACCCCACACCATGACTGACCCACCGCCAAACCGGTCATGCTGGAGGATGTTGCAGGCAGCAGAACGTTCTCCACGGCGTCTCCAGACTCTGTCACGTCTGTCACGTGCTCAGTGTGTGAATTTTCCAATCTTGGTGTTCTCTGGCAAATGCCAAACGTCCTGCACGGTGTTGGGCTGTAAGCACAACCCCCACCTGTGGACGTCGGGCCCTCATACCATCCTCATGGAGTCTGTTTCTGACCGTTTGAGCAGACACATGCACATTTGTGGCCTGCTGGAGGTCATTTTGCAGGGCTCTGGCAGTGCTCCTCCTGCTCCTCCTTGCACAAAGGCGGAGGTAGCGGTCTTGCTGCTGGGTTGTTGCCCTCCTATGGCCTCCTCCACGTCTCCTGATGTACTGGACTGTCTCCTGGTAGCGCCTCCATGCTCTGGACACTACACTGACAGACACAGCAAACCTTTTTGCCAGAGCTCGCATTGATGTGCCATCCTGGATGAGCTGCACTACCTGAGCCACTTGTGTGGGTTGTAGACTCCGTCTCATGCTACCACAAGAGTGAAAACACTGCCAGCATTCAAAAGTGACCAAAACATCAGCCAGGAAGCATAGGAACTGAAAAGTGGTCTTTGGTCATCACCTGCAGAACCACTCCTTTATGGGGGTGTCTTGCTAATTGCCTATAATTTCCACCTGTTGTCTATTCCATTTGCACAACAGCATGTGAAATTTATTGTCAATCAGTGTTGCTTCCTAAGTGGACAGTTTGATTTCACAGAAGTGTGATTGACTTGGAGTTACATTTTGTTGTTTAAGTGTTCCCTTCATTTTTTTGAGCAGTGTAATAATTACTACCCGAAACGTGTCTCTCTGCCGATAGGCAGTGTGCATGTAATGGACATAAAGAACTGGTCTTGCGATATTTATAGCTATTTTTCTCTTCATTTTTCTTGTGTTTTCTCCCCAAACAATTGGATCCAATGAACTGAGCAGGCTGGGCTGACATGCTTATAGCCTTTGCTAGGGCTTTCCTAATATGAGCATGAATCTATAATGTTGTGCTGTTATTATTTTTATTAATATTTTTATTAATATAATATGTTATTATAGTTTATTTGTTTTAGTGACTGTTTTCCATGTTATTTGGTAGGTTCCCTCTCTTAAAAAGCACCCTCATTGATATGCAATAGACCTATGGGGCTTTGAATGTGTAAGTGAAGGGTGCCAGTAGTTAACTTTGTGCATCATGAGGGAGATGGTCTGATGGTCTTAGTGACAACAGACCTCCTAGATATGGGGGGAGGTTTTAGTGGGTGGAATATTAGGAAAATTGGAGGTTTACACAATTGCATCTGCAGTATTCTTAACCGTGCAAATATTATGGTACAGCTATATGGACACTTAATCATCATAGTGGTTTTTGATGGTAAGTTTACATACACTGGTTGTGGAAAGTATAATTGATCAATCATTATGGTAAGTGGGGAACTAAGTAAAGCCAGTTACAATTGTAATGGCTTAGCAGATTGTTAAAAAAAATACATTTTAAAATAGAAAGAAAATAGAAAGAATATAATATAATCTATTGTTTACATGAAACTCACTACAAATATAGACGAGGTTGGGTAGAAAAGGGACAGTGGGAGAAATATATTTTTGTCATGGGCAAAGAAACTCAAAAGGGGTGATTATATTAATGAACAACAATCTTGATCCGACTGTGCAAACTGATCCTCAAGGAAGATGAATCCTTTTAAATATGTTATTGGACCAAAAACAGATTTGACTAATTCATCTATATGGGCCAAATAATGATGAGCCACACTTTTTCTAAAGTATACAGTGCCTTGCGAAAGTATTCGGCCCCCTTGAAGTCCAGACCTGAATCCAATAGAGAATCTGTGGAAAGAACTGAAAACTGCTGTTCACAAATGCTCTCCATCCAACCTCAACCTTTTCAGTTTTTGATTTGTTAAAAAAGTTTGAAATATCCAATAAATGTTGTTCCACTTCATGATTGTGTCCCACTTGTTGTTGATTCTTCACAAAAAAATACAGTTTTATATCTTTATGTTTGAAGCCTGAAATGTGGCAAAAGGTCGCAAAGTTCAAGGGGGCCGAATACTTTCGCAAGGCACTGTATATAGTCATCTATTGAGCTCACTAGCAATTAATTGATCTATTATTATGGTGGGAGATTATAATACGGTTTTTAAACACCGTAAAGGAAATCACACTACAAACTATCACCCTCATGCACTTAAGGAGATCATGGATACATTAGAACTAGTGGATATATGGAGGCTGAAAAACCCTGACCTAGTGAGATATACATGGAGGAGGCTAAATCAAGATAGCCATCTTGACTACTTCCTGGACTTATTCTTTCTAGCATCAAGAGTTAAAGTATTAATAGGATAACGAATGCGATCGGACCACCATCTAATTGGCCTCCACATAACTCTTACAGCATTTCCATATTGACGGGGATATTGGAAATTTAATCAAAGCCTACCGGATGACAATTTGTTCTTAACGAAGACGACGTCATTTGAAATGGACATTTTTCTACACAATGTAGATACAGCAGATTCACTTATTGTATGGGACACATTTAGAGGTTATTCAATACAATACTCATCATTAAAACAAGCAGTTTAGGTCAGAAGAGATGAATGAATAGAGGAAATAACAGGTCATGGAAACTACTATAGGGGCACAAAATACAGGAAAAAGCAAAAGAATGATCAAGTGGAATTTATTACAAAAATAAAGCATATTGTATGGAAAATGCACTACATATTTCATGAATCTTCAACATAGAAATGCTACCAAAAAATAATTGACATAAACTCGTTACAAATGACAGTCATCCATGATTCACCATATTATATTTTGAAAGAGGAATCAAAATATTTTAAGCGTATGTTTTCTTTTGTCTCCTCCATCTCTACTGAATGGTGTTAACTGTAAGGATTACTTTCCTCATAATAATAATGTAAAATTAACAAATGTACAGAAACACTTGTGTGAAGGCCAAAATACAGAGGAGGAACTGAGGGAATTAAATATTTTCCGTTTGGAAAAACACCAGGGCTTAATGGTATACCAGTGGAGGTATATCAGACCTTTTTTGATGTACTCAAAGGTCCATTATTAGCGTGTTTTAATTAGTTTCAGGTTTAATTTCAGGTTCTCAACAAGGTCTGATTTCATTACTACTCAGGTTGTAAGTAAACTCAGCAAAAAAAAGAAACTTCTTTTAACTGTCAACTGCATTTCTTTTCAGCAAACTTAACATGTGTAAATATTTGTATGAACATAACAAGATTCAACAACTGAGAAAAACTGAACAGTTCCACACACATGTGACTAACAGAAATGGATGAATGTGTCCATGAACAAAGGGGGGGTCAAAATCAAAAGTGACAGTCAGTATCTGGTGTGGCCATGCTGGAGGGTCATGTCAGGATGAGCCTTCAGAAAGGGTACCGCATGAGGGAGGAGGATGTCTTCCCTGTAACGCACAGCGTTTAGATTGCCTGAAATGACAGCAAGCTCAGTCCGATGATGCTTTGACACACCGCCCCAGACCATGACGGACCCTCCACCTCCAAATTGATCCTGAGCGTTACCCTGAGTACAGGCCTCAGGGTAACGCTCATTCCATTCAACGATAAATGTGAATCCGACCATCACCCCTGGTGAGACAAAACCGTGACTCGTCAGTGAAGAGCAATTTTTTCCAGTCCTGTCTGATCCAGCAACGGTTGGTTTGTGACCATCGGCCACATTGTTGCCGGTGATGTCTGGTGGGGACCTGCCTTACAACAGGCCTACAAGCCCTCAGTCCAGCCTCTCTCAGCCTATTGCGGACAGTCTGAGCACTGATGGAGGGATTGTGTGTTCCTGGTGTAACTCCGGCAGTTGTTGTTGCCATCCTGTACCTGTCCCGCAGGTGTGATGTACGTAGGTAGGTGCAGGTGTTGTTACACGTGGTCTGTCACTGCGAGGATTTTCAGCTGTCCGTCCTGTCTCCCTGTAGCGCTGTCTTAGGCGTCTCACAGTACAGACATTGCAATTTATTGCCCTTGCCATATCTGCAGTCCTCATGCTTTCTTGCAGCATGTCTAAGGCACGTTCGCGCAGATGAGCAGGGACCCTGGGCGTCTTTCTTTTGGTGTTTTTCAGAGTCAGTAGAAATGCCTCTTTAGTGTCCTAAGTTTTCATAACGGTGATCTTAATTGCCTACCTAAGCTGTTAGTGTCTTAACGACAATTACACAGGTGCATGTTCATTAATTGTTTATGGTTCATTGAACAAGCATGGGAAACAGTGTCTAAACCCTCTACAATGAAGATCTGTGAAGTTATTTGGATTTTTTATATTGTCCTGAAAAGGGATGTTTTTTTTGCTGAGCTAATAAAGATCCAGCCCATAAAAAAAAATAAAAAAAAAATGGAAGCCACTTATACTTCAAAGTTGTGATTTCAAAAATCCTGGCGAGGTGTATAGCAACTAGAATAAAAAAGGTTTTACCAGATATTCTTCATCCTGATCAGACAGGTTTTTTACATTATGAAACATCAAAGCAGATTTCAAAAGACGTTTCAAAAAGTATGACTAGAATTAAAATATATGTGTGTGTGTATATATAGATAGATAGATATATTGTGGCAGACCAGGTGTTTTGGTCAAGACGTTTACACAGATCAGACATGGACAGAGTAGTATTAGCTCGGTTTCAAGGGTGTTTATTTAAATAATAAATCAAAAGAAATGGATAGGTCTCCCCCGTCTTCTGGGCTCAGGGTCTTGCTGTATCCTGTCAGGCACAAAAACTGAACTCTTTTTAGCTTGGGCACCGTCTCCAACTACGGAAGTCACCTTTCTTTCCCCAGTCCTTTCCTGTGTGCTGCCCTTCTGGCAGCTTTATGGGACTCGTAAAGCTGGTGAGCAATCAGCCCTGGATTACCCACCAACCACAATCAGCCCTGGATTACCCACCAACCACAATCAGCCCTGGATTACCCACCAACCACAATCAGCCCTGGATTACCCACCAACCACAATCAGCCCTCGATTACCCACCAACCACAATCAGCCCCAATTAGTCCTGGCCGGAGAGCCCGTTGAGACCTGGCACATCCAGCAGAGGGAGCCATCGCCTCGTGATGTAGACTCCGTCTGCCACCAGGCCTCGACGACTCTGGCTGACCTGCTGTACGCCACACCCCCCTAGGGAGCACAGTGCTTCCTTCAGGCGCCTTCAGGCTTGTCCGTCCATTTCACTGTTTTCGGGAGGCGGGCCCTGGTTAGATCGGTGAGGGGGGAAGCTACAGCCACAAAGTTGGGGATAAACCGGCTATAGTATCCTGCCAGTCCCAGGAAGGACTTGACCTGTGTCTTGGTGCGTGGAACGGGCCAGTCACTACTGCGTGAACCTTCCTCTCCTGGGGCTTGACGTTCCCCAGTCCGATCAAATACCCCAGGTACTCCACCTCCTTGAACGCTAGTCTGCATTTCTTGGGGTCGCTGTCAACCCAGCTTGCCTGAGCGTGTCCAGCACCACCTGGAGGCGCGTCAGGTGTTCTTCCCAACCTTGGCTGTGGATGATGATATTATCCAAATAGGCCTCTGCGTACTGCTGGTGGGGTCGAAGTACTTTGTCCATCAGGCGCTGGAATGTGGGTGAGGCTCCGTGGAGACCGAACGGGAGAACCCGGTACTGATATAGTCCGTCTGATATCAAAAACGCTGTCTTCTCCCAGGAGGAGCCTGTGAACTGTACCTGCCAATATCCTTTGGTCTGGTCAAGGATGCTCATGTACCAGGCCTTTCCCAATCGGTCGATGAGTTCACCCACCCTCGGCATGGGGTAGGTGTCGAATAAGCTGATTTCTTGCACAAACCGGAAATCATTAAAGAAGCGCAGGCTACCGTCCGGTTTGGGCACCAACACGATGGGGCTGCACCATGCACCCTGGGACTCTTCAATGACCCCCATCCTCAGCATAGCCTCCACTTCCTGCTTCACAGCTGTGTGCTTCGGCTGTGTGCTTTGTGTCGTTGTCCTGTTGGACGGTGAACCTTAACCCCAGTCTGAGGTCCTGAGCACTCTGGAGCAGGTTTTCATCAAGGATCCCTCTGTACTTTGCACCGTTCATCTGTCCCTCAATCCTGACTAGTCTCCCAGTCCCTGCCGCTGAAAAACATCCCCACAGCATGATACAGCCACCACCATGTTTCACCGTAGGGATGGTGCCAGGTTTCCTCCAAACATGACGCTTGGCATTCAGGCCAAATAGTTCCATTTTGGTTTCAAGGACTCATAGTCAGGTGCCTTTTGACAAACTCCAAGCTGGCTGTCATATGCCTTTTACTGAGGAGTGTCTTCCGTCTGGCCACTCTACCATAAAGGCCTGATTGGTGAAGTGCTTCAGAGATGGTTGTCCTTCTGGAAGAACTTTGGAGCTCCTTCAGATTGACCATCGGAAAAGTCTTGGTGGTTCAACACTTCTTCCATTTAAGAATGATGGAGGCCACTGTGTTCTTGGAGACCTTCAATGCTGCAGAAATGTTTTGGTGTCCTTCCCCAGATCAGTGCCTCGACACAATCCTGTCTCTGAGCTCTACGGACAATTCCTTATAGACAGTTGTATGCCTTTCCAAATCGTGTCGTATCAATTGAATTTACCACAGGTGGACTCCAATCTGGTTGTAGAAACATCTCAAGGATGATCAATGGAAACAGGATGTACCTGAGCACAATTTCGAGTCTGAATTCTTGTGTAAATAAGTTATTTCTGTTTTCACTTTGTCATTATGGGGTAGTGTGTGTAGATTGAGGAGGATAAATATGAATTAAATAAATTTTTGAATAAGGCAATAAAGTAACAAAATGTGGAAAAAGTCAAGTGGTCTGAATACTTTCCAAATGCACTGTATGGGGCATGCAACATTCTCAGCTCTGTAGAGTTTGCTGCGAAGAGACAGAATCACTAGATCATTTATTCTGGCATTGCCACTATGTAGCTTGTTTCTGGTCACAGGTTTAGGAATGGTTAAAAATCACAACATTCACTTCAAATTAACCTTACAAATAGCAGTGTTGGGGGATTTTGGAAAGCTGTAGTCAAGCAATCAGTAACATAATAATACTTGGAGGAAAGGTTTTCATCTTTAGCTCACAATCTGTGGATACTATGCGATTAGAAAGGTTAAAAATGTATGGACAACAGCACAATTGAAACAATATATGGCACATGGTGATGGATGGGGTGGGATTAAATACAGTTGAAAGTCGGAAGTTTACATACACTTAGGTTGGAGTCGTTAAAGCTCGTTTTTCAACCACTCCACAAATTTCTTGTTAACAAACTATAGTTTTGGCAAGTCGGTTAGGACATCTACTTTGTGCATGACACAAGTAATTTTTCCAACAATTGTTTACAGACAGATTATTTCACTTATAATTCACTGTATCACAATTCCAGTGGGTCAGAAGTTTACATACACTAAATTGACTGTGCCTTTAACCTCTCTGGGATATGTGGGACGCTAGCTACTCATCCCCAGAAGATAATATATGCATATTATTAGAATATTTGGATAGAAAACACTCTGACGTTTCTAAAACTGTTTGAATCATGTCTGTGAGTATAACAGAATGTATGTAGCAGGCGAAACCCCGAGGACAAACCATTCAGATTTTTTTGTTGTTGAAGTCAAATCTTTTCAATGAGATTTCATTGGGAATCCAAATTTCTAAGAGACTTGCTTGCATTTCCTACCGCTTCCACTAGTGTTTGTAACCTGTCACCAGTCTTTACAAATTGGTTGAGGTTATTCCTTTGTGTAATGAAGAAGTACAGCCATCTTGAACGAGGGTCACTTCATGTGTACTGTTTGATAGAGGTGCATGACAAGAAAGCAAGTTTGAGATTGTTTTCTTCCTGTATTGAACACAGATCATCCCGTCTTCAATTTTATCGATTATTTACTTTTAAAAAAATACCTAAAATTGTATTACAAAAGTAGTTTGAAATGTTTTGGCAAAGTTTATAGGTAACTTTTGAGATATTTTGTCATCACGTTGCGCAAGTTGGAACCGGTGTTTTTCTGGATCAAACGCGCCAAATAAATGGACATTTTGGATATATATGGACGGATTTAATCGAACAAAAGGACCATTTGGGATGTTTATGGGACATATTGGAGTGCCAACAGAAGAAGCTCGTCAAAGGTAAGGCATGATTTATATTTTTATTTCTGCGTTTTCTCTCTTTTGTTTATGGAGGTACTATCCTCAGATAATAGCATCGTTTCCTTTCGCCGAAAACCCCTTTTGAAATCTGACATGTTGGCTGGATTCACAACACGTGTAGCTTTAATTTGGTATCTTACATTTGTGATTTCATGAAAGTTAGATTTTTATAGGAATTTATTTGAATTTGGTGCTCTCTGCATTTTCTCTGGCTTTTGGTCAAGTGAGACGCTACCGTCCCACATATCCCAGAGAGGTTAAAGGCAATGCTACCAAATACTAATTTAGTGTATGTAAACTTCTGACCCACTGGGAATGTGATGAAAGCAATAAAAGCTGAAATAAATAATTATCTCAACTATTAAAACTTCTTACGGCTGAAATCCCATTAACGGGATCAATTTGACAACAGCCAGTGAAAGTGCAGGGCGCCAAATTCAATCAACAGAAATCTCATAATTAAAATTCCTCAAACATACAAGTATTATACACCATTTTAAAGATAAACTTATTGTTAATCCCACCACAGTGTCTGATTTCAAAAAGACTTTACAGCGAAAGCACACCATACGTTAGGTCAGCACCTAGTCACAGAAAAACACAGCCATTTTTCCAGCCAAAAAGCAGAAATAGAGATAAAATGTATCACTAACCTTTGATGATCTTCATCAGATAACACTGATGAGACTTCATGTTACACAATACATGTATGTTTTGTTCGATAAAATTCATATTTCTATACAAAAATCTGAGTTTACATTGGTGCGTTATGTTCAGTAATGTTTTGCTTCCAGAACATCCGGTGATTTTTGCAGAGAGCCACATCAATTTACAGAAATAATCATCATAAATGTTGATGAAAATACAAGTGTTATACATGGAATTAAAGATATACTTCTCCTTAATGCAACCGCTGTGTCAGATTTCAAAAAAGCTTTACGGAAAAAGCACACCATGCAATAATCTGAGTATAGCGCTCAGAGACAAAAACAAGCCATACAGATACCCGCCACGAGTCAACAGAAGTCAGAAAAGGATTCTAAATATTCACTTATCTTTGATGATCTTCATCGGAATGCACTCCCAGGAATCCCAGTTCCACAATAAATGTTTGTTTTGTTCGATAAAGTCCTTAATTTATGTCCAACAACGACGAGACGGCCTACAGGGAGGAGGTGAGGGCCCTCGGAGTGTGGTGTCAGGAAAATAACCTCACACTCAACGTCAACAAAACTAAGGAGATGATTGTGGACTTCAGGAAACAGCAGAGGGAACACCCCCCTATCCACATTGATGGAACAGTAGTGGAGAGGGTAGTAAGTTTTAAGTTCCTCGGCGTACACATCACAGACAAACTGAATTGGTCCACCCACACAGACAGCATTGTGAAGAAGGCGCAGCAGCGCCTCTTCAACCTCAGGAGGCTGAAGAAATTCGGCTTGTCACCAAAAGCACTCACAAACTTCTACAGATGCGCAATCGAGAGCATCCTGTCAGGCTGTATCACCGCCTGGTACGGCAACTGCTCCGCCCACAACCGTAAGGCTCTCCAGAAGGTAGTGAGGTCTGCACAACGCATCACCGGGGGCAAACTACCTGCCCTCCAGGACACCTACACCACCCGATGTCACAGGAAGGCCATAAAGATCATCAAGGACAACAACCACCCGAGCCACTGCCTGTTCACCCCGCTATCATCCAGAAGGCGAGGTCAGTACAGGTGCATCAAAGCTGGGACCGAGAGACTGAAAAACAGCTTCTATCTCAAGGCCATCAGACTGTTAAACAGCCACCACTAACATTGAGTGGCTGCTGCCAACACACTGACTCAACTCCAGCCACTTTAATAATGGGAATTGATGGGAAATGATGTAAAATATATCACTAGCCACTTTAAACAATGCTACCTAATATGATGTTTACATACCCTACATTATCCATCTCATATGTATACGTATATACTGTACTCTATATCATCTACTGCATCTTTATGTAATACATGTATCACTAGCCACTTTAACTATGTCACTTTGTTTACATACTCATCTCATATGTATATACTGCACTCAATACCATCTACTGTATCTTGCCTATGCCGCTCTGTACCATCACTCATTCATATATCTTTATGTACATATTTTTTATCCCCTTACACTTGTGTCTATAAGGTAGTAGTTTTGGAATTGTTAGCTAGATTGCTTGTTGGTTATTACTGCATTGTCGGAACTAGAAGCACAAGCATTTCGCTACACTCGCATTAACATCTGCTAACCATGTGTATGTGACAAATAAAATTTGATTTGATTTGAAATAACCTCTTTTTTGTTTGCGCGTTTAGTTCACAAATCCAAATTCACAAGACACCAGCACCTAGTTCAGACGACAGTTCATAGAAACATGTCAAACGATGTATAGAATCAATCTTTAGGAAGTTTTTATCATAAATCTTCAATAATATTCCAATCAGACAATTCCTTTGTCTTTAGAAAGGAAAAGGAACAGAGCTCGTGCTCACGGCCGCACGCGAACTGCTCAAACTGCTCTTATTCTCTCCCCCTTCAGAGTAGAAGCCTGAAACAAGGTTCTTATGACTGTTGACATCTAGTGGAAGCATTAGGAAGTGCAATCGGACCAAATTTTACACTGTATATTGGATAGGCAAAGACTTAATCCTTCAAACCTCAGATTTCCCACTTCCTGGTTGGATTTCTTCTCAGAATTTTGCCTGCCATGTGAGTTCTATTATATAAACTTCCGACAATAATGTATTATTGTTATGTTCGATAATGTATTATTGTTATGTTCTGTAATTTATTATTGTTATGTTCTGTAATGTATTATTGTTATGTTCTGTCATATTGTTATGTTCTGTAATATTGTTATGTTCAGTAATGTATTATTGTTATGTTCAGTAATGTATTATTGTTATGTTCAGTAATGTATTATTGTTATGTTTGGTAATGTATTATTGTTATGTTCTGTAATGTATAATTGTTATGTTCGGTAATGTATTATTGTTATGTTCAGTAAGGTATTATTGTTCAGTAATGTATTATTGTTCAGTAATGTATTATTGTTATGTTCGGTAATGTATTATTGTTATGATCTGTATTGTATTATTGTTATTGTTCTGTAATTGTATTATTGTTATGTTCAGTAATGTATTATTGTTATGTTCAGTAATGTATTATTGTTATGTTCAGTAATGTATTATTGTTATGTTCGGTAATGTATTATTGTTATGTTCAGTAATGTATTATTGTTATGTTCGGTAATGTATTATTGTTCAGTAATGTATTATTATGTTCAGTAATGTATTATTGTTATGTTCAGTAATGTTTTGTTCAGTAATGTGTTATTGTTATGTTCGATAATGTATTATTGTTATGTTCAGTAAGGTATTATTGTTCAGTAATGTATTATTGTTATGTTTGGTAATGTATTGTTTTGTTCGGTAATGTATTATTGTTATGTTCAGTAATGTTTTGTTCTGTAATGTATTATTGTTGGGTAATGTATTATTGTTATGTTCAGTAATGTTTTGTTCTGTAATGTATTATTGTTGGGTAATGTATTATTGTTATGTTCAGTAAGGTATTATTGTTCAGTAATGTATTATTGTTATGTTTGGTAATGTATTATTGTTATGTTCAGTAATGTATTATTGTTATGTTCGGTAATGTATTATTGTTATGTTCAGTAATGTATTATTGTTATGTTCGGTAATGTATTATTGTTCAGTAATGTATTATTATGTTCAGTAATGTATTATTGTTATGTTCAGTAATGTTTTGTTCAGTAATGTGTTATTGTTATGTTCGATAATGTATTATTGTTATGTTCAGTAAGGTATTATTGTTCAGTAATGTATTATTGTTATGTTTGGTAATGTATTGTTTTGTTCGGTAATGTATTATTGTTATGTTCAGTAATGTTTTGTTCTGTAATGTATTATTGTTGGGTAATGTATTATTGTTATGTTCAGTAATGTTTTGTTCTGTAATGTATTATTGTTGGGTAATGTATTATTGTTATGTTCAGTAAGGTATTATTGTTCAGTAATGTATTATTGTTCAGTAATGTATTATTGTTATGTTTGGTAATGTATTATTGTTATGTTCAGTAATGTATTATTGTTATGTTCGGTAATGTATTATTGTTATGTTCAGTAATGTATTATTGTTATGTTCGGTAATGTATTATTGTTATGTTCGGTAATGTATTATTGTTATGTTCGGTAATGTATTATTGTTATGTTCGGTAATGTATTATTGTTATGTTCGGTAATGTATTATTGTTATGTTCAGTAATGTATTATTGTTATGTTCTGTAATGTATTATTGTTATGTTCAGTAAGGTATTATTGTTCAGTAATGTATTATTGTTATGTTTGGTAATGTATTATTGTTATGTTCAGTAATGTATTATTGTTATGTTCAGTGATGTATTATTGTTATGTTCAGTAATGTTTTGTTCAGTAATGTGTTATTGTTATGTTCAGTAATGTATTATTGTTATGTTAGGTAATGTATTATTGTTATGTTCAGTAATGTATTATTGTTATGTTCAGTGATGTATTATTGTTATGTTCAGTAATGTTTTGTTCAGTAATGTGTTATTGTTATGTTCAGTAATGTATTATTGTTATGTTAGGTAATGTATTATTGTTATGTTCAGTAATGTATTATTGTTATGTTCAGTAATGTATTATTGTTATGTTCAGTAATGTATTATTGTTATGTTCGGTAATGTATTATTGTTATGTTCAGTGATGTATTATTGTTATGTTCAGTAATGTTTTGTTCAGTAATGTGTTATTGTTATGTTCAGTAATGTATTATTGTTATGTTAGGTAATGTATTATTGTTATGTTCAGTAATGTATTATTGTTATGTTCAGTGATGTATTATTGTTATGTTCAGTAATGTTTTGTTCAGTAATGTATTATTGTTATGTTCAGTAATGTATTATTGTTATGTTCAGTAATGTATTATTGTTATGTTCAGTAATGTATTATTGTTATGTTCGGTAATGTAATATTGTTATGTTCAGTAATGTATTATTGTTATGTTCAGTAATGTATTATTGTTATGTTCAGTAATGTATTATTGTTATGTTCGGTAATGTATTATTGTTATGTTCAGTAATGTATTATTGTTATGTTCGGTAATGTATTATTGTTATGTTCAGTAATGTATTATTGTTATGTTCAGTAATGTATTATTGTTATGTTCGGTAATGTATTATTGTTATGTTCGGTAATGTATTATTGTTATGTTCGGTAATGTATTATTGTTATGTTCAGTAATGTATTATTGTTATGTTCTGTAATGTATTATTGTTATGTTCTGTAATGTATTATTGTTATTGTTATATAATGTATTATTGTTATTGTTCTGTAATTGTATTATTGTTATTGTTATGTAATGTATTATTGTTATTGTTCTGTAATTGTATTATTGTTATTGTTATGTAATGTACTATTGTTATGTAATGTATTATTGTTATGTAATGTATTATTGTTCTGTAATGTATTATTGTTCTGTAATGTATTATTGTTATGTTCAGTCATGTATTATTGTTATGTTCAGTCATGTATTATTGTTATGTTCTGTAATGTATTATTGTTATGTTCAGTAATGTATTATTTTTATGTTCTGTAATGTATTATTGTTATGTTCAGTAATGTACTATTGTTATGTCCGGTAATGTATTATTGTTCTGTAATGTATTATTGTTCTGTAATGTATTATTGTTATGTTCGGTAATGTATTATTGTTATGTTCGGTAATGTATTACTGTTATGTCCGGTAATGTATTGTTTAGTAATGTATTATTGTTTTGTTTGGTAATGTATTATTGTTATGTTCGGTAATGTATTACTGTTATGTCCGGTAATGTATTGTTTAGTAATGTATTATTGTTTTGTTTGGTCATGTATTATTGTTATGTTCAGTAATGTATTATTGTTATGTTTGGTAATGTATTATTGTTTTGTTTGGTAATGTATTATTGTTATGTTCGGTAATGTATTATTGTTATGTTCGGTAATGTATTATTGATTTGTTTGGTAATGTATTATTGTTATGTTCAGTAATGTTTTATTGTTATGTTTGGTAATGTATTATTGATTTGTTTGGTAATGTATTATTGTTATGTTCAGTAATGTTTTGTTTGGTAATGTATTATTGTTATGTTCAGTAATGTTTTGTTTGGTAATGCATTATTGTTATGTTCGGTAATGTATTATTGTTATGTTCAGTAATGTATTATTGTTTTGTTCGGTAATGTATTATTGTTATTGTTCGGTAATGTATTGTTTTGTTTGGTAATGCATTATTGTTATGTTCAGTAATGTATTATTGTTATGTTCGGTAATGTATTGTTTTGTTTGGTAATGCATTATTGTTATGTTCGGTAATGTATTATTGTTATGTTCGGTAATGTATTACTGTTATGTCCGGTAATGTATTGTTTAGTAATGTATTATTGTTATGTTCAGTAATGTATTATTGTTATGTTCGGTAATGTTATGTTCGGTAATGTATTAATGTTATGTTCGGTAATGTATTGTTGTTTTGTTCGGTAATGTATTGTTTTGTTTGGTAATGCATTATTGTTATGTTCTGTAATGTATTATTGTTATGTTCGGTAATGTATTATTGTTTTGTTTGGTATTGTATTATTGTTTTGTTTGGTATTGTATTATTGTTATGTTCAGTAATGAATTGTTTTGTTTGGTAATGCATTATTGTTATGTTTGGTATTGTATTATTGTTTTGTTTGGTATTGTATTATTGTTTTGTTTGGTAATGTATTATTGTTATGTTCGGTAATGAATTGTTTTGTTTGGTAATGCATTATTGTTATGTTCGATAATGTTTTGTTTGGTAATGTATTATTGTTATGTTCAGTAATGTATTATTGTTATGTTTGGTAATGTATTATTGTTTTGTTTGGTAATGTATTATTGTTATGTTCAGTAATTAATTGTTTTGTTTGGTAATGCATTATTGTTATGTTCGGTAATGTATTATTGTTATGTTCGGTAATGTATTATTGTTATGTTCGGTAATGTATTATTGTTATGTTCGGTAATGTATTATTGATTTGTTTGGTAATGTATTATTGTTATGTTCAGTAATGTTTTGTTTGGTAATGTATTATTGTTATGTTCGGTAATGTATTATTGTTATGTTCAGTAATGTTTTGTTTGGTAATGCATTATTGTTATGTTCGGTAATGTTTTGTTTGGTAATGTATTATTGTTATGTTCAGTAATGTTTTGTTTGGTAATGCATTATTGTTATGTTCGGTAATGTATTATTGTTATGTTCAGTAATGTATTATTGTTTTGTTCGGTAATGTATTATTGTTATTGTTCGGTAATGTATTGTTTTGTTTGGTAATGCATTATTGTTATGTTCAGTAATGTATTATTGTTATGTTCGGTAATGTATTATTGATTTGTTTGGTAATGTATTATTGTTATGTTCAGTAATGTTTTGTTTGGTAATGTATTATTGTTATGTTCGGTAATGTATTATTGTTATGTTCAGTAATGTTTTGTTTGGTAATGCATTATTGTTATGTTCGGTAATGTATTATTGTTATGTTCAGTAATGTATTATTGTTTTGTTCGGTAATGTATTATTGTTATTGTTCGGTAATGTATTGTTTTGTTTGGTAATGCATTATTGTTATGTTCGGTAATGTATTACTGTTATGTCCGGTAATGTATTGTTTAGTAATGTATTATTGTTATGTTCAGTAATGTATTATTGTTATGTTCGGTAATGTATTATTGTTATGTTCGGTAATGTTATGTTCGGTAATGTATTAATGTTATGTTCGGTAATGTATTATTGTTTTGTTCGGTAATGTATTATTGTTATGTTCGGTAATGTATTATTGTTCTGTAATGTATTATTGTTATGTTCGGTAATGTATTATTGTTATGTTCGGTAATGTATTATTGTTATGTTCGGTAATGTATTACTTTTATGTCCGGTAATGTATTGTTTAGTAATGTATTATTGTTTTGTTCTGTAATGTATTATTGTTATGTTCGGTAATGTATTACTGTTATGTCCGGTAATGTATTGTTTAGTAATGTATTATTGTTTTGTTTGGTCATGTATTATTGTTATGTTCAGTAATGTATTATTGTTATGTTTGGTAATGTATTATTGTTTTGTTTGGTAATGTATTATTGTTATGTTCGGTAATGTATTATTGTTATGTTCGGTAATGTATTATTGATTTGTTTGGTAATGTATTATTGTTATGTTCAGTAATGTTTTATTGTTATGTTCGGTAATGTATTATTGATTTGTTTGGTAATGTATTATTGTTATGTTCAGTAATGTTTTGTTTGGTAATGTATTATTGTTATGTTCAGTAATGTTTTGTTTGGTAATGCATTATTGTTATGTTCGGTAATGTATTATTGTTATGTTCAGTAATGTATTATTGTTTTGTTCGGTAATGTATTATTGTTATTGTTCGGTAATGTATTGTTTTGTTTGGTAATGCATTATTGTTATGTTCAGTAATGTATTATTGTTATGTTCGGTAATGTATTGTTTTGTTTGGTAATGCATTATTGTTATGTTCGGTAATGTATTATTGTTATGTTCGGTAATGTATTACTGTTATGTCCGGTAATGTATTGTTTAGTAATGTATTATTGTTATGTTCAGTAATGTATTATTGTTATGTTCGGTAATGTTATGTTCGGTAATGTATTAATGTTATGTTCGGTAATGTATTGTTGTTTTGTTCGGTAATGTATTGTTTTGTTTGGTAATGCATTATTGTTATGTTCTGTAATGTATTATTGTTATGTTCGGTAATGTATTATTGTTATGTCCGGTAATGTATTATTGTTATGTCCGGTAATGTATTGTTTTGTTTGGTAATGCATTATTGTTATGTTCGGTAATGTATTATTGTTATGTTCGGTAATGTATTATTGTTATGTTCGGTAATGCATTATTGTTATGTTTGGTAATACATTATTGTTATGTTCAGTAATGTATTGTTTTGTTTGGTAATGTATTGTTGTTATGTTCAGTAATGTATTATTGTTATGTTCGGTAATGTATTATTGTTATGTCCGGTATTGTTTTGTTTGGTAATGCATTATTGTTATGTTCAGTAATGTATTGTTTTGTTTGGTAATGTATTGTTGTTATGTTCAGTAATGTATTATTGTTATGTTCGGTAATGTATTATTGTTATGTCCGGTAATGTATTGTTTTGTTTGGTAATGCATTATTGTTATGTTCGGTAATGCATTATTGTTATGTTCGGTAATGCATTATTGTTATTTTCGGTAATGTATTATTGTTATGTTCGGTAATGTATTATTGTTATGTTCAGTAATGTATTATTGTTATGTTCGGTAATGTATTGTTTTGTTTGGTAATGCATTATTGTTATGTTCGGTAATGTATTATTGTTATGTTCGGTAATGTATTATTGTTATGTTCGGTAATGTATTATTGTTATGTTCGGTAATGTATTGTTTTGTTTGGTAATGCATTATTGTTATGTTCGGTAATGTATTATTGTTATGTTCGGTAATGTATTATTGTTATGTTCGGTAATGTATTATTGTTATGTTCGGTAATGTATTGTTTTGTTTGGTAATGCATTATTGTTATGTGATTTGCTGTATATCAATCAAATCTATAAAGCCCTTTTTACATCAGCAGAATTCACAAAGTGCTATACAGAAAGCCAGCTTTAAACCCCAAACAGCAAGCAATGCAGATGTATGTAAAATGTATATGTTGCAGAAAATATGTAAAATCAAAAAGATGTGTCCTCCTAAGAGGAGGGCTGGTTAAACATTTTTAAAATTTAAATTCAAGTTTGAAAAGTAAAATTGCGTATTGTCACAGTAGGGCTAGGCAATAGTGCCTAAAACTATATTTCAATGTGTTTTCTCTAAATAAGCTGTGTTGCACAATTTAAAGATCAAGTTCACTGCATTTAGCAATACTATATTGAATTCAGAGCTTGAGGAATAGGCATACATAGGCTGAATATATGCCTTCGACAACCATAAGACCCACTAATAATTACATTATTTCATCAAAATAGTTGTACCTGCTTTTTTTGCGATAATCACTGATCTGGCTTTCAGGTCTGTCTATAACAATGCCAGTTATGTTATAAATGTAACCAGAATCATCCATATTTCACATTCACTAATAATATAGCAGACACCGGTGTCATAAACTCTAAAGCCCGCCCACGAGCGAGTGTGTTGCCAGCTAATATTTTTATTTTAATCCAATTTGGATCTAGGTATAATTTCACAAGTTCTGAATTCAGCTAAAACGCAGAACAGTTGAATAGTTATGAACACACCCTTCTGTCTGTCCCCAACTGTTTGAACAGCATGCTAGCCTGTCCACTTTGTTCAGATGTTGAAATCAAGTGGCCTACCTTATTTCTCAGAATAAAAACAAATGGCCAATTCTTTATATAATTGTTTTATGCTTTTTGCACATTTTAAAACACACTTAACAGCTAGTATAACAAACTTTGTTTGACTAAAATGCTGCTAGCTATACGTGGTAGCGTAAAGCACGCGACAAACTGAGCATTCATTTTCCAGAATTAATGTTCATTGGTACATCCGTTTTTAGTAATGCCTGCTCTGCTTGAAATTTGAGGAGTTGAAACATAAATAGGGTATGGTTCAAAAGGTTAACTTATCCTCTATTACAGTAAAATAATGTATCCATGTGTTTCGGTATCCATATGACCGATTTCTGTTGGACCAAACCTCAAATGCAAATAGGGGGTTGAAACCGTTTGTCAGAGCAGAAGAAGTGATCTCATCTTTGTTGTTGTGAGGGGTGGTGGGAGGGGCTTGGGAGAAAGAGGCAAAGCGAGTGATTTCAAAATCTGTCCAAAATAAGCCCAATGCATTTCTATGCGCTTATATTGAACCTAAGCTCATCGCCTGCCTTTGGGACAACAACTCCCTTTGTTAGAGTGGCAACATTTTTTTTTTTCATTAAATACAGATATCTGGTGCAAAAGGCAACATGAGAACCAAGTGGACATAAACGCTCATAAAAGAAAAATACAACAAACCTCGATTCTGCGATACAGGCATTTGGAATGTCGCGCAAAACATAACATCAAAATAATCCAATTCATTTTATGTATCCCCCAGCCCTATGTCACATTATCCTTCCAGCAACAAGGTCTACAAGGTGAATGAGATTTGAATGGTGTTTTGAATTGAAAGCATATTAGCTCCTGAATGAAAGAATCTGGCTCAATCTCTTGTTTATTTGTTTATTTTGTTGTGGATTTTGGAACACATTGCTTTTTCTGTACGCAAAGTAAATGTCTGTCAATAGCAGCCAAAATATATATCTAATCGGGTGTGTGTGTGTGGTTCCAGGGTGTGTGAGCTGTTACAAGGAGGTGCTGTGATGAACAAGAGCTACCAGCCCCACGAGGCCCACATTCCTTACCTGCTGCAGCTATTCATCGACTACAACCTGTACGGCATGAACATGGTCAACCTGGGAGCCGTCAAGTTCCGCTGGAGCCAGCAGCGCGAAGGTAAGGACGCTCTGGGGGTACACATCTAGGATCCGTTTCCCCTCCCCCAATCATAACCTAAACAATTAGTGGGGGTGCTACTGAGATTTACACTTTTCTCTTGTTGTTCTACTGCATCTTGAATGTGTGTGGGTTTGGGGGGCAGTCTGAGGGAGGAAGGAAAGAAGGAAGGGGTGAGGGAGGGTGAAGGTCTAGCATCCTACTCTCAAGTTCATGACTTTGTGTGGGGGGCAGGCTTTTTAATGCAGTTATTGATATTACTGTTGACTGTTAGTGTTAGATGTGGTTTATATTACTGTTGACTGTTAGTGTTAGATGTGGTTTATATTACTGTTGACTGTTAGTGTTAGATGTGGTTTATATTACTGTTGACTGTTAGATGTGGTTTATATTACTGTTGGAACCGGTTCATGGAACAGAACCATAAAACAAAAAATAAGGAAAATGTTTAAGGAAAAGAATCAGAACCGGGAGTAGAAAGATTATTTTACCCAAGATGAAATGCTTAGTAATAGGGATGTAAACAAAATGTGTTAACTACATTTGACAGAAATACGTTTTTGGTGAGTATGGAACATTTCTGGGATCTTTTATTTCAGTTAAAAAACATGAGCTAGCGCACATCCAAAGAAATGTATTTTATGTAGAGGTGCTAACTAACGGAAAATTAACTAGAAGCTATAAAAATAAAGAGTCGAACACTCTATATATTTATTGGGTAAATCGCCAACGTTTCGGCAGGGATTTACCCAATAAATGACTGGAAAAGTGTGTGTGATATATAAAAATATAGTGTGCACCTCTCTTTGTCTTTTATTTCAGCTAATGAAACATGGGACCAACACTTTACACATTTATATTTCTGTTCGGTATAACACAAATGTATAATAAAAAGAATAAAAAGAATCAGAGCTTTAAAAAAGAACAGAAAGTAACAATATAAACCGGAACTTCTTTGTGTTCGAACCGGTTGTAGAACTTTATTTAGCTGGTCAGAACAATGGAAACGGACCAAAACAGTTATGGCTCTGTTAAGAACGAAACGATTTGAAATGTTACACGGAACCCAAACCGACGGCGCATAAATGTATTTTGTCCCCCTACACCAAACGCGATCACGACACGCAGGTTAAAATATCAAAACAAACTCTGAACCAATTACATTAATTTGGGGACAGGTCAAAAAGCATTAAACATGTATAGCAATTTAGCTAGTTAGCTTGCACTTGCTAGCTAATTTGACCTATTAGCTTGCTGTTGCTAGCTAATTTGTCCTATTAGCTTGCTGTTGCTAGCTAATTTGTCCTGGGATATAAACATTGAGTAGTTATTTTACCTGAAATGCACAAGGTCTTCTACTTCGACAATTAATCCACACATAAAACAGCCAACCGAATCGTTTCTAGTCATCTCTCCTCCTTCCAGGCTTTTTCATCTTTGAACTTATATGGTGATTGGCATCTACACTTTCACAGTATTACCACGACTACCGGCAAAACATTTAGTCTTTCAAACACCCACGTGGGTATAACAAATTCTATTTTAGCCCTTGGCAACACAGACGCTTGTTGGCGCGTGCAAGCAGTGTGGGTGGAATAATTGAATAACACAGATTTTTTTTTTTACATCGACACGCACGCGACGTGTCCGGTCTAGTCAGCATGTTAGATGTGGATGATATTACTGTTAGATGTGATTGATATTAGTGTTAGGTGTGGATGATATTACTGTTAGATGTGGATGATATTACTGTTAGATGTGGTTGATATTACTGTTAGATGTGGTTGATATTACTGTTAGATGTGGTTGATAGTACTGTTAGATGTGGTTGATATTACAGTTAGATGTGGTTGATAGTACTGTTGGATGATGTTGATATTACTGTTGGATGTGGTTGATATTACTGTTAGATGTGGTTGATATTACTGTTAGATGTGGTTGATATTACTGTTGGATGTGGTTGATATTACTGTTGGATGTGGTTGATATTACTGTTAGATGTGGTTGATATTACTGTTAGATGTGGTTGATATTACAGTTAGATGATGTTGATATTACTGTTGGATGATGTTGATATTACTGTTGGATGATGTTGATATTACTGTTGGATGTGGTTGATATTACTGTTGGATGTGGTTGATATTACTGTTAGATGTGGATGATAGTACTGTTAGATGTGGTTGATATTACAGTTAGTGATAGATGTGGTTGATATTACTGTTAGATGTGGTTGATATTACTGTTAGATGTGGTTGATATTACTGTTAGATGTGGTTGATATTACTGTTAGATGTGGTTGATATTACTGTTAGATGTGGTTGGTATTACTGTTAGTGTTAGATGTGGTTGATATTACTGTTAGTGTTAGATGTGGTTGATATTACTGTTAGATGTGGTTGATATTACTGTTAGTGTTAGATGTGGTTGATATTACTGTTACTGTTAGATGTGGTTGATATTACTGTTAGATGTGGTTGATATTACTGTTAGTGTTAGATATGGTTGATATTACTGTTAGATGTGGTTGATATTACTGTTAGATGTGGTTGGTATTACTGTTAGATGTGGTTGATATTACTGTTCATGTTAGATGTGGTTGATATTACTGTTAATGTTAGATGTGGTTGATATTACTGTTAGATGTGGTTGATATTACTGTTAGTGTTAGATGTGGTTGATATTACTGTTAGTGTTAGATGTGGTTGATATTACTGTTAGATGTGGTTGATATTACTGTTAGATATGGTTGATATTACTGTTGGATGTGGTTGATATTACTGTTAGATGTGGTTGGTATTACTGTTAGATGTGGTTGGTATTACTGTTCATGTTAGATGTGGTTGATATTACTGTTAATGTTAGATATGGTTGATATTACAGTTACATGTGGTTGATATTACTGTTAGTGTTAGATGTGGTTGATATTACTGTTAGTGTTAGATGTGGTTGATATTACAGTTAGATGTGGTTGATATTACTGTTAGTGTTAGATGTGGTTGAAATTACTGTTAGTGTTAGATGTGGTTGAAATTACTGTTAGTGTTAGATGTGGTTGAAATTACTGTTAGTGTTAGATGTGGTTGATATTACTGTTAGTGTTAGATGTGGTTGATATTACTGTTAGTGTTAGATGTGGTTGATATTACTGTTACATGTGGTTGATATTACTTTTAGTGTTAGATGTGGTTGATATTACTGTTAGATGTGGTTGATATTACTGTTAGATGTGGTTGATATTACTGTTAGTGTTAGATGTGGTTGATATTACTGTTAGATGTGGTTGATATTACTTTTAGTGATAGATGTGGTTGATATTACAGTTAGTGTTAGATGTGGTTGATATTACTGTTAGTTTTAGATGTGGTTTATATTACAGTTAGTGATAGATGTGGTTGATATTACAGTTAGTGTTAGATGTGGTTGATATTACTGTTAGTTTTAGATGTGGTTTATATTACAGTTAGTGATAGATGTGGTTGATATTACAGTTAGTGTTAGATGTGGTTGATATTACAGTTAGTGATAGATGTGGTTGATATTACAGTTAGTGATAGATGTGGTTGATATTACAGTTAGTGATAGATGTGGTTGATATTACAGTTAGTGATAGATGTGGTTTATATTACAGTTAGTGTTAGATGTGGTTGATATTACAGTTAGTGATAGATGTGGTTGATATTACAGTTAGTGTTAGATGTGGTTGATATTACTGTTAGTTTTAGATGTGGTTTATATTACTGTTAGTTTTACATTTGGTTGATATTACTGTTAGATGTGGTTGATATTACTGTTAGATGTGGTTGATATTACTGTTAGATGTGGTTGATAGTACTGTTAGATGTGGTTGATATTACAGTTAGATGTGGTTGATAGTACTGTTGGATGATGTTGATATTACTGTTGGATGTGGTTGATATTACTGTTAGATGTGGTTGATATTACTGTTAGATGTGGTTGATATTACTGTTGGATGTGGTTGATATTACTGTTGGATGTGGTTGATATTACTGTTAGATGTGGTTGATATTACTGTTAGATGTGGTTGATATTACAGTTAGATGATGTTGATATTACTGTTGGATGATGTTGATATTACTGTTGGATGATGTTGATATTACTGTTGGATGTGGTTGATATTACTGTTGGATGTGGTTGATATTACTGTTAGATGTGGATGATAGTACTGTTAGATGTGGTTGATATTACAGTTAGTGATAGATGTGGTTGATATTACTGTTAGATGTGGTTGATATTACTGTTAGATGTGGTTGATATTACTGTTAGATGTGGTTGATATTACTGTTAGATGTGGTTGATATTACTGTTAGATGTGGTTGGTATTACTGTTAGTGTTAGATGTGGTTGATATTACTGTTAGTGTTAGATGTGGTTGATATTACTGTTAGATGTGGTTGATATTACTGTTAGTGTTAGATGTGGTTGATATTACTGTTAATGTTAGATGTGGTTGATATTACTGTTAGATGTGGTTGATATTACTGTTAGTGTTAGATGTGGTTGATATTACTGTTAGATGTGGTTGATATTACTGTTAGATGTGGTTGGTATTACTGTTAGATGTGGTTGATATTACTGTTCATGTTAGATGTGGTTGATATTACTGTTAATGTTAGATGTGGTTGATATTACTGTTAGATGTGGTTGATATTACTGTTAGTGTTAGATGTGGTTGATATTACTGTTAGTGTTAGATGTGGTTGATATTACTGTTAGATGTGGTTGATATTACTGTTAGATATGGTTGATATTACTGTTGGATGTGGTTGATATTACTGTTAGATGTGGTTGGTATTACTGTTAGATGTGGTTGGTATTACTGTTCATGTTAGATGTGGTTGATATTACTGTTAATGTTAGATATGGTTGATATTACAGTTACATGTGGTTGATATTACTGTTAGTGTTAGATGTGGTTGATATTACTGTTAGTGTTAGATGTGGTTGATATTACAGTTAGATGTGGTTGATATTACTGTTAGTGTTAGATGTGGTTGAAATTACTGTTAGTGTTAGATGTGGTTGAAATTACTGTTAGTGTTAGATGTGGTTGAAATTACTGTTAGTGTTAGATGTGGTTGATATTACTGTTAGTGTTAGATGTGGTTGATATTACTGTTAGTGTTAGATGTGGTTGATATTACTGTTACATGTGGTTGATATTACTTTTAGTGTTAGATGTGGTTGATATTACTGTTAGATGTGGTTGATATTACTGTTAGATGTGGTTGATATTACTGTTAGTGTTAGATGTGGTTGATATTACTGTTAGATGTGGTTGATATTACTTTTAGTGATAGATGTGGTTGATATTACAGTTAGTGTTAGATGTGGTTGATATTACTGTTAGTTTTAGATGTGGTTTATATTACAGTTAGTGATAGATGTGGTTGATATTACAGTTAGTGTTAGATGTGGTTGATATTACTGTTAGTTTTAGATGTGGTTTATATTACAGTTAGTGATAGATGTGGTTGATATTACAGTTAGTGTTAGATGTGGTTGATATTACAGTTAGTGATAGATGTGGTTGATATTACAGTTAGTGATAGATGTGGTTGATATTACAGTTAGTGATAGATGTGGTTGATATTACAGTTAGTGATAGATGTGGTTTATATTACAGTTAGTGTTAGATGTGGTTGATATTACAGTTAGTGATAGATGTGGTTGATATTACAGTTAGTGTTAGATGTGGTTGATATTACTGTTAGTTTTAGATGTGGTTTATATTACTGTTATTTTTACATTTGGTTGATATTACTGTTAGATGTGGTTGATATTACTGTTAGATGTGGTTGATATTACTGTTAGATGTGGTTGATATTACTGTTAATGTTAGATGTGGTTGATATTACTGTTAGTGTTGGATGTGGTTGATATTACTGTTAGATGTGGTTGATATTACTGTTAGATGTGGTTGATATTACTGTTAATGTTAGATGTGGTTGATATTACTGTTAGATGTGGTTGATATTACTGTTCATGTTAGATGTGGTTGATATTACTGTTAGATGTGGTTGATATTACTGTTAATGTTAGATGTGGTTGATATTACTGTTAATGTTAGATATGGTTGATATTACTGTTGGTGTTAGATGTGGATGATATTACTGTTAGATGTGGTTGATATTACTGTTAGTGTTAGATGTGGATGATATTACTGTTAGTGTTAGATGTGGTTGATATTACTGTTAGTGTTAGATGTGGATGATATTACAGTTAGATGTGGTTGACATTACTGTTAGTGTTACATGTGGTTGAAATTACTGTTAGTGTTAGATGTGGTTGAAATTACTGTTAGATGTGGTTGATATTACTGTTAGATGTATATGGTTGATATTACTGTTAGATGTGGTTGATATTACTGTTAGATGTGGTTGATATTACTGTTAGATGTGGTTGATAGTACTGTTAGATGTGGTTGATATTACTGTTAGATGTATATGGTTGATATTACTGTTAGATGTGGTTGATATTACTGTTAGATGTGGTTGATATTACTGTTAGATGTGGTTGATATTACTGTTAGATGTGGTTGATATTACTGTTAGATGTGGTTGATAGTACTGTTAGATGTGGTTGATATTACTGTTAGATGTATATGGTTGATATTACTGTTAGATGTATATGGTTGATATTACTGTTAGATGTGGTTGATATTACTGTTAGATGTGGTTGATATTACTGTTAGATGTGGTTGATATTACTGTTAGATGTGGTTGATATTACTGTTAGATGTGGTTGATATTACTGTTAGATGTGGTTGATAGTACTGTTAGATGTATATGGTTGATATTACTGTTAGATGTGGTTGATAGTACTGTTAGATGTGGTTGATATTACTGTTAGATGTGGTTGATATTACTGTTAGTTTTAGTTGTGGTTGATATTACTGTTAGTGTTACATTTGGTTGATATTACTGTTAGTGTTACATTTGGTTGATATTACTGTTAGTGTTACATTTGGTTGATATTACTGTTAGATGTGGTTGATATTACTGTTAGTTTTAGTTGTGGTTGATATTACTTTTAGTGTTAGATGTGGTTGATATTACTGTTAATGTTAGATGTGGTTGATATTACTGTTAGATGTGGTTGATATTACTTTTAGTGTTAGATGTGGTTGATATTACTGTTAGATGTGGTTGATATTACTGTTAGATGTATATGGTTGATATTACTGTTAGATGTGGTTGATATTACTGTTAGATGTGGTTGATATTACTGTTAGATGTGGTTGATATTACTGTTAGATGTGGTTGATATTACTGTTGGATGATGTTGATATTACTGTTGGATGATGTTGATATTACTGTTGGATGTGGTTGATATTACTGTTAGATGTGGTTGATATTACTTTTAGTGTTAGATGTGGTTGATATTACTGTTAATGTTAGATGTGGTTGATATTACAGTTAGATGTGGTTGATATTACTTTTAGTGTTAGATGTGGTTGATATTACTTTTATTGTTAGATGTGGTTGATATTACTGTTAGATGTGGTTGATATTACTGTTAGATGTGGTTGATATTACTGTTGGATGTGGTTGATATTACTGTTGGATGTGGTTGATATTACAGTTAGTGATAGATGTGGTTGATATTACTGTTAGTGTTAGATGTGGTTGATATTACTGTTAGTGTTAGATGTGGTTGATATTACTGTTAGTGTTAGATGTGGTTGATATTACTGTTAGTGTTAGATGTGGTTGATATTACTGTTAGTGTTAGATGTGGTTGATATTACTGTTAGTGTTAGATGTGGTTGATATTACTGTTAGATGTGGTTGATATTACTGTTGGATGTGGTTGATATTACAGTTAGTGATAGATGTGGTTGATATTACTGATAGATGTGGTTGATATTACTGTTAGATGTGGTTGATATTACTGTTAGATGTGGTTGATATTACTGTTAGATGTGGTTGATATTACTGTTAGATGTGGTTGATATTACTGTTAGATGTGGTTGATATTACTGTTAGATGTGGTTGATAGTACTGTTAGATGTATATGGTTGATATTACTGTTAGATGTGGTTGATAGTACTGTTAGATGTGGTTGATATTACTGTTAGATGTGGTTGATATTACTGTTAGTTTTAGTTGTGGTTGATATTACTGTTAGTGTTACATTTGGTTGATATTACTGTTAGTGTTAGATGTGGTTTATATTACTGTTAGTGTTAGATGTGGTTGATATTCTTGTTAGATGTGGTTGATATTACTGTTAGATGTGGTTGATATTACTGTTAGTGTTAGATGTGGTTGATATTACTGTTAGTGTTAGATGTGGTTGATATTACTGTTAGTGTTACATTTGGTTGATATTACTGTTAGTGTTAGATGTGGTTTATATTACTGTTAGTGTTAGATGTGGTTGATATTCTTGTTAGATGTGGTTGATATTACTGTTAGATGTGGTTGATATTACTGTTAGTGTTAGATGTGGTTTATATTACTGTTAGTGTTAGATGTGGTTGATAGTACTGTTAGATGTGGTTGATATTACAGTTAGATGTGGTTGATATTACTGTTGGATGTGGTTGATATTACAGTTGGATGTGGTTGATATTACTGTTGGATGATGTTGATATTACTGTTGGATGTGGTTGATATTACTGTTGGATGTGGTTGATATTACTGTTGGATGTGGTTGATATTACTGTTGGATGTGGTTGATATTACTGTTAGATGTGGTTGATATTACTGTTAGTGTTAGATGTGGTTGATATTACTGTTAGTGTTAGATGTGGTTGATATTACTGTTAGTGTTAGATGTGGTTGATATTACTGTTAGATGTGGTTGATATTACTGTTAGTGTTAGATGTGGTTGATATTACTGTTAGTGTTAGATGTGGTTGATATTACTGTTAGATGTATATGGTTGATATTACTGTTAGATGTGGTTGATATTACTGTTAGATGTGGTGGATATTACTTTTAGTGTTAGATGTGGTTGATATTACTGTTAGATGTGGTTGATATTACTGTTAGATGTGGTTGATATTACTGTTAGATGTGGTTGATATTACTGTTAATGTTAGATGTGGTTGATATTACAGTTAGTGTTGGATGTGGTTGATATTACTGTTAGATGTGGTTGATATTACTTTTAGTGTTAGATGTGGTTGATATTACTGTTAGATGTGGTTGATATTACTGTTAGATGTGGTGGATATTACTTTTAGTGTTAGATGTGGTTGATATTACTGTTAGATGTGGTTGATATTACTGTTAGATGTGGTTGATATTACTGTTAGATGTGGTTGATATTACTGTTAATGTTAGATGTGGTTGATATTACAGTTAGTGTTGGATGTGGTTGATATTACTGTTAGATGTGGTTGATATTACTTTTAGTGTTAGATGTGGTTGATATTACTGTTAGATGTGGTTGATATTACTGTTAGATGTATATGGTTGATATTACTGTTAGATGTGGTTGATATTACTGTTAGATGTGGTTGATATTACTGTTAGATGTGGTTGATATTACTGTTAGATGTGGTTGATATTACTGTTAGATGTGGTTGATATTACTGTTAGATGTGGTTGATATTACTGTTAGATGTGGTTGATAGTACTGTTAGATGTGGTTGATATTACTGTTAGATGTATATGGTTGATATTACTGTTAGATGTATATGGTTGATATTACTGTTAGATGTGGTGTGGTTGATATTACTGTTAGATGTGGTTGATATTACTGTTAGATGTGGTTGATATTACTGTTAGATGTGGTTGATATTACTGTTAGATGTGGTTGATAGTACTGTTAGATGTATATGGTTGATATTACTGTTAGATGTGGTTGATAGTACTGTTAGATGTGGTTGATATTACTGTTAGATGTGGTTGATATTACTGTTAGTTTTAGTTGTGGTTGATATTACTGTTAGTGTTACATTTGGTTGATATTACTGTTAGTGTTACATTTGGTTGATATTACTGTTAGTGTTACATTTGGTTGATATTACTGTTAGTGTTACATTTGGTTGATATTACTGTTAGATGTGGTTGATATTACTGTTAGTTTTAGTTGTGGTTGATATTACTTTTAGTGTTAGATGTGGTTGATATTACTGTTAATGTTAGATGTGGTTGATATTACTGTTAGATGTGGTTGATATTACTTTTAGTGTTAGATGTGGTTGATATTACTGTTAGATGTGGTTGATATTACTGTTAGATGTATATGGTTGATATTACTGTTAGATGTGGTTGATATTACTGTTAGATGTGGTTGATATTACTGTTAGATGTGGTTGATATTACTGTTAGATGTGGTTGATATTACTGTTGGATGATGTTGATATTACTGTTGGATGATGTTGATATTACTGTTGGATGTGGTTGATATTACTGTTAGATGTGGTTGATATTACTTTTAGTGTTAGATGTGGTTGATATTACTGTTAATGTTAGATGTGGTTGATATTACAGTTAGATGTGGTTGATATTACTGTTGGATGTGGTTGATATTACTGTTAGATGTGGTTGATATTACTGTTGGATGTGGTTGATATTACTGTTAGATGTGGTTGATATTACTTTTAGTGTTAGATGTGGTTGATATTACTTTTATTGTTAGATGTGGTTGATATTACTGTTAGATGTGGTTGATATTACTGTTGGATGTGGTTGATATTACTGTTAGATGTGGTTGATATTACTGTTGGATGTGGTTGATATTACTGTTGGATGTGGTTGATATTACAGTTAGTGATAGATGTGGTTGATATTACTGTTAGTGTTAGATGTGGTTGATATTACTGTTAGTGTTAGATGTGGTTGATATTACTGTTAGTGTTAGATGTGGTTGATATTACTGTTAGTGTTAGATGTGGTTGATATTACTGTTAGTGTTAGATGTGGTTGATATTACTGTTAGTGTTAGATGTGGTTGATATTACTGTTAGATGTGGTTGATATTACTGTTGGATGTGGTTGATATTACAGTTAGTGATAGATGTGGTTGATATTACTGATAGATGTGGTTGATATTACTGTTAGATGTGGTTGATATTACTGTTAGATGTGGTTGATATTACTGTTAGATGTGGTTGATATTACTGTTAGATGTGGTTGATATTACTGTTAGATGTGGTTGATATTACTGTTAGATGTGGTTGATATTACTGTTAGATGTGGTTGATAGTACTGTTAGATGTATATGGTTGATATTACTGTTAGATGTGGTTGATAGTACTGTTAGATGTGGTTGATATTACTGTTAGATGTGGTTGATATTACTGTTAGTTTTAGTTGTGGTTGATATTACTGTTAGTGTTACATTTGGTTGATATTACTGTTAGTGTTAGATGTGGTTTATATTACTGTTAGTGTTAGATGTGGTTGATATTCTTGTTAGATGTGGTTGATATTACTGTTAGATGTGGTTGATATTACTGTTAGTGTAGATGTGGTTTATATTACTGTTAGTGTTAGATGTGGTTGATATTACTGTTAGTGTTACATTTGGTTGATATTACTGTTAGTGTTAGATGTGGTTTATATTACTGTTAGTGTTAGATGTGGTTGATATTCTTGTTAGATGTGGTTGATATTACTGTTAGATGTGGTTGATATTACTGTTAGTGTTAGATGTGGTTTATATTACTGTTAGTGTTAGATGTGGTTGATAGTACTGTTAGATGTGGTTGATATTACAGTTAGATGTGGTTGATATTACTGTTGGATGTGGTTGATATTACAGTTGGATGTGGTTGATATTACTGTTGGATGATGTTGATATTACTGTTGGATGTGGTTGATATTACTGTTGGATGTGGTTGATATTACTGTTGGATGTGGTTGATATTACTGTTGGATGTGGTTGATATTACTGTTAGATGTGGTTGATATTACTGTTAGTGTTAGATGTGGTTGATATTACTGTTAGTGTTAGATGTGGTTGATATTACTGTTAGATGTGGTTGATATTACTGTTAGTGTTAGATGTGGTTGATATTACTGTTAGTGTTAGATGTGGTTGATATTACTGTTAGATGTATATGGTTGATATTACTGTTAGATGTGGTTGATATTACTGTTAGTGTTAGATGTGGTTGATATTACTGTTAGTGTTAGATGTGGTTGATATTACTGTTAGATGTATATGGTTGATATTACTGTTAGATGTGGTTGATATTACTGTTAGATGTGGTTGATAGTACTGTTAGATGTATATGTTTGATATTACTGTTAGATGTGGTTGATATTACTGTTAGTGTTAGATGTGGATGATATTACTGTTAGATGTGGTTGATATTACTGTTAGTTTTAGTTGTGGTTGATATTACTGTTAGTGTTACATTTGGTTGATATTACTGTTAGTGTTAGATGTGGTTTATATTACTGTTAGTGTTAGATGTGGTTGATATTCTTGTTAGATGTGGCTGATATTACTGTTAGATGTGGTTGATATTACAGTTAGATGTGGTTGATAGTACTGTTAGATGTGGTTGATATTACTGTTAGATGTGGTTGATATTACTGTTAGATGTGGTTGATATTCTTGTTAGATGTGGTTGATATTCTTGTTAGATGTGGTTGATATTCTTGTTAGATGTGGCTGATATTACTGTTAGATGTGGTTGATATTACAGTTAGATGTGGTTGATAGTACTGTTAGATGTGGTTGATATTACTGTTAGATGTGGTTGATATTCTTGTTAGATGTGGCTGATATTACTGTTAGATGTGGTTGATATTACAGTTAGATGTGGTTGATAGTACTGTTGGATGATGTTGATATTACTGTTGGATGTGGTTGATATTACTGTTGGATGTGGTTGATATTACTGTTGGATGTGGTTGATATTACTGTTAGATGTGGTTGATATTACTGTTAGTGTTAGATGTGGTTGATATTACTGTTAGTGTTAGATGTGGTTGATATTACTGTTAGATGTGGTTGATATTACTTTTAGTGTTAGATGTGGTTGATATTACTGTTAGTGTTAGATATGGTTGATATTACTGTTGGTGTTAGATGTGGTTGATATTACAGTTAGATGTGGTTGATATTACTGTTAATGTTAGATGTGGTTGATATTACTGTTAGATGTGGTTGATATTACTGTTAGTGTTAGATGTGGTTGATATTACTGTTAGATGTGGTTGATATTACTTTTAGTGTTAGATGTGGTTGATATTACTGTTAGTGTTAGATGTGGTTGATATTACTGTTAGATGTGGTTGATATTATTGTTAGATGTGGTGGATATTACTTTTAGTGTTAGATGTGGTTGATATTACTGTTAGTGTTAGATGTGGTTGATATTACTGTTAGATGTGGTTGAAATTACTGTTAGTTTTAGATGTGGTTGATATTACTGTTAGTGTTAGATGTGGTTGGTATTACTGTTAGATGTGGTTGATATTACTGTTAGTGTTAGATGTGGTTGGTATTACTGTTAGATGTGGTTGATATTACTTTTAGTGTTAGATGTGGTTGATATTACTGTTAGATGTGGTTGATATTACTGTTCATGTTAGATGTGGTTGATATTACTGTTCATGTTAGATATGGTTGATATTACTGTTAGTGTTACATGTGGTTGAAATTACTGTTAGTGTTACATGTGGTTGAAATTACTGTTAGTGTTACATGTGGTTGAAATTACTGTTAGTGTTACATGTGGTTGAAATTACTGTTAGTGTTAGATGTGGTTGAAATTACTGTTAGTGTTAGATGTGGTTGATATTACTGTTAGTGTTACATGTGGTTGAAATTACTGTTAGTGTTAGATGTGGTTGATATTACTGTTAGTGTTAGGTGTGGTTGATATTACTGTTAATGTTAGATGTGGTTGATATTACTGTTAGATGTGGTTGATATTACTGTTAGATGTGGTTGATATTACTGTTAGTGTTAGATGTGGTTGATATTACAGTTAGTGTTAGATGTGGTTGATATTACTGTTACATGTGGTTGATATTACTTTTAGTGTTAGATGTGGTTGATATTACTGTTAGATGTGGTTGATATTACTGTTAGTGTTAGATGTGGTTGACATTACTGTTAGTGTTACATGTGGTTGAAATTACTGTTAGTGTTAGATGTGGTTGATATTACAGTTAGATGTGGTTGATATTACAGTTAGATGTGGTTGATATTACAGTTAGATGTGGTTGATATTACTGTTAGTGTTAGATGTGGTTGAAATGACTGTTAGTGTTAGATGTGGTTGATATTACTGTTAATGTTAGATGTGGTTGATATTTCTGTTAGATGTGGTTGATATTACTGTTAATGTTAGATGTGGTTGATATTACTGTTAATGTTAGATGTGGTTGCTATTACTGTTAGATGTGGTTGATATTACTTTTAGTGTTAGATGTGGTTGATATTACAGTTAGTGTTAGATGTGGTTGATATTACTGTTAGATGTGGTTGATATTACTGTTAGATGTGGTTGAAATTACTGTTAGTGTTAGATGTGGTTGAAATTACTGTTAGTGTTAGATGTGGTTGATATTACTGTTACATGTGGTTGATATTACTTTTAGTGTTAGATGTGGTTGATATTACTGTTAGTGTTAGATGTGGTTGATATTACTGTTAGTGTTAGATGTGGTTGATATTACTGTTAGTGTTAGATGTGGTTGATATTACTGTTAGTGTTAGATGTGGTTGATATTACTGTTAGTGTTAGATGTGGTTGATATTACTGTTAGTGTTAGATGTGGTTGATATTACTGTTAGTGTTAGATGTGGTTGATATTACTGTTAGTGTTAGATGTGGTTGATATTACTTTTAGTGTTAGATGTGGTTGATATTACTGTTAGTGTTAGATGTGGTTGATATTACAGTTAGTGTTAGATGTGGTTGATATTACTGTTACATGTGGTTGATATTACTTTTAGTGTTAGATGTGGTTGATATTACTGTTAGATGTGGTTGATATTACTGTTAGTGTTAGATGTGGTTGACATTACTGTTAGTGTTACATGTGGTTGAAATTACTGTTAGTGTTACATGTGGTTGAAATTACTGTTAGTGTTACATGTGGTTGAAATTACTGTTAGTGTTAGATGTGGTTGAAATTACTGTTAGTGTTAGATGTGGTTGATATTACTGTTAGTGTTACATGTGGTTGAAATTACTGTTAGTGTTAGATGTGGTTGATATTACTGTTAGTGTTAGGTGTGGTTGATATTACTGTTAATGTTAGATGTGGTTGATATTACTGTTAGATGTGGTTGATATTACTGTTAGTGTTAGATGTGGATGATATTACTGTTAGATGTGGTTGATATTACTTTTAGTGTTAGATGTGGTTGATATTACTGTTAGTGTTAGATGTGGTTGATATTACAGTTAGTGTTAGATGTGGTTGATATTACTGTTACATGTGGTTGATATTACTTTTAGTGTTAGATGTGGTTGATATTACTGTTAGATGTGGTTGATATTACTGTTAGTGTTAGATGTGGTTGATATTACTGTTAGATGTGGTTGATATTACTGTTTATGTTAGATGTGGTTGATATTACTGTTAGATGTATGTGGTTGATATTACTGTTGGATGTGGTTGATATTACTGTTGGATGTGGTTGATATTACTGTTAGTGTTAGATCTGGTTGATATTACAGTTAGATGTGGTTGATATTACTGTTAGTGTTAGATGTGGTTGAGTACTATGTATTTGCAGCATGCCCAGTCATAAGAGATCAAGGCTGTTTTCTTCTCTGATGGACAGACATCCCAGGCTATAGGGCCACCTCCTCCACCGTGCTCTGGCTCTGTGGGGAGGCTGTAAGGGAGGACAAGGAGAGAGGGACTGCTGCCATGCTTTGTGTCATGATGTATTAGTACATTTCTTTACAATGGCCTTGAGATGCCTCTGCTGCTTCTCTAGCTCACACCATCTATCTCACACCGGTGAACACACACACACACCTCCTTGTCCTGCTACATAATGCATCCTGGTCAGTGTGGCAACCAGATGACACCCTGGCCTTTCAAAGACCTGACCGTATAGATAGAGAAGGTTTTAATCATAAAGCATAAAGCTTTACAATGACAGTGCTTTGAATAATACACCTTGCAAACACACAGCAAAGCTTACAACAGAAGGATAGATGAAGAGGGAGGGAGAACTAGAAGCAATGGGGTGCCGGCCAGTTGGCAGCCCCCCTCCAGCCATGAAACTAGACTAGTGGAGTAACTCTTAGCTTCTGCCTCCTGCACATTCTCCTCGAACCCCAGAGGATTCTGGAACACCGCCAGGCTGTTACAGACAATAAGTCATTATGCACAAGATTGAGAGATCCAGGCCACATCCCTGTATGTCACCCAATCCAGGAGCCCGAGGCACATTCCTAGTAATATCATCAGTCTCTTCCTCTGTTTCACAGAGCTGGACAGACAAACACCCTTTACGTCAATCTAGAGAAATAAACCACTGGGCTTGGATATGGATCTATTTACTTCTGACCTTTTGAACTCGGTATAGAACTTGTACTTTACACAGCTGTTTAGTATTAATATGACCTCCCGCCTCTCCTCTGCCAACCAAAACAAATCCGCAGCAGCAAGCCAAGCTGGGACATTTGATATCTCCTAGTGAGAATGATAAAGTCGAGCCTGTAATCTGAGGGTTGAGGCCGGGGGGGCGGTCAGACACGGACTTCCTACCTCCCTTCATCCCTTGAAGTGAAACTGATAATCACTAGGCCCCTCAGTGGGAGGGAGATAGTGGTAGAACAGGGGCGGTATCTCCGTGGGAGTGGAGGATCAGGGGAGGTATCTCGGATCAGAGGGTTGAACTTGGCCTTGGCTTCACTCTTTCTCTCCTGCCTGATGGCTGTGAATAAAGCGGCAGATTAGGTCTTTTCTGTTTGATCTTGACAAAGGCTTAGTAAGTGCTTATCCTGAGCAGAGATGGGACAGGTATCTCCACTCTGCAGTGCTCTTCATGCCTGAGCAAGTCTCTCCTGGGCCAGGGGAGGCAGAACCCAGCATCACACCACCAGGCATGAATCGGCCAGGAACTCCTCCCAGACAAAGAGAGGGCTTGAATGTTAAATCCACCTCTGGATTTCATGCAATCAATGGAAAGGGCGTTGCAAAGAACCAAAAAGTAGAAAGAGACCAAAGCGCTGTGACAATGTTTACATACGTTTTAGTATTTTGCGCTAACTTGAAAGTGAGTTTGTAATCTGGGATGAAGACGATGACAGACATTTGAAAACCCTGTGTAAAAAAATCTGTGTACATCCAAATCATTTGAAATACTGAGCTGGTATGCTTTTTTAGTCTTATTGTATGTTGAAAGCACTGTGTTTGTGGACTGTCTCAGCAATAAAACTCCTCAGATTGACTTCCAACACGTGACTCACGTTTGTGTGTGTGTGTGTGTCTATGTAACAGAGGGGTCTCCCCCGGATCACCAGGGCTTCTGCAGCAGACCCTTGAAGAGCCCCTGTACCTCCAAACTGAGTGACAGTACCCTGGGAGGCATGTTTGTCCGCTGGCAGGAGGATGCCACACCCTGGTGAGACACACCTGCTCAGACGGGCTCCATTCACATGTTCTGTGCCTCTACGGTGTCAGCTGTTTAGCTCTTGTTTGTACATGATAACTGTGGTTTCTTTTTGATTTTTTTTTTCTGTGTAAGGTTGATTTGATCTCTCGCACCCTCCTCTCAATTCCATTCAAGGGTTTTATTGGCATGGGAAACGTATGTTAACATTGCCAAAGCAAGTGAAGTAGATAATATACAAAAGTGAAATAAACAATACAAATTAATAGTAAACAGTACGCTCACCGACATTCCAAAAGACATTTCAAATGTCATTATGTCTATATATTCTCTCTCGTCTCTCTCTCTCGTCTGTCTGTCTGTCTCTCTGTCTCTGTTTCTCTCTCTGTTTCTCTGTCTCTCTCTCTGTCTCTCTCTCTCTCTCTCTCTCTCTCTCTCTCTCTCTCTCTCTCGTCTGTCTGTCTGTCTCTCGTCTGTCTCTCGTCTGTCTCTCTCTCTCTCTCTGTCTCTGTCTCTGTTTCTGTCTCTGTGTGATGTAGTTCTCTAGTCCTGGAGGATGTGGAGAAACAGAGTACGTGTGAGCTGGAGGCAGATGCTGTGGCTGCAGACATCCTCAACCGTCTGGAGATAGACAGTAAGGACAACAAACTTGAACACTTTTTTTTTGTCATAGATCAAACAGTCAACCAGTCGGTCGGCACACATGAGCGAGAGTCTGAGGGAGGGGATAGCTACTGACTCACTTCTTCTCTGACTATGTAACACAGTTGAGTGATGGTGGCTTTTCCACATCAGTGGTTGCCTCTCAAATGGCATTCTATTCCCTGTAGTGCACTACGTTTGACTAGAATCCCTAAAGGAGCCCTATAAAGGGAATAGGGTGCCATTTGGGGCGCTACTTATGTGACACAGATGAGCGACGGAGGCCTCCAGATCAAACGATGTCAGTCTCTTACCACACTGCCAGGCTCCTGCTCTCTAGCACATTGGAGCATGAGATCAGTGACCATCCGGCCCAGAACAAACACTGTCCACTCCCCCTATCTGTCTACCTTCTGTCTGGAGAGGGAGAGGGAAACGGGGATGTAGTGTGGAAGAGCATATTGAACTGAGAACTTAAAGCAGAAAGAGAACACTGTGTACAGAACATGCAGAGACATGTATGAATATTAATCTGTTGCTGGAATGTGTTCCAATTTCTCAATTCACAAAACTCTTTTTACAGACTTCCTGCTATTCTTCATACATACTAGGAACAAAAGTAACAAAGTGATTGCATTTTTGATTGATTGTGTTTTAGATTAGCTGTGCTCATAATATGGAGTGTTGGCAATAGACACACACACACACACACACACACACACACACACACACACACACACACACACACACACACACACACACACACACACACACACACACACACACACACACACACACACACACACACACACACAATTATCTGCACAAGGTAGAAAGAGGGGGCACACCATGGTAGTCCACATATGTGGTCTTGGCACGTAGATTTTCCATCTGCCCCAAAAACGGATATACAAACTCTCTGTTGAAAAGGAAATGGTTGAAGACTGATTCTATGATTTTGAGTTTGTGCCTAGTTCTGAGTGGTTGGCTCTGGATCTATGATCTTTAACTTTGCTTTGTGTGAGTAGGACTGGCACAATCGTTGTATAATCATGTAACCGACAATTATGGACAAAAACCGTCAACTACAAAATGTATTGACTTATTACATTTATTTTAGGAGAAGGGGGAATTCACTTTATACTAAAGTAGAAATAATTTACTCAAATGCAGTTTTTAATTTTTGCATCAAGTGGGTATAGTTGGTAATCATTTTAAGAGCAGAACGGCACAGTCAGCAGGAGAAGCTTTATTTCCAAATGTTCTAAGCAATCAAAACAATGAGTTAAAATAAAAAAACATTTAACAGGGGTGTCTCCAAAGCTGTGTTGTATTCATATGTTGTAGATCATTTTCTATATAATATATCTCTAAGGACAATTATGACAATAACCATGACAGTTAATCATTACCCCAAATTCTATATTCGTCACATTCCTATGTGTGCGTCAATGTTCTCTTCTTGAAAAAGGCCTTCATCCAACTGACGGTAGATAAACGGATAGAGTGGGAAGTGCAGAGGTTTATGTATAGGGATCTAAAGTGTGTGTGTGTGTGTGTAGATCAGATTGGCAGGAACCCTGGCCTGCAGGTCATCTGGGAGGACGAGAAGCAGAGACGACAAGAGAAGAACCAGTCAGAGACCCCACAGTCACAGGGTGAGTGAACCAGTCATCTTAGGTCGAGACCCCACAGTCACAGAGTGAGTGAACCAGTCATCTCAGGTCGAGACCCCACAGTCACAGGGTGAGTGAACCAGTCATCTTAGGTCGAGACCCCACAGTCACAGGGTGAGTGAACCAGTCATCTCAGGTCGAGACCCCACAGTCACAGGGTGAGTGAACCAGTCATCTCAGGTCGAGACCCCACAGTCACAGGGTGAGTGAACCAGTCATCTCAGATCGAGACCCCACAGTCACAGGGTGAGTGAACCAGTCATCTTAGGTCGAGACTCCACAGTCACCGGGTGAGTGAACCAGTCATCTCAGGTCGAGACCCCACAGTCACAGGGTGAGTGATGGACAGACCTATACATCCTCACAGCCCAATCCTCCATTAGTTAACACCACAGTCAAACTTCTAGCAGGTCTACATGCTTATTGACTGAATATACACTCAGTGGCCAGTTTATTAGGTACGACCCCGTTCATGTAAATGGATAAAAACGACCACCATCACTGGACAATTGAGGAGTGGAAAAACATTGCCTGGTCCGACGAATCCCTATTCCTGTTACGTCATACTAATGGCTGAGTCAGGATTTGGCATAAACTGCATGAGTCCATGGCCCCATCCTGCCTGGTGTCAACGGTACAGGCTGGTGCCGGTGGTGTAATGGTGTGGGGAACAATCTTTCCGGGCACACGTTAGGTCCCTGATACCAATTGAGCAATATTTCCTTGCTCCAAAGAATTCAGGCTGTTCTCGAACCAAAGGAGGGTCTGACCCAGTACAACACTGAACAAAAATATAAACGCAACATGCAACAATTTCAAAGATGTTACTGAGTTACAGTTCATATAAGGAAATCAGTCAATGAAAATAAATGCATTAGGCTCTAATCTATGGATTTCACATGACTGGGAATACAGATATGCATCTGTTGGTCAAAGATATCTTTTTTCTATATATATAAAGGAAGGGGCGTGGATCAGAAAACCAGTCAGCATCTGGTGTGACCACCATTTGCCTCATGCAGTGTGACACATCTCCTTCCCATAGAGTTGATCAGGCTGTTGATTGTGGAATGTTGTGGCTGGGTGGCTGGTCTCAGACGATCCCGCAGGGGAAGAAGCTGGATGTGGAAGTCCTGGGCTGGCGTGGTTACACGTGGTCTACGGTCGTGAGGCCGGTTAGACGTACTGCCAAATTCGAAATGCCTACTAAACTGGTTACTGTGTATATAGGACAATGCCGCAAAATGTGCCATCGTCTGCTTGTTGGAATATGCTCAATGTGAGCCGAGGTAATGTGCATCAGACATACATCAAAGTGTAATAATTAAACCGCTGACTGCGTTCCATGCATTTTACAAGCATTTTGCTACACCCACAATAAAATCTGCTAAATCTGTGTATGTGACCAATAAAATTAGATTTGAATTGATGCTCCTCCAGATCGCAGGTTTGTCGCCTCGACGGAGAGCGAGAGAATCTTCATGAAGAGATTCAAGGAGATCCTGAAGGAAAATGAGTTTGATGTGTAAGTAAAACCTTTGGCCCTCAATCTTGCTGTTTTTTTTTTAACGTGGGCTTATCACTTTCCCCGTCTTTAGGGCAACTTGACTATAAGTCATCGATGGACAGACAGTTGCTCCACATTGCGTGAGTAAATGGCTGTGCTTGGTTTGGAGAGTTTAGAATGGGGGCAGCAGGACTAGTCTTTCAGAGTAAACATATGCTGCTTCCAATCTCGTTAGCAAGATGATATCTACCACCGGAGACCACATAAATTGGCGTTTGAGAGAATTTACATCTGGTCTTTCTCTATGTTAAAACATCTACTTATTTTCCCAATGCCTTTTTGGTTGTCTACTGTGTATGAGATGGTGACCGCATGTCTCTTCCTGGTTCATCTTAATGGTCAGAGATGAGGAGGGAGCAAGGAGGGAGGGTGTTGATTGGGTTACAGTGCTGTCTAGTATATCCCTCTCTCTGCTCCCTGCTCCCCCTTTTTTCTGAGCAGAAATAATTTCCTTAGATAAATAAAAATGCAGTTGGTCCTGTGTGTGCTGTTACATCAGGCCCAGATAAGCTAAGTTGTTACCAATGGGAGGAAAGCAGGGGAGGAAAATGAAATGGTTCTATCGAAAGCAGGTACAGGCTCTATCGAAAGCAGTACCCGTCTCCTGGCAGAGCTTTGGCTTGGCAGAACTGTGCCCCCCACACACACACACACACATACACACACACACACACACACACACACACATACACACACACACACACACACACACACACACACACACACACACACACACACACACACACACACACACACACACACACATACACACACACATACACACATTCACACACACACACACACACATACACACATTCACACACACACATACACACACACACACCCACACACACACATACACACATACACATACACACATACACACATACACACACACACGCACACATACACACACACATACACACACAGCTCACAACTCTCACTGGCTGACTGGCGCTATTTAACATATACAAGTACAGTCTCTCTCTCGCGTGCACTATTATATAAATGTATAAAGAAAACCCCTTGAATGAGTAGGTGTCCAAACTTTTGACTGGTACTGTATGTATTAATTCTATTGTTTTACTTTTAGATTTGTGTGTATTGTTGTGAATTGTTAGATTTTACTGCGCTGTTGGAGCTAGGAACACAAGCATTTCCCTACACCCCCGCAATAACATCTGCTAAATATTTGTATGTGACCAATAACATTTTATTTTCTTTTGAATTGATTTGTGTGTCTCTCTATGTCTCTCTGTATCTCTCTATGTCCCTCTGATTGTAACCTCAGACAGGCTGTACTGCAGTAAGAACAGTAGGGCTGAAATGTGTTACGGGCTGAAGGAATCCCCTGACACCTTCTAGGCCCCCCCTGTAGCCACAAAAGTCATTAGTGACAGACTAATTAACAAAGAGTGAGACAGTCATGTACACACAGGCCCATCTCTGGAGCACATCTGCATTCCTTCATCCACCCCACAACGACAAATTATAATTATTTTTTTTGCAGAGAAAGGGAAGTGGTGTCTAAAATATTTGGGGGGGCTAATTCCGGCATTGCTTGTTCCACCTTTTTGAGTTCCACCTTGCATGTTTTTCAATATTTAGTTGAGTTGCTAAGTAGTGAGTTGCTAAGCAATGCAAGGGTATAGCACGGAACAGAGCGGATGACGGAGCCTGATAGTCAGAAAGCCTGTAGCCAAGAGGCATTTGGGGTAAATCCCAAAGAACCACTGGCCACTTGCCAGCTTTCCATTCATACCTCCTCCTACACACACTGTACACACACACTTGTTTCTCTCACTCTCGTTCTCCCTCTCTCTCACACACACACTGCAGCCATATCTCCTGATTAAGACAAGGGATGCTAATAAAACCTGACTTATGCAGTGCTGTCCCAGGAGCCCTGTCTGTGACTGGTGATAACCTTAGCAGTTATATGCCCACAACAGTCTCCCTTATCTCCCTTTGAACTAATGCCTCTTTTTAAATAGGACTCAGTCTGGGTCTGTGGAGGGCACGGCAGAGGAGCAGGATCCCTTCCCAGCTGAACGGTCTGTATACCCTGATGTCCTGACCCCAGAGGTGCTACATTGTACACCAGCTAACCAGGTGGAGGTTCACAGAGACTCTCAGACAGGTGAGAGCAGCAAATCTCCCTATCGAATGTCTCTTTCTGCCAGAGAAGGTGGATCAACATTTGTCCTAATTCTCCCCAAACTCTCCTACTGTGACTGAATTTCAAGTGTGACACACAGTGTTGATCTACATTAGCCTAATCTGCTCGCTCAGTCTGCCAAGTCTCCTGTAGGAACAGTGGACATGCCAGGGAGGCTAGGCATCTGGCACACACAGAGAGCCAGGATGGAGTATGGCTGGGCCTCATGCTGAACCACTCCCTGTGCATGTGTCCCAAATGGCACCCTATTCCCTATATAGTGCACTACTTTTGACCAGGGCACTATGTAGGGAATAGGCTGCCATTTGGGACACACAGGCACTCTATTTGTCAGTAATGATCATTTTCCCCATGTCTCGCTCCATCTCGCTGTCTCGCTTCCCCCACCCCCACACCTCTCTTCCCTCCACTCAGACACTAAAAGGAACTGTGGTAAAGACCAGGGGGAGGCCATTGTGGATGAGGAGGCCATTCTGAGTCTGTTGGAAAGCAGCCAGACCTTCCTCCCCCTCTCCCAGAGATCCAGCCACTCCCCCTTACTAGGTAGGAAAACAAACCGCACTGATTACTGTGTTCATTTGGTCTATGGAGAACAGCATATCCAACTGATCTTATGTCATTTTAATTGAAAAAATCAGTTTTTAATCAACATATTGTTTATATAGCGTAGCTAGCGCCAGGAGATTGATCTGACCATATGACCTGACCAGGAAAAGCTCCGGGCCCTAGTTATAACTCCAGCCCATAAGAAAAGCATCTAAGTATGGAGCTGATTGACCTCCGAGGTAATTTCCCCTTAACATGCTGTGTTTGCTGTGTGCGTGTTGCAGATAGCAGCCAGAACCATGCCATGGTGGACCTGCTGGCAGGCCTGGAGGATGATGGGTACAGAGCAGCCCATATGAGGCAGAACTCCCAGCATTCTCTGCCCGGGGGAGGGAGCGCTCACTACAACAGTGACGAGGAGGAGGAGGGGCCAGAGCTAGAGAGGGAGGAGGCAGAACTCAGTCTGATGATGTCACAGAGATGGGACAGCAACCTTCCAGAACAGTCTTCTAGACAGAGGTGACTCATTTTTGTTTCTTTGCTCTGTTCTTTTTGCTCAATATGAATGAATTATGAGTTTAATAATAACTCATTAAATGAAGAAAACAAATCTAATTACAGCATTCATTGAAAAAATGCATGTCATCTATCTTGTGCCCCAGTTTTCATGCTTATTTCTTGAAGAGCTGGATTTCTCTTGTCACTGAATTCACATGATGGTAAACAGTAAACGCAGATGTTAGGCAGTCGGATGAAGGTCATCTGCGGTGAGCCGTGACTGAATAGTTTAAGCGACACCTCATTGTTTAATCAATGTCTCTGTTACCTCCCTCTAGACCTGGTGTGAAGGATGCAGAGGAGAGCTTCAGTGACGAGCCCCAGGAATCCTCCGATGAGGAGATGGAAAGGAGGGGGGACAACTCTCTCTCTGCTAATCTGTCCATTTCTCAGCTGGACGGCGCTGCAGACGAGAACAGTGGTGAGTTATAAGAACGTAATGATAATAAACTACATATATCACGTCTAAGATTGTGTCATTGAGGCTTTCCTTTGATTCTTGTCACAGTATTGATATGTTATATCTGCTCTCCATAGATTCATTGTTAACGGACAAAGGCTCCAGGACCCACTCGTCCCTCACTGTCACAGACACGATCCTGGGGAAGAGGAACCCCTTTCCTGGGGAGACTGTCCACCTGGAACCCCTGTCCTCCACCAAGGTCCTCCTGGAGTGCAAACACCCTGAACATAGGCAGGCCCACTCACAGGACGCAGAGGAACCAGCCAATAAGCACTTCCTCGGCCAGGACAGCCACGAGTGCTCCACGGTGTTCAAGGTGAATAAAGAGAGACCATATATCCAGCCGGTCAAACACCCCATCCCCTGCAATATTGCCAACCAGGCTGAGGTTTCTCAGATCTGTGTGGACAAAATGGACGTTGTTCGGCCTCTGTACACCTACGAGAAGAAGACGATGGCTCTGGAGGAGACAGACCTGGACGTCTTTCCGTTCAGCAACGGGAAGATCACCCAGAGCAGGAAGAAGTACAGCAGTATGAAGAACGTCGAGAAGAATCGTCTGTCCATCCTGCAGAACCACAGGAGCTTCTCCCTGTGTTACTCTGAGCTGAGGAACTGCCCCAGCACGACAGATCTAGAGCTGGGTCAGAAAGGCTGTAAAAGCCCAATCCTGAGAAACAGTATAACCCCAATTCCCTGCCCCATAGAAGAGGACGAGCTCCTGGCCCCGCTGGAGGGCGGCATGGGCCAGGACAGCGAGGACGGCGACATGGGTGAGCTGAAGATCCGGTACGAGGACTATCAGGAGAACAAGACTGAGAGGACCATAGTAGCCCAGCAGGAGGCACACTATAAGTTTTTCCCCAGTGTTATTCTCTCCAACTGCCTAACCAGGCCAGCTAAGAAGGTAGTGGGCAACAAGATGACCGATGGCTGTGCTAAGCTAGAGCAGTCAGAGACACGCAGGTCCAGGCTAAAGCTTGGCAAGAGGTCTTTGGCTGCTGCAGCCCAGAAGGCCAATGCATACGCTGGGGAAACCCCAGCCTCTGACACCCAAGTCAGCACCGCCTTTATGGCCATCACGCCTACTTGTCCAAAGAGCACGGACACCGAGGAGAAGCCAGTCACAGTGGCAAAGTCAGTCGTAGTGGAGACTGGAACCACAGAACCACTGCCAGAATCCCCTGCCCTGGCCCCTACCCCTCTACCAGCCCCTATCGCTTTCCCTGCACCGGCCCCAGTCCCTGCCATTCTGAATGAGGCGTCTGTGGAGGGCAGGTTACTGCTTGAGCTCCCTGCTAAAGTAACCTGCACCAAAGCCTCAGGTCTGCCTGGCAGCAAGTACACCCTGAGGGCCAAACGCAAGATGAGCTACGACAGCAGCGAGGATGGGGAACAGTCGGTATCCTCTCGCATGAAACACCCTCTGGCCCTCCGAGACCGCTTCAAAGAAAACTACGTCCTCAGCACGCAGGAACTAAAGTACCAGAAACGACGGAAGATGTACAGAAAGGAGCCAAGAGAGCCGCCCATCATCATCAAATATATAATCATCAACCGGTTCAAAGGTCAAAAGAACATGTTGGTGAAGATGGCCAAGGTGAGTGCTAAGGAGCAGCGGGTGGTGCTGACACCTGACAGAGTAGAGACGTACACAAAAATGTCCCCCATCAAGACCTTCTGGCCTAAGGTTCCACAGTCTTGTGCGGTCAAGTTCCCTCTCAGTGAGCCCAAGGCTAGTAAGAAACAGCCCAAACGAAAGGCCAAGGTCAACACCACCACTAAGAAAACGGTCAACAGCCCACCCAGAGTCCGAGTTAGGCAAGGGGGTGAGAGGCCTAGAAGGACTAGAGGCCTTAGAAAAACCTTGACTCCCTCTCTGCCATGCCCCTGGCCATGTTACTGTGAACTGGCCAATGACCACATCACTGAGTACACTGATGTGATGGTGGAGTTGGGTTATCTATCTGAGAGATCCCTTAGCCCTGTTGATTCAACCCCACCCCGGTGTTGGTCCCCCAGTGACCCCCTTATGGAAGCCATAAGTTCTGATCAGTTGGTGAACCGATTAAATGATCCCTGTCTCACCTCTGTTTGTCAGGAACCCCCCCCAGAGTCGTTAGGCCGAGGCGTGCGGAACCGCAGCCGGACTGCTAAACCTAGAAATGTAATCTCTACCAGCCCAAGAAGACGGATTAAGCTTTCAGAGGAAGTCAAAAAGGAGAGCACAGCGAGAAGGAAAAGTACTATTGGGACTCCAAGGAGGAGAAAGAAAGTTCTAGAAACAGTTGATGGAACTAGTGTGGGTGGTGTCTGTACTACTACCACCATCACCACAAGAACGAGGAGGCCTCGGAGGAAGAAGCAGGCAGGAGGGCCTGAACAGCCCCCTGTAAGAAGCAGAGACTGTGACAGTTCCCAGCACCTCCTCCCAGAGTGTGAGCTGCCTTCTACTGAATCCTCCTCAGAGGACATACCACCCTTTCAGAAGCCAGCAAGCAAAACCAGCCAAATCATTGACGGCTCTAAATCCTTAACCCAGTTCTCGCAGTCTATTGAACCAAAGTCTGAGGACTGTGAAAGCTCCATCATGGAGGTGAACCAAAGCTTTGCTCTTGAATTCGTCCAAATGCAGCCCGACCAACCGCAGGGTTGTGCTGTGAAGTCAGACACTACTGCTGATGAATGCACATCCCAACAGGTTAAATCCCCAACCCAGGTGGAGGACAGAAAGGGCACCCCCAAAACAGAGTCCCCTCACTCAGGCCTTCGGAATGGGAAGACCTTACCTGAGGACATCTCTGGCCTGGCTGTTCTGAAGAAGCTCCAGCAGAGAGGTGGGCAGTGCCTTTCCACTACAACACAGCCCCCTGGCTCCACACCAGACCCTGCTGCAGCCAAGCCATCAAGAGCCAGGAGGGCTCCCTCAGCCACCCCACGGAAACCCCGGGCCCCAAGAACTACAACTGCCAAGGAGGGGAATCCCAGAAGCAGGAAGGAGAAGGTGAACTCTCAGCCAGAGGTACCTGTCAAGCAAAAGCCCCCCATGTCAGATGACAGTCCAGTGTTCCTGTCAGACCCAGGCCTGGACAGCTGTTACTCCATAGAGGACAGCCTGTCCCCAGAGCTCCCACACAACTACAACTTTGACATCAACGCCATCGGTATCGGTAGCCAGGCAGAGTTCTCCAGCCTGTACTTGGGCAGCCAGTTTGTTCTGACCGACAAGAACCTGCCTCAGAAGTTCCTGAGTGACATCACCCAGGAGGCAGTACCTGCCTTGGCGCTGAGCTTAGAGACGAGGCCCGAGGTGCTGTTTGGCTCAGGGGAGGAGCTCCATGAAAGCTTGTCCGGACCTCTGACTCCTGAACTCTTTGACAAGCCAAAAAATGGCAAATTTGTGTCCAATCATCCATCACCTCTGGACTCTGAGAGGTTACCAAGGAGCAGAGAGTGGGGAACGTCTCTGGGCAAACTCCACGGCCTCAGCCACTTCCAGGGCTTTCACTGTGAGAGGAAAGAGCTGCTGTTCTCTGCCTTTGACCCCATCTTACCACTGCCTTTGAGCTCTGCGTCTTTCGCAGACAACGAAGGGTTGCAGACTGGGGACCTACTGGAGGGGGATTATGCTTTTACATCGACCACGCCCTGTAGTTCGCCACGCTCCTTTAGCTCTCTATCCCAGGCGAAGGTCATCAGCCAGCTCCTCAGAGGGACAGGGGGGGGAGCCCACATCCTCAAGCCCCTCATGTCCCCTCCCAGTCGGGAAGAGATCCTCACCACCCTCCTGGACCTGGAGATGTCTGAGGTCACCTTCCAGGAGCCCTTCTGCAGCAACCCCTCAGACGCCCCAGGGAAACCCAGGTAAAATCACTAAACTCACGGGATTACTTTAAAAGCACTTTATGACAGCTACAGTGAGGGGAACAAGTATTTGATCCCCTGCTGATTTTGCATGTTTGCCCACTGACAAAGAAATTATCAGTCTATAATTTTAATGGTAGGTTTATTTGAACAGTGAGAGACAGAATAACAACAAGAAAATCCAGAAAAACGCATGTCAAAAATGTTATGAATTGATTTGCAGTTTAATGGGGGGAACAAGTATTTGACCCCTCAATCAGAAAGATTTCTGGCTCCCAGGTGTCTATTATACAGGTAACGAGCTGAGATTAGGAGCACACTCTTAAAGGGAGTGCTCCTAATCTCAGTTTGTTACCTGTATAAAAGACACCTGTCCACAGAAGCAATCAATCAATCAGATTCCAAACTCTCCACCATGGCCAAGACCAAAGAGCTCTCCAAGGATGTCAGGGACAAGATTGTAGACCTACACAAGGCTGGAATGGGCTACAAGACCATCGCCAAGCAGTTTGGTGAAAAAATGACAACAGTTGATGCGATTATTCACAAATGGAAGAAACACAAAATAACTGTAAATCTCCCTCGGCCTGGGGCTCCATGCAATATCACACCTTGTGGAGTTGCAATGATCATGAAAACGGTGAGGAATCAGCCCATAACTACACGGGTGGATCTTGTCAATGATCTCAAGGCAGCTGGGACCATAGTCACCAAGAAAACAATCGGTAACACACTACGCCGTGAAGGACTGAAATCCTGCAGCGCCCGCAAGGTCCGCCTGCTCCAGAAAACACATATACACGCCCGTCTGAAGTTTGCCAATGAACATCTGAATGATTCAGAGGACAACTGGGTGAAAGTGTTGTGGTCAGATGAGACCAAAATGGAGCTCTTTGGCATCAACTCAACTCGCCGTGTTTGGAGGAGGAGGAATGCTGCCTATGACCCCAAGAACACCATCCCCACCGTCAAACATGGAGGTGGAAACATTATGCTTTGGGGGTGTTTTTCTGCTAAGGGGACAGGACAACTTCACCACATCAAAGGGATGATTCTCTCTTTCTTTATCTCTCTCGGAGGACCTGAGCCCTAGGACCATGTCCCAGGATTACCTGACATGATGACTCCTTGCTGTCCCCAGTCCACCTGGCCGTGCTGCTGCTCCAGTTTCAACTGTTCTGCCTTCTTATTATTCGAACATGCTGGTCATTTATGAACATTTGAACATCTTGGCCATGTTCTGTTATAATCTCCACCCGGCACAGCCAGAAGAGGACTGGCCACCCCACATAGCCTGGTTCCTCTCTAGGTTTCTTCCTAGGTTTTGGCCTTTCTAGGGAGTTTTTCCTAGCCACCGTGCTTCTACACCTGCATTGCTTGCTGTTTGGGGTTTTAGGCTTGGTTTCTGTACAGCACTTTGAGATATCAGCTGATGTACGAAGGGCTATATAAATACATTTGATTTGATTTGATGGACGGGGCCAGGTACCGTCAAATCTTGGGTGAGAACCTCCTTCCCTCAGCCAGGGCATTGGAAATGGGTCGTGGATGGGTATTCCAGCATGACAATGACCCAAAACACTTGGCCAAGTTAACAAAGGAGTGGCTTAAGAAGAAGCACATTAAGGTCCTGGAGTGGCCTAGCCAGTCTCCAGACTTTAATCCCATAGCAAATCTGTGGAGGGAGCTGAAGGTTCGAGTTGCCAAACGTCAGCCTCGAAACCTTAATGACTTGGAGAAGATCTGCAAAGAGGAGTGGGACAAAATCCCTCCTGAGATGTGTGTAAACCTGGTGGCCAACTACAAGAAACATCTGACCTCTGTGATTGCCAACAAGGGTTTTGCCACCAAGTACTAAGTTATGCTTTGCAGAGGGGTCAAATACTTATTTCCCTCATTAAAATGAAAATCAATTTATAACATTTTTGACATGCGCTTTTCTGGATTTTTTGTTGTTGTTATTCTGTCTCGCACTGTTCAAATAAACCTACCATTAAAATTATAGACGGATCATTTCTTTGTCAGTGGGCAAATGTACAAAATCAGCAGGGGATCAAATACTTTTTTCCCTCTCTGTACTGATGTGAAAATGGCTTTATAAATACATGTGATTGATTTGATTTAAGGGTTGAATGACACACAATAGATATCTATGATTGGCAATATTATGCCTTATCACAGCCTCATCAATCATTCCATCATTAATGTCCATTTTCAAATCTCCAGGGAGGTTGGTGGGCGTAAGCTGATGGTGGAGACCAAGTTGGCCAAGGAGCTGGCTGAGTTCAACGGGGACCTGTGCCTGGAGGGGCTACAGTTCTGGAAGACAGCCTTCTCTACCATGACCCGGGCCGGCTCATCTCACACACTGGGATCAGAGGACACCAGAGACCAGGCCCAGCTCAGCCCCTCTTCAGCCGGGGACCAGAAGGTCATCCTGGTGCCTTGCATGAGTGCCCCCAGGCGGGAACGCGTCCAGCTATGGCTGGAGGCCAGAAAACAGTACGAGCATCTGCAGAGGGGCAGGAGAGACATGGGAGAACTGGAGAGGGGAAGGTTGGAACAGGTAAGAGAAGAGCAGCAAACAGACAGGACTGAACAGCCCGCTCCGTTCCATTGTTCAGCATTGGAGGACGAGGAGGAGTTTGAGAAGCTCTCAGGTATCAGGACTCGGAGGGAGAGGAGGAATGTTCTGTCCCTACAGATATCACCTGTTGGAGGGGTGGTAACTCAGGACATTCCCAGAGTAGTGAAGCCTGTACCGGACATTAACATCAGAGACTCTGAGGAGGAGTACTTTGGTAAATCCATCTCTCCACACCTGCTGCCATGGCAGGAGCCCACGCAGCACAGTCCCTCAGGACCAGATGCAGTAGAGGGAGAGAGGAGAGGGTCAGATCGAGGGTTACCCCTGTCCCCCAGGCTCTGCACCTCTCCAGAGAGGAGGGAGGAGAAGCACTTCCTCAGTCCCTCTCCCTTCCCTTCCATGAAGCCCAGGGGGGACGGGGAGTGTACCAGCCCCCAGCTCCACAGCACCCCAGTCCTTAGGCGACACACAGGCAGGGATGAGTCGGAGACTGTGTGCAGCACCCCTGTGACTGAAGGTAAGCCCCTTTATTCCCCGGCCGCAGGCTATTAGCAGCTGTCACTCTTCATCCTGCCTCAGCCGCCAACGTTAACTCAGACCATGGAAAATTACATTAGCGATAGCATCCACTATAACCTTTTATTTTACTCCAACTTTCTTTCTTACCTCAGTGGGAAATTGTTATGGCTGCCATAAACAACTACATAATTGACTAATCAAGCATACCAGAATTGTAAATCTGTCGCAATTAGTTTTAATAGGAGGAAGCCGTCTGCATGCAGTGGTTTTGTCCTCTGGAATGTCATTATGCGTCGCACCACCCCAACACGATCCTTAATTCATTTTGGGGTTTCTGTTTGGGGTTTCTCTTCCAGATGCAGAGTCCACGTCTCAGAGACTGCAGCACAGGAGAGGGGAACACACAGACACCCTGAGGAGAGTGCTACTGACCACACAGAGGAAGGTCAGGACAAACGCACAGAATTTAAGCTCCTGTTCATTTAGGTCATTCCCTCCAATGATCATTTCATGTTTTGTTGATGGTGGTGGAAAAAGCCGTCTCAGGCGCCATTCCAGAATCTCTCATAAGTGTTCAATTGGGTTGAGATCTGGTGACTAATACAGCCATGGCATATGGTTTTCATGCTCATCAAACCATTCAGTGACCACTCATGCCCTGTGTATCGGGGCATCGTCATCCTATGGGGGCATAGCCTTGGTAGTCAAAATAATGGCCTGCCCAGTATTTGTATGCAAGACCCTAAGCATCGGGGCTCCCAAGTGGCGCAGCGGTCTAAGGCAATGCATCTCAGTGCAAGAGGCATTACTACAGTCCCTGGTTCGAATCCAGGCTGAATCACATCCGGCCGTGATAGGGCGGCTCACAATTGGCTCAGCATCGTCCAGGTTTGGCCGTGGTAGCCCGTCATTATAAATAAGAATTTGCTCTTAACTGACTTGCCTAGTTATATAAATGTTAAAGAAATACAAATAAAAGAATAATGGGACGTTCAGGAACCACATCTATGTGGAAGATCCTGCTTTCAGTATACTTTTAATTTATTTTATTTAAGGGGTGGATCAGCTTAATATTGTGGAAAGAATGTTCTTGTCTGCATCATTTCCAATCCCCCATATATTTTTGGGGTAAATATATATATACATACACGCATGCATACATATACACATATATACATACACATACCTACGGTACATAGACATACATACTTTTTTTAGAATATACCTTTATTACCACCCTTACCACCCTCCCCCAATTGGAGTAAACCAATAAACACTTAGGCTTCTATCTTCAGTTTATATATCCTATACACATTTTACAGACTCAATCTTTTTTACGATAGTTATATTTAGTTTGTTTTTAGTCCTTCCTCTGTTTCTGATGTCCATCCAGTTTGATTTCTATTTGTAACTGTGCTATTTCACAAAAGTTCTGAACCTATATACATTTTACAGACCCTGTATGTTTTACATTGGTTATCTTGTTATTAGTCCCACCCTTCAGCTCCATTCAACCCCTCCCATCTATCTCTCAACATCAATATCTCTACCTGTACATGACCATCTGATCATTTATCACTCCAGTGTTATTAATCTGCAAAATTGTAATTATTCGCCTACCTCCTCATGCCTTTTGCACACAATGTATATAGACTCCCCTTTTTTTTCCTACTGTGTTATTGACTTGTTAATTGTTTACTCCATGTGTAACTCTGTGTTGTCTGTTCACACTGCTATGCTTTATCTTGGCCAGGTCGCAGTTGCAAATGAGAACTTGTTCTCAACTAGCCTACCTGGTTAAATAAAGGTGAAATAAAAAAATAAAAATCATTCATTTTGGATTTCTATTTGCCATATATTTTTCAACTGTGCAGTGATGCTTCACAAAAGTAGTGAACCTTTCTATTCTCATAGCTTCTATAGATTGTAAATTAAAAAATAAACATTTTTGCTAAAATAATTATTATATTATTGATTGATAGATTATGGCTTTTAAAATCACCCTCAAAATCATCTGCAGCATTAGTTCTAGGCAAATGCTGCAATTCTTCAGCCATTCCTGGACCTGTGACCGAAAACGAGCTACATATGGACAATACCAAAATAAATGATCTAATGACTCTGCCTCCTCACAGCAGAATCTGCAGAGCTGGGAAGATTGTATCCCCCATATATATAACATTCTATTGGTTGCAATAATTTTGTATAGTAATTTAAATTGAAAAAATGTGAAATTTTGAATCCGGCGTTGTTTTGCGTATCAGTTCATAAACCATGTGTCGTGGAATGGGTACATCGAAAATCTCTTCCCAACTATTTAGCAGTTTATATGGCATAGCTGTCAGTTTTTTTGTCCTTAATTAAATGAAATTGATAAATGTTTTTATTTATCACACTTTTCTTTAACCATTTGTTTTTTAATACAGAGCCGACATACAAGTTCCTTACTTTTTCCCCTTCTACTATTAATTGGTTGTAATTTTGGGTGGAGCAGACATTTCCATATGTCTGTGTTAGCTGCATGTGTGACAACTCCACCAGTCCTATTTATGATATCATTCACTAAAATTAAAACTTTTTTTAGACATTTCTTCAAAAAATGTTTTTTTAATCAATGAGTGTATTTGAGTTTAACCACAATATTTGTTGTATTATTTGTTCTGTCTTTTCAGGTAGATTAAACTGAAATTGCAACCAACTTTCTAAGGCTTGTTTAAAAAATAACGATATTTTGGAGATTATTTCTTTTTCAAACAACCAAAAGTGAGCAGGTGTAATCTGAATAAAGGGAAAGGGCCCGTCTTGAACATAGGATGAGACATTCCTACCAATTTACTAGAGTACCAGTTTGGATTTAAGTATAACTTTTGTATGACTGATGCCTTTAGTGAGAGGTCTAATGCTTTAATATTTAATCATTTCTGCCCTCCAAATTCACATTTGTTATATAAATAGGCCCTTTTAATTCTGTCTGGCTTGCCGTTCCAAATAAAATGGAATTTTTTTTGTTCATATAATTTAAAAAGCAGGTCACTAGGTGTAGGCAAAACCATGAGCAAATATGTCAACTGTGATATAACTAAAGAGTTAATCAGGGTGATTTTTCCACAAATTGACAGGTATTTTCCTTTCCATGGTAGCAAGATCTTATCTATTTTTGCTAACTTTCTATAAAAATGTATTGGAGTGAGATCTTTGTATCCCTAATTTACTCAAGTGTTTGCATTATTTTTGTCAGTTACCTGTGTTGGCCTCAATATACCTGGATGAGCAATGTACAGTTTTAGAATATTGATGAACAGCATCAATCAAGTAAATGGCCCAAAACAAATGTCAGATTTCACGTAATTAAAACAATACCGTAAAGGGCTTTTAGCATTTACTAGATCCGCCCTGATACGCTGTTCTCTCTTTAATGTGATGTGAATAAGCTTTCCCCCTATTCCCCGTCCCCAGAACCAGTTTGCTGCTTTCAACGCTCCAAAGAAAGACAACTCTCAGATCGAGGTCCCCAGTATCAGCAATTTATACGGATTCAAAGTCAGCTTGCAGAACCTCCAGGACGCTAAAGCCCTGCACGAGGTGAGACACCCACACACACACACACAGAGATTGACTGACTGACAGACACACACACACTTCCCACTGACTCAGCTGTTTTCTCACTGACAAACACACACACACAATGTAGTTGTAAGGAAGGAATGTGACATCTTGTCTTTCATCTGTAGGTGCAGCACCTGACGTTGATGAGCATGGAGCTTCACGTGCGGACCCGGCGGGACCTGGAACCCGACCCCGAGTTTGACCCCATATGTGCCTTATTCTACTGCTTCAGCTCTGACGCACCTTTACCTGACTCAGACAAGACCCAGCTGACTGGGGCCATCGTGGTAGACAAGGACTGCCAGGAGAGTGGCCAAGGTGATGGGTCACGCACTCTGTCCCTCCTGCCAAGCTGTGGATGGACCACACTTATCTGACCTTCAAGTATTGTTGTATTGTGTTCATGGTCATTGTGCTTAGATTTGAAAGGACCGTGTATGGCTGTGTTTACACAGGCAGCCCAAATCTGATCTTTTGCCAAATTATGGGCAACATATCTGATGTGATTGGTCAAAATACCAATTAGTGTCAAAAAAAGATCCGATTTGGACTGCCTGTATAAATGCAGCCTATATGTTTGTGATGTACATTTGAAGTCGGAAGTTTACATACACTTAGGTTGAAGTCATTAAAACTCGTTTCTCAACCACTCCACAAATTTCTTGTTAACAAACTATAGTTTTGACAAGTCAGTCAGGACATCTACTTTGTATAGGACACAAGTCATTTTTCCAACAATTGTTTACAGAAAGATTATTTAACTTGTAATTCACTGTATTACAATTCTAATGGGTCAGAAGTTTACATACACTAAGTTGACTGTGCCTTTAAACAGCTTAGAAAATTCCAGAAAATGGTGTCATGGCTTTAGAAGCTTCTGATAGGCTAATTGACATCATTTGAGTCAATTAGAGGTGTACCTGTGGATGTATTTCACAATGCTTACCTTCAAACTCCGTGCCTCTTTGCTTGACATCATGGGAAATCTAAAGAAATCAGTCAAGACCTCAGAAAAAAAATTGTAGACCTCCACTAGTCTGGTTCATCCTTGGGAGCAATTTCCAAACGCCTGAAGGTACCACGTTCATCTGTACAAACAATAGTACACAAGTATAAACACCATGGGACCACGCAGGCATCATACTGCTCAGGAAGGAGTCGCATTCTGTCTCCTAGAGATGAACGTACTTTGGTGTGAAAAGTGCAAATTAATCCCAGAACAACAGTAAAGGATCTTGTGAAGATGCTGGAGGAAACCGGTACAAAAGTATCTATATCGACAGTAAAACAAGTCTTATATCGACATAACCTGAAAGGCCGCTCAGCAAGGAAGAAGCCACTGCTTGTAACTGCACACGGGGACAAAGATCATACTTTTTGGAGAAATGTCCTCTGGTCTGATGAAACAAAAATATAACTGTTTGGCCATAATGACCATCGTTATGTTTGTAGGAAAAAGGGGGAGGCTTGCAAGCCGAAGAAAACCATCCCAACATGAAGCACAGGGGTGGTAGCATCATGTTGTGGGGTAGCTTTGCTGCAGGAGGAACTGGTGCACTTCACAAAGCAGATAGCATCATGAGGTAGGAAAATGATGTGGATATATTGAAACAACATCTCAAGACATCAGTCAGGAAGTTAAAGTTTGGTCGCAAATGGATCTTCCAAATGGACAATGACCCCAAGCATACTTTCAAAGTTGTGGCAAAATGGCTTAAGGACAACAAAGTTAAGTTATTGGAGTGGCCATCACAAAGCCCTGATCCTATAGAAAATGTGTGGGCAGAACTGAAAAAGTGTGTGCGAGCAAGGAGGCCTACAAACCTGACTCAGTTACACCAGATCTGTCAGGAGGAAGGGGCCAAAATTGACCCAACTTATTGTGGGAAGCTTGTGGAAGGCTACCCAAAACATTTGACCCAATTTAAAGGCAATGCTACCAAATACTAATTGAGTGTATGTAAACATCTGACCCACTGAGAATGTGATGAAAGAAATGAAAGCTGAAATATATCATTCTCTCTACTATTATTTTCTGACATTTCACATTCTTAAAATAAAGTGGTGATCTTAATGGCCTAAGACAGGGATTTTTTTACTATGATTAAATGTCAGGAATTGTGAAACTGAGTTTAAATGTATTTGGCAAAGGTGTATGTAAACTTCTGACTTCAACTGTACCTCTATCTGTGTGTGTGCCCTCCCAGGTGTCAGAGGAACAGCACCCCTGCTGGTAAGATCAGGTGTCTCAGGACTGAAGGTCACCTACGCTGTGAATGAGAAGCAGATGTTCCAGGAAGTTGTCACTGTCATAAGAAGGTACAGTAAAGCACTCGCCAGCTTCTGGTCCTAAAGAGCTATAATTAGTTGGGTCGCTGACCATCCTTATGGGGGAAATGAATGAATGGGGTTTTGGGATGAACGGCGAAAATAAGTTATGAAGTTAACATAGGCTTAGTAGCTCTTAAAAATGTTGTTTTATGAGATATCAGTCAGCTTGTTCTGATTTATATAAATGCTTTTAAATTCACAAAAAGTGTTGTTAGCTGATGAAGATTATCTCATAGAACAAAATGTATAAGATCTCCTAAGCCTGTGTTTATACCACAGACCTTATGTGAAGGTGGACCATGCGGTTGGATTTTAACAGCGAGGAGGCATACGATGAAGATCTGTTTTTCTTGCCAGAGGGAGGCTATTTATTTGCAAGTGGGTATAGCCGGCGAACTGTACAAACATTTAAAAAACAATGAACAAAAGGTAGGCTCTAACCAAAGATAACCCGGACTTCAACCATGCCTGTAAACCCGGCCGCATGCCGACCTGTTACCTGTCTGTCTTTCAAATAAAGAAATTACATGCTTCTTGTCGCAATACCCATTACCCAGAATGCATCACAAGCCCTACCAATTACCTCATTTCCAACTTCAGTAAAGTTAGGAAAAAGGTACAGTATACAAACACATTCAGTTAATATATTCCACATAAATATCCCCACATCAATAAGTAAATTAATATGTGTCTCAAAATGGATCAAGTGTTTAGAAATACATAATCAGGCAAGGCTTTAGCTAATGTGACATAGCACAACCGTCACACCTTGTTTTTGTTGTTGATCCCAAAAACAAAAGCCCTATTCATTTCCCCATAGGCTTTGGCCAATGAGCCAGCATCCGTTAGTTCCTACAAAAAGATGGAATTACTATTGCTCTCTATATTGGCTCCTGTAGATTTGACTTGGATCCTTACTTTGTGAACAAAGAGATCTGAAGCACACAGTAGCATTGTTGCTACACCTAATCGGTTGTAACACATTTACCTGGGTGCTCATGTTCCCCACACTGATGGCGCATAAAGCACCCCAAACATATTTTGGATTTCAATTCACTTATAAACAGGGGTTTTAATGTATCGTCTACAGTGGCAACTTTTGTATGTAAATCTTGGTGGGGCAAACTCTAACCAATTATTTTTAGATGCATGCAGGCAAATCCACTGCATAACATCTTATTATTTTATTCGGCCTGCAGTGCATTCAGAAAGTATTCAGACCCCTTGACTTTTTCCACATTTTGTTACGTTACAGCCTTATTCTAAAATGGATGAAATGGTTATTTTCCCTCATCAATCTACACACAATACCCCATAATTACAAAGCAAAACATGTTTCTAGAAATTTTTGCAAATTAATTTAAAATAAAAAGCTGAACTATAACATTTACATAACTATTCAGACCCTTTACTTAGTACTTTTGTTGAAGCACCTTTGGCAGCAATTACAGCCTTGAGTCTTCTTGGGTATGACGCTACAAGCTTGGCACACCTGTATTTGGAGAGTTTCTCACATTCTTTTCTGCAGATCCTCTCAAGCTCTGTCAGGTTGGATGGGGAGCGTCGCTGCACAGCTATTTTCAGGTCTCTCAAGAGATGTTCAATCGGGTTCAAGTCCGGGCTCTGGCTTGGCCACTCAAGGATATTCAGAGACTTGTCCTGAAGCCACACCTGTGTTGTCTTGGCTGTGTGCTTAGGGTTGTTGTCCTGTTGGAAGGTGAACCTTCATCCCAGTCTGAGGTCCTGAGCGCTCTGGAGCAGGTTTTCATCAAGGATTGCTCTGTACTTTGCTCTGTTCATCTTTCCCTCGATCCTGACTAGTCACCCAGTCCCTGCTGCTGAAAACATCCCCACAGCATTATGCTTCCACCACAATGCATCAACGTAGGGATGGTGCCAGGTTTCCTTCAGATGTGACACTTGACATTCAGGCCAAAGAGTTCCATCTTGTTTCTCATGGTCTGAGAGTCTTTAGCTGCCTTTTGACAAACTCCAAGCGGGCTGTCATGTGCCTTTTACTGATGAGTGTCTTCCGTCTGGCCACTCTACCATAATGACCTGATTGGTGGAGTGCTGCAGAGATGGTTGCCCTTCTGGAAGGTTCTCCCATCTCCACAGATGAACTCTAGAGCTCCTTTAGAGTGACCATCGGGTTCTTTATCACCTCCCTGGTGATACGCCCAAACAGCGCATTGCACAAACAAAACAACCCACACAATATCAACTGGAAATACTGGGGTCGAATACTGAACTTTTTGTTGAAATTTTTTTATTGTAATGGGAAGGGAATGGCAATCATGGTTACAGACCCAACAACATTATATAGTATCTCCTCCCGTGAAGAAAAGCAAAAAAATCAAATCAAATCAAATCCAATTTTATTTGTCACATACACATGGTTAGCAGATGTTAATGCGAGTGTAGCGAAATGCTTGTGCTTCTAGTTCCGACAATGCAGTAATAACGAACAAGTAATCTAACTAACAATTCCAAAAAAACTACTGTCTTATACACAGTGTAAGGGGATAAGGAATATGTACATAAGGATATATGAATGAGTGATGGTACAAAGCAGCATAGGCAAGATACAGTAGATGATATCGAGTACAGTATAACATATGAGATGAGTATGTAAACAAAGTGGCATAGTTAAAGTGGCTAGTGATACATGTATTACATAAGGATGCAGTCGATGATATAGAGTACAGTATATACATATGCATATGAGATGAATAATGTAGGGTAAGTAACATTATATAAGGTAGCATTGTTTAAAGTGGCTAGTGATATATTTACATAATTTCCCATCAATTCCCATTATTAAAGTGGCTGGAGTTGAGTCAGTGTCATTGACAGTGTGTTGGCAGCAGCCACTCAATGTTAGTGGTGGCTGTTTAACAGTCTGATGGCCTTGAGATAGAAGCTGTTTTTCAGTCTCTCGGTCCCAGCTTTGATGCACCTGTACTGACCTCGCCTTCTGGATGACAGCGGGGTGAACAGGCAGTGGCTCGGGTGGTTGATGTCCTTGATGATCTTTATGGCCTTCCTGTAGCATCGGGTGGTGTAGGTGTCCTGGAGGGCAGGTAGTTTGCCCCCGGTGATGCGTTGTGCAGACCTCACTACCCTCTGGATAGCCTTACGGTTGAGGGCGGTGCAGTTGCCATACCAGGCGGTGATACACCCCGCCAGGATGCTCTCGATTGTGCATCTGTAGAAGTTTGTGAGTGCTTTTGGTGACAAGCCGAATTTCTTCAGCCTCCTGAGGTTGAAGAGGCGCTGCTGCGCCTTCTTCACGATGCTGTCTGTGTGAGTGGACCAATTCAGTTTGTCTGTGATGTGTATGCCAAGGAACTTAAAACTTGCTACCCTCTCCACTACTGTTCCATCGATGTGGATAGGGGGGTGTTCCCTCTGCTGTTTCCTGAAGTCCACAATCATCTCCTTAGTTTTGTTGACGTTGAGTGTGAGGTTATTTTCCTGACACCACACTCCGAGGGCCCTCACCTCCTCCCTGTAGGCCGTCTCGTCGTTGTTGGTAATCAAGCCTACCACTGTTGTGTCGTCCGCAAACTTGATGATTGAGTTGGAGGCGTGCGTGGCCACGCAGTCGTGGGTAAACAGGGAGTACAGGAGAGGGCTCAGAACGCACCCTTGTGGGGCCCCAGTGTTGAGGATCAGAGGGGTGGAGATGTTGTTGCTGCTACAACTTGATGACCCTTCACATACCTAACCATTTCCTTGGCTTTCTTGTAGAGTGTATTCATTGTTTTCAGTGCCATGATGTCCTTGAGGAGCAGATTCGATGCATGAGCAGGACAGCCAAAGGGTGTGATGAGAGGATAGGACTCCTCCACTTTAGACCAAGCTGCCTTCATGTTCGCAGCATTGTCTATCACCAGTGCAAATACCTTCTGTGGTCCACTGCCTTCAGCTCATCTGCAATGTAGAGACTGGTGTGTCTGTTGGCCCTTGTGTCTGTGCTCTTGTAGAATACTGGTTATGGGGTGAAGATGATGTAGTTAATTATTACTTGCCCATTAACATTCAACCACCCATCAGAGATGATTGCAGTACAGTCTGCTTTCTCTATGATTTGCTTGACCTTCACTTGAACTCTGTTGAACTCTGTTGAACTCTGCATCCAGCAAATTAGTAGATAAAGCATGTCTGGTTGGAGGGGTGTATGCTGGGCGAAGAACATTCAGAAATCTCTTCCAATAACATTATCAGTTGCATACACAGCTCGAGCAAGACATTCATCAGCATTTCTCTGACGTTTGTCCATTGAGTCAAAAAAAAACTTTTGATTCCAGGAGGACCATGAGCTATTGCTATCAATAAGGTGTCTGATTTCATAATTTTCACCTTGAATAGAAGTAGAGGTACTTTTGTGAGAGGTTGCTTGTTGTGAGTGCTGAGGGAACTTTATGCACTTGGCCAGATGATTCTGCATCTTTGTTGCATTCTTCACATATGATTTGGCACAGTATTTGTAAATGTACACAGCTTTTCCTTCTACTTTAGCTGCAGTGAAATGTCTCCACACATCAGTTGGTGCCCGTGTCATTTTCCTGTAAAGATGAGAAACAAAGAGTTAAAAAAAACAAATACAATTCCATGTACAGATAAATAGTTAAGCAGTTAGATTAAACAACTCCTTTGTAAGATAAAGGTTTTAAAATGAAACATGTATGGAAACAGGTGAATTAACACTCAGCAGGCTCAAGCAAGCTAAAAACCCACATGGTAGCAAAAACTAACTAGCAGTTAGAAATGATAGAAATTATAAATTATTTAAACACATTTTGTGGAGGCTACTATTTACTATTTGCCATAAAAAATGTATGTCATGAAAAATATTTTCGCACCACCCAGTATTGCAATCAAAACTTACCAGAAAGCATGTAGTATTTGACTCAGACAGTGTAGTCGTGTGTGCTCAATAGCATCTCATTAGTGTGCAAGATCTTGAGAATCAGCTGTGATGTGATGGAAGAATGCACTGTGCATGTAGAGGGTTGCAATTCCATTGAATTGGGGATATTTTAACCAAAATATGGCACAAGACCGATAATTGCCTTGAGTATCCCACAAAAAAAGGTTAACTGTTATAAGCCAACTTTTTTTGATGAATTTAAGCAAAATTCCCCAAATTCCAGGGCTTAACTTCCCATGGAAAATCTCCGTAAATTTACCGGAACGTTTCCGACCCTTTACAACCCTAGTAGCCGTGCTTGTTATTGAATTATACATAAACCACTGACCGTGTCACCAGCAAAGCACCCCCACACCATCACACCTTCTCCTCCATGCTTCACGGTGGGAACTACACATGCGGAGATCATCCGTTCACCTACTCTGCGTCTCACAAAGAAATGGCAGTTGGAACTCATCAGACCAAGGACAGATTTCCACCGGCCTAATGTCCATTCAATCAAATCAATCAAATTGATTTATAAAGCCCTTTTTTACATCAGCCGATGTCACAAAGTGCTATACAGAAACCCAGCCTAAAAACCCAAACCGAAAGCAATACATGTGTTTCTGGCGAAAGCAAGTCTCTTCTTCTTTTTGGTGTCCTTTTAGTAGTGGTTTCTTTGCAGCAATTCGACCATGAACAGTTGATGTTAAGATGTGTCTGTTACTTGAACTCTGTGAAGAATTGATTTGGGCTGCAATTTCAGAGGCTGGTAACTCTAGTGAACTTATCCTCTGCAGCAGAGGTATCTCTGGGTCTTCCTTTCCTGTGGCGGTCCTCACGAGAGCCAGTTTCGTCATAGCGCTTGATGGTTTTCAAAGTTCCTAATGACCTTCATGTCTTCAAGTAATAATGGACTGTCGTTTCTCTTTGGTTATTTGAGCTGTTCTTGCCATAATATGGACTTGGTCTTTTACCAAATAGGGCTATCTTCTGTATTCCACTCCTACCATGTCACAACACAACTGATTGGCCCAAACACATTTAGAAGGAAAGAAATTCCACAAATGAACTTTCAACTTTTTGACTACCTCATAAAGCTGGTTGAGAGAATGCCAAGAGTGTGCAAAGCTGTCATTAAGTCAAAAGGGTGGCTACTTTGAAGAATCTCAATTATAAAATATATTTTGATTTATTTAACCCTTTTTTGGTTACTTAATGATTTACTACATGTTATTTCATAGTTTTGATGTCTTCACTTATTCTAAAATGTAGAAAAACCCGTGAATGAGTGGGTGTGTCCACATTTTGACTGGTACTGTGTGTATTTGTTCACATTTCTAAGTAATCTAAAATACTCTTTTCTATATTGTTTTGGCCCGTGTTAAACATTTGTACTGCTTTTTCTCCCGTCATGTAAGTCTCTGTTCTGTCATGGCAGGTTTGACCCAGACATCCTGGTGGGCTACGAGGTCCAGATGCGTTCCTGGGGCTTCCTCCTCCAGCGGGCATCAGCACTCGGTGTGGACCTGTGCCAGCAGCTTTCCCGGGTACCAGGTAGGGTGGCACTGACCCTGGCCCTGTTTGCTGCCACAACACTGCTCACTCACACCTTTTAGCTCCTATAAAACAGGTCTGATGAGAGAATAAAATAAGCAATTCCTCTCCTAAAGGGAGCTGTGTAATGTAGCTAATCCACAGCTTGAGAGCTTGTTTATTGAGTAGATATTTCTCTGTGATTTAGGTAAAGTATCGTGTTTCGTAGCATGGGGGTGTTCTATTTGAAATCTGATTTGATTAAAATACTGTGCAATTGTGGGAGTGAATTTATGCTCCACTCAGTGTATTCAAATACATTCGGGCAAAAAAGTATTTAGTCAGCCACCAATTGTGCAAGTTCTCCCACTTAAAAAGATGAGAGAGGCCTGTAATTTTCATCATAGGTACACTTCAACTATGAAAGACAAAATGAGAAAAAAAAATCCAGAAAATCTCATTATATGATTTCTAATGAATTTATTTGCAAATTATGGTGGAAAATAAGTATTTGGTCACCTACAAACAAGCAAGATATCTGGCTCTCACAGACCTGTAACTTCTTCTTTAACTTCTTGGATATAGGGGGCGCTATTTAAATTTTTGGATGAAAAACGTTCCCGTTTTAAACAAGATATTTTGTCACGAAAAGATGCTCGACTATGAATATAATTGACAGCTTTGGAAAGAAAACACTCTGACGTTTCCAAAACTGCAAAGATATTGTCTGTGAGTGCCACAGAACTGATGTTACAGAAAAAACCCAGATAGAAATCCAATCAGGAAGTGCCACATTTTTTGAAACCGCCTCATACCAATGACTCCTTATATGGCTGTGAATGGGCCACGAATGAGCTTAGGCTTTCTGTCGCTTCCCCAAGGTGTCGATAGCATTGTGACGTATTTGTAGGCATATCATTGGAAGATTGACCATAAAAGACTACATCTACCAGGTGATCGCTTGGTGTCCTCCGTCACAATTATTGTGTAATCTTCTGATGAGAAGCCAACTGCCACCACTGATAGATTATCGAATAGATATGTGAAAAACACCTTGAGGATTGATTCTGAACAACGTTTGCCATGTTTCTGTCGATATTATGGAGCTAATTTGGAAAAAAGTTTGGCATTGTAAGTGACTGCATTTTCCGGTCTTTTTCTTAGCCAAACGTGATGAACAAAACGGAGCTATTTCGTCTACACAAATAATCTTTTTGGAAAAAATGAACATTTGCTATCTAACTAAGAGTCTCGTCATTGAAAACACCCGAAGTTCTTCAAAGGTAAATGATTTTTATTTGAATGCTTTTCTTGTTTTTTTGAAAATGTTGCCTGCTGAATGCTAGGCTTAATGCTATGCTAGGCTATCAATACTCTTACACAAATGCTTGTGTAGCTTTGGTTGAAAAGCATATTTTGAAAATCTGAGATGACAGTGTTGTTAACAAAAGGCTAAGCTTGTGTTTGAATATATTTATTTCATTTCATTTGCGATTTTCATGAATAGGAAACGTTGCGTTATGGTAATGAGCTTGAGGCTATGATTACGCTCCCGGATACGGGATTGCTTGTCGCTAGAGGTTAAGAGGCTCCTCTGTCCTCCACTCGTTACCTGTATTAATGGCACCTGTTTGAACTTGTTATCAGTGTAAAAGACACCTGTCCACAACCTCAAACAGTCACGCTCCAAACTCCACTATGGCCAAGACCAAAGAGCTGTCAAAGGACACCAGAAACAAAATTGTAGACCTGCACCAGGCTGGGAAGACTGAATCTGCAATAGATAAGCAGCTTGGTTTGAAGAAATCATCTGTGGGAATTATTAGGAAATGGAAGACATACAAGACCACTGATAATCTCCCTCGATCTGGGGCTCCATGCAAGATCTCAGCCCGTGGGGTCAAAATGATCACAAGAACGGTGAGCAAAAATCCCAGAACCACACGGGGGGACCTAGTGAAGGACCTGCAGAGAGCTTGGGACCAAAGTAACAAAGCCTACCATCAGTAACACACTATGCCGCCAGGGACTCAAATCCTGCAGTGCCAGACGTGTCCCCCTGCTTAAGCCAGTACATGTCCAGGCCCGTCTGAAATTTGCTAGAGAGCATTTGGATGATCCAGAAGAAGATTGGGAGAATGTTATATGGTCAGATGAAACCAAAATATAACTTTTGGTAAAAACTCAACTCGTCGTGTTTGGAGGACAAAGAATGCTGAGTTGCATCCAAAGAACACCATACCTACTGTGAAGCATGGGGGTGGAAACATCATGCTTTGGGGCTGTTTTTCTGCGAAGGGACCAGGATGACTGATCTGTGTAAAGGAAAGAATGAATGGGGCCATGTATCGTGAGATTTTGAGTGAAAACCTCCTTCCATCAGCAAGGGCATTGAAGGTGAAACGTGGATGGGTCTTTCAGCATGACAATGATCCCAAACACACCGCCGGGGCAATGAAGGAGTGACTTCGTAAGAAGCATTTCAAGGTCCTGGAGTGGCCTAGCCAGTCTCCAGATCTCAAACCCATAGAAAATCTTTGGAGGGAGTTGAAAGTCCGTGTTGCCCAGCAAGAGCCCCAAAACATCACTGCTCTAGAGGAGATCTGCATGGAGGAATGGGCCAAAATACCAGCAACAGTGTGTGAAAACCTTGTGAAGACTTACAGAAAACATTTGACCTCTGTCATTGCCAACAAAGGGTATATAACAAAGTATTGAGAAACTTTTGTTAATGACCAAATACTTATTTTCCACCATAATTTCTTCTCTTTTGTCTGTCATAGTTGAAGTGTACCTTTGATGAAAATTACAGGCATCTCTCATCTTTTTAAGTGGGAGAACTTGCACAATTGGTGGCTGACTAAATACTTTTTTGCCCCACTGTATATTGGCACTCATACAGAAACCTCAAGCAGGTTTCTTTCTGACGTTCTACTGCTCTATACCCAGCCATTCTATCCAGGTCAAAGGAGAATGTCGTCTGGCTGCTCCTCCATGGGTGTAATAACGTCTGTATGTCTGTTGTCTTCAGGTGCCGCCAAAGAGAACCATTTCGCAGCAGAGAGAGACGAGTATAGAGCAGACACCATGACAGAGATACACATCATCGGACGTATCGTCATCAACCTGTGGAGAATTATGAAGACTGAGGTAGCTGCTGCTGCAGACGTTATTAATCACTTCCCTTTTATTTTAAGAACATAACTTAGGTCATTTGTAAGTGTGTATTTCATAGTTTTTTTCCCCAGGTGACATTGAACAACTACAGTTTTGAGAATGTGGCCTTCCACGTCCTGCACCAGCGCTTCCCCCTGTACAGCCCCCGCTCCCTGTCCGACTGGTTCGACCACAACACTGACCTGTACAGGTGGGCAATACACCATCCTGCTGGATACACTCACACCCATTTACCTGGCTGATCTCTCTTTTCAAGAGCCGACAGCCATGGCAGCTCTGCTTCTTGCTCCTAAGCAACTTTGCAGTATTTTGTTTTTTTGTGTCTTATTTCTTACATTATTAGCCCAGAATGTTTTTTGTGTTATTGTATACAGACAGAAATAACTTTTGGATATCTGAGCGGTGGTAACTCACCAGCATTATGACTTTGCCGAATTGGAGCCTTTGTTCGTACCCCCCAGGGCAATTTAACTTATTTCAGAGGCTGCTCCAAGACGCAGCCGGTGGAGGAGAGGTATTCGGAGTGGACACCAGCCAGCGCTTCTGAGTATATAACCCGCTAATGTTCAGTCTCTGGATGAGCTCAGGGTGAGGAGCTCCTTCCAGAGAGACATCAGGGACTATAACATACTCTGTTTCACGGAATCATGACTCTCTACGATTATACTGTCCTTGTCCATACAGCCAGCTGGGTTCTCAGTACATCACGCATACAGGAATAAAGAACTCTCCGGGAAGAAGAAAGGCGATGGTGTATGTTTCATGATTTACTACTCATGGTGTGATTGTGATAACGTACAGAAACTCAAGTCCTTTTGTTCACCCGACCTAGAATACCTCACAATCAAATGCAGACCGTATTACCTCTCAAGATACATTTCTTTGGTTATAGTTGTGTATATTCTCCCTCAAGCCGATACCACGACGGCCCTCAAGGAGCTACACTGAACACCACATATCCACATATCCTGAGGCCGCATTTATTGTACCTGGGGATTTTAACAAAGCTGGTTGGAGTGTTTACAGACACAGTCCATAATTGTTTCAAGATGTCCACCATTGTTCCTGTACCCAAGAATCGCCCCGTAGCACTCACTTCTGTCATCATGAAGTGTTTTGAGAGGCTAGTTAAGGATCATATCACCTCCACCTTACCTGACACCCTAGACCCACCTCAATTTGCATATCGCCCCAATAGATACACAGACGATGCAATCACCGTCGCACTGCACACTGTCCTATCCCATCTGGACAAGATGAATACCTATGTAAGAATGCTGTTCATTGACTATAACACCATAGTACCCTCCAAGCTCGTCATTAATCTTGGGGCCCTGGGCATCCTGACAGGCCGCCCCCAGGTGGTGAAGGTAGGAAACCAACACCTCCACGTTACTGATCCTCAACACAGTGGCCTACAAGGGTACGTGCTCAGCCTCCTCCTGTACTCCCTGTTCAACCATAACTGTGTGGCAACGCAAGCCTCCAACTCAATCATCAAGTTTGCAGACGACACAACAGAGGAGCTGATCGTGGACTTCAGGAAACAGCAGAGGGAGCACGCCCCTATCCACATCAACGGGACCGCAGTGGAAAGCTTCAAGTTCCTCGGCGTACACATCACTGACAATCTGAAATGGTCCACCCACACAGACAACAGCGCCTCTTCAACCTCAGGAGGCTAAGGAAATTTGGCTTGGCCCCTAAGACCCTCTCAAACTTTTACAGATGCACAATGCCATAATAACGGCCATCTTTAAATCAGGCGACCCTGCTAACGTGAGTAACTACAGGCCCATTAGTATACTACCTGTGGTGTCAAAGGTTGTTGAAAAGTGTGTAGCAGAACAACTGATTGCCCACCTCAACAACAGCCCCTTCACATTACACTCCATGCAGTTTGGCTTCAGAGCGAAACACTCCACAGAAACGGCCAACTGCTTTCTTCTGGAAAATGTGAAGTCCAAGATGGACAAAGGGGGTGCTGTTGGGGCTGTGTTTCTGGCTTTTGATACTATTAACCATGAGATTCTCATCACAAAATTGTCCAAGTTCAACTTTTCCCCTGATGCCTTGAGATGGATGAAATCATACCTTGAAGGCAGAACTCAGTGTGTCAGAGTGAGCAATGAGCTGTCGCCCACTCGTAGCTATGATGTGGGCGTGCCCCAAGGGTCAATACTGGGGCCCCTCCTGTTCAGCCTGTACATTAATGATCTGCCTTCTGTCTGTACTGGGTCTGAAGTTCAAATGTATGCAGATGATACAGTGATATATGTGCATGCAAAGAGCAAACAACAAGCTGCACAAGAACTCACTACTGTAATGGTCCAGGTTACAAAGTGGCTCAGTGACTCGTGTTTGCATCTCAATGTGAAAAAAACTGTTTGCATGTTCTTCACAAAGAGGGCAACAGATGCTACTGAGCCAGATGTCTATGTGTCAGGGGAGAAGCTCCAGGTGGTATCCGATTTTAAGTACCTTGGCATCATACTTGATGCCAACCTCTCTTTTAAAAAGCATGTGAAAAAGGTCATTCAAATAACCAAATTCAACCTAGCTAATTTCCGATTTATACGAAATTGTTTGACTACAGAGGTAGCAAAACTGTACTTCAAATCTATGATACTCCCCCACTTAACATACTGCTTGACTAGTTGGGCCCAAGCTTGCTGTACAACATTAAAACCTATTCAGTCTGTCTACAAACAGGCTCTCAAAGTGCTTGATAGGAAGCCCAATAGCCATCATCATTGTCACATCCTTAGAAAGCATGAGCTCTTGAGTTGGGAAAATCTTGTGCAATACACCGACGCATGTCTTGTATTCAAGATCCTTAATGGCCTGGCTCCCCCTCCACTCAATATTTTTGTTAAACAGAAAACCCAGACATATGGCAGCAGATCCACAAGGTCTGCCATGAGAGGTGACTGTATAGTTCCCCTAAGGAAAAGCACCTTTAGTAAATCTGCATTCTCTGTGAGAGCTTCCCATGTCTGGAATACACTGCCATCAGACACACATAACTGCACCACATATCACACTTTCACAAAATGCTTGAAGACATGGCTCACAATCAGATTTGTGAACATGGTCCCTAGCTGTGTGTTGCCGCTCTCCATGTTGTCTGTTGTCTGTAGCTTGTGAGGTGTGGAAACACTTTGTTGCTTTTATGAATTTTGACTTGCTGCCTTTTGTTCTATGCTGCTCTGTCTGTATGCTACGTCTTGCTTGTCCTATGTTGCTCTGTCTGTATGCTATGTCTTGCTTGTCCTATGTTGCTCTGTCTGTATGCTACGTCTTGCTTGTCCTATGTTGCTCTGTCTGTATGCTATGTCTTGCTTGTCCTATGTTGCTATGTCTTGCTTGTTCTATGTTGCTATTGTCTATATTGTAATTGATTTTAATAACCTGCCCAGGGACTGCGGTTGAAAATTAGCCGGCTGGCTAAAACCGGCACTTTTACTGAAACGTTGATTAATGTGCACTGTCCCTGTAAAAATAAAAAAAATCAACTCAAACTCAAACAATTGAGAGCATCATGTTGGGCTGTATCACCGCCTGGTACGGCAACTGCACCTCCCGCAACCGCAGGGCTGTCCAGAGGGTGGTGCGGTCAGCCCATCGCATCATCATGGGCTCACTGCCTGCCCTCCAGGACACCTACAGCACCCGATGTCACAGTAAGGCCAAAAATATCATCAAGGGCATCAACCGCCCGAGCCATGGCCTGTTCACCCCACTACCATCCAGAAGGCGAGGTCAGTACAGGTGCATCAAAGCTGGGATCGAGAGACTGAAAAACAGCTTCTATCTCAAGGCCATCAGACTGTTAAACAGCCATCACTAGCTGGCTTCCACCCGGTTACGCAACCCTGCACCTTAGAGGCTGCTGCCCTATATACATAGACATGGAATCACTGGCCACTTTAATAATGGAACAGTAGTCACTTTAATAATGTTTACATACTGCTTTACTCATCTCATATGTAAATACTCTATTCTACTGTATTTTAGTCAATGCCACTCCGACATTTCTCGTCCTAATATTTATATATTTCTTAATTACATTATTTTACTTCAGATTTGTGTCTATTGTTGTGAATTGTTAGATACTACTGCACCGTTGGAGCTAGAAACACAAGCATTTCGTTACACCTGCAATAATATCTGCTAAATATGTGTATGTGACCAATAAAATTTGATTTCATTGATGTGCTCCCATTAATACTATTGTCAGGGGTGCAACTTTCACTGAGGCAGCCGTGTGCTTTAGGACCATGCGGACGTCTCTAACCGGTCCAGTAGGCTGTTTGGAGTGTTTATCCGACTAGATAAAAAAATATATATATAATAATTATGCCGCCCCCCCCCCCGCCCCCCACACTTCTAAAACAAAAGTTGCGCCCCTGACTATAGTCACAATTTTTTTTATGATCAACTCTTCATTGGTTCTTCATACCAATTCACTTGAAACAGACAATAAATCTTGTCTTTACATCTGTATTACTTTTGATTTCCTGGATGAAGTTGACCCCGACTGTGTTGTGTGCCTGCCAGGTGGAAGGTGGTGGACCACTATGTTAGCCGGGTGGGCGGTGCCATGCAGCTTCTCCAGCAACATGACATCATCGGCAGGACCAGCGAGCTGGCCAGGGTGTTTGGGATCCAGTTCTATCACGTGCTCACCAGGGGATCCCAGGTCAGGACCCATCACACGTTGGAACGATATTGGAACGTTATGAGATGTGAATTAACACTGTGTTGATGTAATGTTTAGCTACAGGTACAACATGGTGTTTCGTGCCAAGGGTATTATAGTAAACTGTTTTTCTATTTTATTTTACTTATATATATTAAAATTCTGTTTATGTTCCGTTTGTTTTCTGACCTGATTTTCACATTTTTATTTAGTTTTAGTTGTATCGAAATGTTAATATTTAGTTTGTGTTGGGGACAGAAGGAATGTGTGGGAGGCTAGGAGCCATTTGGGTTGTATAGTTTGTTTTTTGGGATGTCACTTCCTGCAACTTGGGTCAGTAATATATAAGGTGACGGGTCAGGTCATAGTTTAGGTTAGGTTTAAATTGTAAAGCCAACCTCAATGTCACTTGGATTTAAAAGGAAGAGCACAGAGACAGACTGGTGCAAAGGAATCTGGTGACACCAATCCAATGCTTTTTAACTTTAATAGTACAGATCTATCTAAATCAGTTTCACAGCAGCAAAATAATCCTGCAGCAACAACAAATGTGGATTATAATTCTTGTACATGTTTGTAGGGGTTGATAAAAAATTCTATGAGACGAGTGATCGAATTTAGATAGTATATCTCTGTACACGTTAGAAGAATCAAGTTGGCTACCCCCAATTAGTTATCTAGTGATACACAAACTATTCTTATTTTGAAAAATCGCAGTCTCCTGGCTGCATTTACCTGCCAGATTGTTAGCTTGAAATCCCCCCAAAAGCTTGAAAACCACATTTAGATTAAAAATATATATAATTACTAAAACTGAACAAATTTCATGACTGTTTTATTTTTACTTCATTTTGGGATCAAAGATAGTTCCAGTATAGCTTTATTTTTTTAAACTGGTTTATTTATTTCAGTTTACTAAATTGTTTTTTTCATGATTTTAGTTTTCGTTTACTATAATAACCTTGCTTCACTCACTGTCCAATGTAGCTGATATGCCTCTCATTTAGGGCAGTTGAAGTTCAGGCTCACCTCTACCTCCCCCTCTGTGGTAGACTAGAATGTGTCTGTCTGGCTCACCTCTACCTCCCCCTCTGTGGTAGACTAGAATGTGTCTGTCTGGCTCACCTCTACCTCCCCCTCTGTGGTAGACTAGAATGTGTCTGTCTGGCTCACCTCTACCTCCCCCTCTGTGGTAGACTAGAATGTGTCTGTCTGGCTCACCTCTACCTCCCCCTCTGTGGTAGACTAGAATGTGTCTGTCTGGCTCACCTCTACCTCCCCCTCTGTGGTAGACTAGAATGTGTCTGTCTGGCTCACCTCTAACTCCCCCTCTGTGGTAGACTAGAATGTGTCTGTCTGGCTCACCTCTACCTCCCCCTCTGTGGTAGACTAGAATGTGTCTGTCTGGCTCACCTCTACCTCCCCCTCTGTGGTAGACTAGAAGGTGTCTGTCTGGCTCACCTCTACCTCCCCCTCTGTGGTAGACTAGAAGGTGTCTGTCTGGCTCACCTCTACCTCCCCCTCTGTGGTAGACTAGAATGTGTCTGTCTGGCTCACCTCTACCTCCCCCTCTGTGGTAGACTAGAATGTGTCTGTCTGGCTCACCTCTACCTCCCCCTCTGTGGTAGACTAGAATGTGTCTGTCTGGCTCACCTCTACCTCCCCCTCTGTGTCTGTCTGGCTCAACTCTACCTCCACCTCTGTGGTAGACTAGAAGTTGTCTGTCTGTTTCTGGGATCTAGGAATTGGTGATTGTCCAGTGGATGGTCAGAACTAGTACTTAATACCACAAATGAAAGGAAAGATGACCAAGGGGAACAAGGGAACTTTATATAAAGACTGAGCTAAACTAGATAGAGAGGAGTTGTCAGTGATCAGTCTACTGAGAAAGTCAGATGAGATGTCTCACTGTACTCTGCCCTCTCTCCCTGTCCTCTCTCTTCGCCCAGTAGTACCTTGTCTCACTCTGCCCTCTCTCCTCTCTCCTCCCTGCTGTACCGTGTGTCACTCTGCTCTCTCCTCTCCTCCCTGCTGTACCATGTCTCACTCTGCCCTCTCTCCTCCCTGCTGTACCATGTCTCACTCTGCCCTCTCTCCTCCCTGCTGTACCATGTCTCACTCTGCCCTCTCTCCTCCCTGCTGTACCATGTCTCACTCTGCCCTCTCTCCTCCCTGCTGTACCATGTCTCACTCTGCCCTCTCTCCTCCCTGCTGTACCATGTCTCACTCTGCCCTCTCTCCTCCCTGCTGTACCATGTCTCACTCTGCCCTCTCTCCTCCCTGCTGTACCATGTCTCACTCTGCTCTCTCTCCTCTCCTCCCTGCTGTACCGTGTCTCACTCTGCTCTCTCTCCTCTCCTCCCTGCTGTACCGTGTCTTTCTGCTCTCTCTCCTCTCTCCTCCCTGCTGTACCGTGTGTCACGCTGCCCTCTCTCCTCCCTCCTGTACCATGTCTCACTCTGCCCTCTCTCCTCCCTGCTGTACCGTGTGTCACTCTGCCCTCTCTCCTCCCTGCTGTACCGTGTCTCACTCTGCCCTCTCTCCTCTCTCCTCCCTGCTGTACCTTGTGTCACTCTGCCCTCTCTCCTCCCTGCTGTACCGTGTCTCACTCTGCCCTCTCTCCTCTCTCCTCCCTGCTGTACCTTGTCTCACTCTGCCCTCTCTCCTCTCTCCTCCCTGCTGTACCATGTCTCACTCTGCCCTCTCTCCTCTCTGCTGTACCATGTCTCACTCTGCCCTCTCTCCTCCCTGCTGTACCGTGTCTCACTCTGCTCTCTCTCCTCCCTGCTGTACCATGTCTCACTCTGCCCTCTCTCCTCCCTGCTGTACCGTGTCTCACTCTGCTCTCTCTCCTCCCTGCTGTACCATGTCTCACTCTGCCCTCTCTCCTCCCTGCTGTACCGTGTCTCACTCTGCCCTCTCTCCTCTCTCCTCCCTGCTGTACCTTGTTTCACTCTGCCCTCTCTCCTCCCTGCTGTACCGTGTCTCACTCTGCCCTCTCTCCTCCCTGCTGTACCGTGTCTCACTCTGCCCTCTCTCCTCCCTGCTGTACCTTGTTTCACTCTGCCCTCTCTCCTCCCTGCTGTACTGTGTCTCACTCTGCCCTCTCTCCTCCCTGCTGTACCATGTCTCTCTGCTCTCTCTCCTCTCCTCCCTGCTGTACTGTGTCTCACTCTGCCCTCTCTCCTCTCTCCTGTACCGTGTCTCACTCTGCCCTCTCTCCTCCCTGCTGTACCATGTCTCTCTGCTCTCTCTCCTCTCCTCCCTGCTGTACCTTGTGTCACTCTGCCCTCTCTCCTCCCTGCTGTACCGTGTCTCACTCTGCCCTCTCTCCTCTCTCCTCCCTGCTGTACCTTGTCTCACTCTGCCCTCTCTCCTCTCTCCTCCCTGCTGTACCATGTCTCACTCTGCCCTCTCTCCTCTCTGCTGTACCTTGTTTCACTCTGCCCTCTCTCCTCCCTGCTGTACTGTGTCTCACTCTGCCCTCTCTCCTCCCTGCTGTACCATGTCTCTCTGCTCTCTCTCCTCTCCTCCCTGCTGTACCTTGTCTCACTCTGCCCTCTCACGTCCCTGCTGTACCTTGTTTCACTCTCTCCTCTCTCCTCCCTGCTGTACCGTGTCTCACTCTGCCCTCTCTCCTCTCTCCTCCCTGCTGTACCATGTCTCACTCTGCCCTCTCTCCTCCCTGCTGTACCGTGTCTCACTCTGCCCTCTCTCCTCTCCTCCCTGCTGTACCATGTCTCACTCTGCTCTCTCTCCTCTCCTCCCTGCTGTACCGTGTCTCTCACTCTGCTCTCTCTCCTCTCCTCCCTGCTGTACCGTGTCTCACTCTGCACTCTCTCCTCTCCTTCCTGCTGTACCGTGTCTCACTCTGCTCTCTCTCCTCTCCTTCCTGCTGTACCATGTCTCACTCTGCTCTCTCTCCTCTCCTCCCTGCTGTACCATGTCTCTCTGCTCTCTCTCGTTCTCCTCCCTGCTGTACCATGTCTCACTCTGCTCTCTCTCCTCTCCTCCCTGCTGTACCATGTCTCACTCTCCTCTCTCCTCCCTGCTGTACCATGTCTCACTCTGCTCTCTCTCCTCTCCTCCCTGCTGTACCATGTCTCACTCTCCTCCCTGCTGTACCATGTCTCACTCTGCTCTCTCTCCTCCCTTCTGTACCATGTCTCACTCTGCCCTCTCTCCTCTCCTCCCTGCTGTACCATGTCTCACTCTGCTCTCTCTCCTCTCCTCCCTGCTGTACCATGTCTCTCTGCTCTCTCTCCTCTCCTCCCTGCTGTACCTTGTCTCACTCTGCCCTCTCTCCTCCCTGCTGTACCTTGTTTCACTCTCTCCTCTCTCCTCCCTGCTGTACCGTGTCTCACTCTGCCCTCTCTCCTCTCTCCTCCCTGCTGTACCATGTCTCACTCTGCCCTCTCTCCTCCCTGCTGTACCGTGTCTCACTCTGCCCTCTCTCCTCTCCTCCCTGCTGTACCATGTCTCACTCTGCTCTCTCTCCTCTCCTCCCTGCTGTACCGTGTCTCTCACTCTGCTCTCTCTCCTCTCCTCCCTGCTGTACCGTGTCTCTCACTCTGCTCTCTCTCCTCTCCTCCCTGCTGTACCGTGTCTCACTCTGCACTCTCTCCTCTCCTTCCTGCTGTACCATGTCTCACTCTGCTCTCTCTCCTCTCCTCCCTACTGTACCGTGTCTCACTCTGCTCTCTCTCCTCTCCTCCCTGCTGTACCATGTCTCACTCTGCTCTCTCTCCTCCCTGCTGTACCATGTCTCACTCTGCTCTCTCTCCTCCCTGCTGTACCATGTCTCACTCTGCTCTCTCTCCTTCCTGCTGTACCATGTCTCACTCTGCTCTCTCTCCTCTCCTCCCTGCTGTACCGTGTCTCTCACTCTGCTCTCTCTCCTCTCCTCCCTGCTGTACCGTGTCTCACTCTGCTCTCTCTCCTCTCCTCCCTGCTGTACCGTGTCTCACTCTGCTCTCTCTCCTCTCCTTCCTGCTGTACCATGTCTCACTCTGCTCTCTCTCCTCTCCTCCCTGCTGTACCATGTCTCACTCTGCTCTCTCTCCTCTCCTCCCTGCTGTACCGTGTCTCACTCTGCTCTCTCTCCTCTCCTTCCTGCTGTACCATGTCTCACTCTGCTCTCTCTCCTCTCCTTCCTGCTGTACCATGTCTCACTCTGCTCTCTCTCCTCTCCTCCCTGCTGTACCGTGTCTCACTCTGCTCTCTCTCCTCTCCTCCCTGCTGTACCGTGTCTCACTGTGCTCTCTCTCCTCTCCTCCCTGCTGTACCATGTCTCACTCTGCCCTCTCTCCTCCCTGCTGTACCATGTCTCACTCTGCTCTCTCCTCCCTGCTGTACCTTGTCTCTCTGCTCTCTCTCCTCTCCTCCCTGCTGTACCATGTCTCACTCTGCACTCTCTCCTCCCTGCTGTACCGTGTCTCACTCTGCTCTCTCTCCTCTCCTCCCTGCTGTACCGTGTCTCACTCTGCTCTCTCTCCTCTCCTCCCTGCTGTACCATGTCTCACTCTGCTCTCTCTCCTCCCTGCTGTACCATGTCTCACTCTGCCCTCTCTCCTCCCTGCTGTACCGTGTCTCACTCTGCTCTCTCTCCTCCCTGCTGTACCGTGTCTTTCTGCTCTCTCTCCTCTCTCCTCCCTGCTGTACCGTGTCTTTCTGCTCTCTCTCCTCTCTCCTCCCTGCTGTACCATGTCTCACTCTGCTCTCTCTCCTCTCCTCCCTGCTGTACCATGTCTCTCTGCTCTCTCTCGTTCTCCTCCCTGCTATACCATGTCTCACTCTGCTCTCTCTCCTCTCCTCCCTGCTGTACCATGTCTCACTCTCCTCTCTCCTCCCTGCTGTACCATGTCTCACTCTGCTCTCTCTCCTCTCCTCCCTGCTGTACCATGTCTCACTCTCCTCCCTGCTGTACCATGTCTCACTCTGCTCTCTCTCCTCCCTTCTGTACCATGTCTCACTCTGCCCTCTCTCCTCTCCTCCCTGCTGTACCATGTCTCACTCTGCTCTCTCTCCTCTCCTCCCTGCTGTACCGTGTCTCTCACTCTGCTCTCTCTCCTCTCCTCCCTGCTGTACCATGTCTCACTCTGCTCTCTCTCCTCTCCTCCCTGCTGTACCGTGTCTCACTCTGCTCTCTCTCCTCTCCTTCCTGCTGTACCGTGTTTCTCACTCTGCTCTCTCTCCTCTCCTCCCTGCTGTACCGTGTCTCACTCTGCTCTCTCTCCTCTCCTCCCTGCTGTACCGTGTCTCACTCTGCTCTCTCTCCTCTCCTTCCTGCTGTACCATGTCTCACATCTTTCTTTCTCTCCTCCCTGCTGTACCAGGTCTCTCTGCTCTGCTCTCTCTCCTCTCCTCCCTGCTGTACTGTGTCTCACTCTGCCCTCTCTCCTCCCTGCTGTACCATGTCTCTCTGCCTCTCTCCTCTCCTCCCTGCCGTACCGTGTCTCACTCTGCTCTCTCCTCCCTGCTGTACCATGTCTCACTCTGCCCTCTCTCCTCCCTGCTGTACCATGTCTCACTCTGCCCTCTCTCCTCCCTGCTGTACCATGTCTCACTCTGCTCTCTCCTCCCTGCTGTACCATGTCTCACTCTGCCCTCTCTCCTCCCTGCTGTACCATGTCTCACTCTGCCCTCTCTCCTCCCTGCTGTACCATGTCTCACTCTGCCCTCTCTCCTCCCTGCTGTACCATGTCTCACTCTGCCCTCTCTCCTCCCTGCTGTACCATGTCTCACTCTGCCCTCTCTCCTCCCTGCTGTACCATGTCTCACTCTGCCCTCTCTCCTCCCTGCTGTACCATGTCTCACTCTGCCCTCTCTCCTCCCTGCTGTACCATGTCTCACTCTGCCCTCTCTCCTCCCTGCTGTACCGTGTCTCACTCTGCCCTCTCTCCTCCCTGCTGTACCGTGTCTCACTCTGCTCTCTCCTCCCTGCTGTATCATGTCTCACTCTGCTCTCTCCTCCCTGCTGTACCATGTCTCACTCTGCCCTCTCTCCTCCCTGCTGTACCATGTCTCACTCTGCCCTCTCTCCTCCCCGCTGTACCATGTCTCACTCTGCTCTCTCCTCCCTGCTGTACCATGTCTCACTCTGCCCTCTCCTCCCTGCTGTACCATGTCTCACTCTGCTCTCTCTCCCTCTTTTCTCCATGCAGTACCGTGTGGAGTCCATGATGCTGCGTGTGGCCAAGCCCATGAACTACATCCCTGTTACGCCCAGCATACAACAGAGAGCCCAGCAGAGGGCGCCACAGTGCATCCCGCTGGTCATGGAGCCTGAGTCGCGCTTCTACAGCAACTCTGTGGTGGTGCTGGACTTCCAGTCGCTCTACCCCTCCATCGCCATCGCCTACAACTACTGCTACTCTACCTGCCTGGGCCACGTGGAGAGTATGGGAACGTAAGGGACAACGCCTAGATAGAGAGAGACACACACCAAGCATGCACGCCTACACTACACACGTTCTTATCATTCTGATAGGTTAAGATGTGAGTCAAGGTACAGAGACCAACCACTGTGAGTTGTTTCAGGGCCGATGAGTTTAAGTTTGGCTGCACCTCCCTGAGGGTTCCCCCTGAGCTCCTCTATCAACTCCGCAATGACATCACCGTCTCTCCCAACGGCATCGCCTTTGTCAAGGTACAACTAGTCCTCTGATACTGTCATTGACATGGTACTCTACTGTCATGTGATTAACATTCACTTTTTCTTCTGGAGTCGGCGGGTTTTTGATTGAACAAACGACAAACTATCATGTCTCTTCTAAGACGGAACTGTCCGTGTGTGCCTGTGTGTCCTCTCCGTCCAGCCCACGGTGAGGAAGGGGGTCCTGCCCAGCATGTTGGAGGAGATACTGAATATGTGGTTCATGGTGAAGCGTTCCATGAAGACCTACAAGCAGGATAAGACCTTGATGAGGCTGCTGGACGCCAGGCAGCTGGGACTCAAGCTCATCGCCAACGGCTATGCCGCCGCCAACTGCTCTGGACACATGCCCAGCGTAGAGGTGAGGGCCTGGGGTTCACACACACGGTCTGCCACACTCACCAAAATCTGACTGTTAACTGTTTCTCTCCTGTTGTTGTTTGTGTTGTAAACGTTTGAGCTGTGAAAATCATTTCCTCTTAAAAGGATAATATACACTGAGTGGTCAGTTTATATTAGGTACACCCATCTAGTACCTATCTTGAGTCGGACCCCCCTTTGCCGCCAGAACAGTCTGAATACTTTGGGCATAAAAACGTTGCTCAATTGGTATCTCGGGACCTAACGTGTGCCAGGAAAACATTCCCTACACCACCGCCACCAGCCTGTACCGTTGACACCAGGCAGGATGGGGCCATGGACTCATACTGCTTACGCCAAATCCTGACTCTGCCATCAGCATGACTCAACAGGAACCAAGATATGTCGGACCAGGCAATGTTTTTCCACTCCTCAGTTGTCCAGTGTTGGTGATGGCGTTGCCCACTGGAGCCACTTCTTCTTGTTTCTAGCTGATAGGTGTGGAACCCAGTGTGGTCGTCTGCTGCAATAGCCCATTCGTAACAAGGTTCCACGAGTTGTGTTCTGAGAAGCCGTTCTGCACTCCACTGTTGTACTGCGCCATTATTTGCCTGTTTGTGACCCGCCTGTTAGCTTACACGATTCTTGCCGTTCTCCTTCAACCTTTCATAAACAAACTGTTTTCATCCACAGGACTGCCGCTGACTGGATGTTTATTGTTTATTGCACCATTCTCTGTAAACCCCTAGACAGTGTCGTGTGTGAAAAGCCCAGGAGGCCAGACGATCATACCGCGCTCAAAGTCACTTAGGTAACTTGTTTTGCCCATTCTAACGTTCAATCCAACAGTAACTGAATGCCTCGATGCCTGCTTTATATAGCAAGCCACAGCCACGTGACTCACTGTCTGTAGGAGCGAACCCTTTTTGTGAATGGGGTGGTGTACCTAATAAACTGGCCTCAGTGTATACGTAATCAATCTAAATCACTGTTTCTAAAGTCAACGTGATACAGTTTGTCTCCTTTTCTTCTCCCTCCCATCAGTTGTTAGCTGGGTTTTGTATTAACCTTAACCATGAGAAAAAAGCTTTCAGCTATCTTTCCCCCTGTATGGTGTCGTTAGGTTGGTGACAGTATTGTCCACAAGGCCAGGGAGACCCTGGAGAGAGCCATCAAGCTGGTCAACGACACCAAGAAATGGGGAGCCCACGTTGTGTACGGGGACACAGACAGGTAAGGGATGAGATTTAGAGAATGAATCATCAGGTATTGTATCGTCTGGTTTTTCTGACTCTTTTACTCTCTGCTTGTCTCTTTCAGCATGTTTGTCCTACTAAAGGGAGCAACTAAAGAGCAGGCCTTCATGATCGGCAACGAGATCGCAGAGGCAGTGACTGCTACCAACCCTAAGCCTGTCAAGCTGAAGTTTGAGAAGGTACATTCTCTGCTCGGTATGAAGTGTCTAGACTGGCTGGCTGTGTCAGTCTATTTACAGTGTGTCTTATTCAATCAACAGCGTGTGAATTAGGTTGCATTGACATTGTGTGTGGTATTTGTTTGAGTCTAGGGCATTAATTACAGAACCATTACTTTAATCCTGTGTGTGTGTGTGTGTGTGTGTGTGTGTGTGTGTGTGTGTGTGATCCCAGGTGTACCTGCCGTGCGTGCTCCAGACAAAGAAGCGCTACGTGGGCTACATGTACGAGAGCCTGGACCAGAAGGACCCCGTGTTCCACGCCAAGGGGATCGAAACAGTGCACCGAGACGGATGCCCTGCTGTTTCCAAGGTAACCGGCAACATTTGACTATTTCTGCCTGCTCTCTCACTCTGTCTACACCCTTCACAGTCACGCCAGATGTATATTAGCAGCCCGTGCTGAGACTAATACACAGATAGGAATGGGAGAAAGGATTTATTTTTAAAACAGTCCTTGCTCGAATATGTTCTATGGTAGCAGTGAGCCTGGTCGATGTATAGAATATAGACTGGTGTGGGACCTCCCCATCTCCATAGATTTTGGAGCGTTCCATCAAGCTGCTGTTTGAGACGCGGGACATCAGCCAGGTGAAGCAGTTTGTCCAGCGTCAGTGTGGGAAGGTGCTGGAGGCCAAGGCCAGCATGCAGGACCTGACCTTCGCTAAGGAGTACAGGGGTAGCAGCTCCTACCGGCCAGGGACCTGCGTCCCTGCTCTGGAGCTCACCAGGTACACCAACAACACGCCGCCTGAGGGGAGGGTGGTCCTAGTGTTTATGACAGGATACTGTCTGAATTACGGTAACAGTAGCATCACTGAGAAATATTGTGTGGGCATGTGTGTGTATGTGGGCCGACGTGTGTGTGAGAGACCTCCCTCTCGTCTGCCTGCTTGCTCTTTGTGAAGCCACTTACTGATTTCCCAGAATGCCCATTGTCTGCCTGCACTACAACCGGCCTAGCTCAGTGTACTGTACCTGAGACAGTTGCTTAGCAACCCAGCCCTAATGGGTGGAAAAATATGATTTCAGATGGTTTAAGCGGGGAATGTTCAGCGTGATTCATGAAGATTAGCTATGACAATTTATTACAGTCATTTATCTTGCTGCAGTACAAAACAAGGAATCAAATGGAGAATGTTTCATTTGTATATGTTCCCTTTTGAAGAAAAATATACAAATGTGATCATTTTAAAATCTGAATACTGCATGTGTGGTCCTACACCACAATATGGATATAACTGCACATATCAAGGGGGCTAGATAAGCAGGAACCAGCCATTCCTTTACTGTCTTGACCCCCCCCCCCCCCCCAGGCGTATGATGGCCTATGACCGGCGCCTGGAGCCGCGGGCGGGCGAGAGGGTGCCCTACGTGATTGTGTACGGGAGGCCGGGTGTGCCCCTCATCCAGCTGGTGCGGCGGCCCCTGGAGGTGCTGCAGGACCCGAATCTGCGCCTCAACGCCACCTACTACATCACCAAGCAGATCCTGCCCCCGCTGCAGCGCATCTTCCAGCTCATTGGCGTGGACGTGCTCAGCTGGTACCAGGAGATCCCCAGGGTGAGGCTATGAAAGAGTGGTGCAGATGAAGGGGTGGGCCATCTGCTCTAAAAGTTAGTTACTGGGATTCATTAAACTGATGGACTGATTAAACGATTGATGTTTGTTGACACACACAGACATAATGATTTTGAAAGCTTTGTCCAGAATGTAGTGCAGACGGACAACAAAAGACATGTCAGAAATCGAATGAGACTCATCCAATGCCCAAGTCATTTAGAGGCACTGCCTTTTTGAGATGCCAACGCTGCCATCTAGTGGTGAATTGTGTATAGGACATGCTCATTTCATGCTGTTGTCTTGGTAGCCTGCTTCAGACCAAAGCACAAAGGGACATAGCTCTTAGAGGATAAAACAGTGTCTGCCCTGTCAAATAGTGAATGACAGTCTTGATGATAAATACATTTATGTGATTGATGACCACTTTTCTATTATAGTCCAGCCCATGGCTCGAAACATGTCCTCTCTGTTCAGGTCCAGAAGGCATCGTGCTCCACCGTGGCTGAGAGGAAGGGGACCATCTCCCAGTACTTCACCACGCTGCACTGTCCTGTGTGTGACGAGCTTACCCAGTTAGGGGTGTGTACCAGCTGCCGGGGCGAGCCCCAACGCGTGGCCATCACTCTCAACCAGGACATGCGGCTGTGGGAGAGCCAGCAAGATCAGCTGCTACAGGTTAGCAGGACAGGGGGGGGCAGGACATCACTGGGAAGCTACCACAGGATGCAGATATGTTAAAGCTCATTTGAGTTTTTCTAAAAAGATAAGAGTAGAGCGAGAGAGCCAAGCATAGAATTGTATTTTTAACACTGTGATTGATTGAACTAGCTTTAACGATTCATTAGTGTTAAACTCCATTAACCAGCCTCCTGTTTTCCATTGGTCCAGATCTGTAGGAACTGTAGTGGCAGTGTGGAGCGGCAGGTTCTGTGTGTGTCTCTGGACTGTCCTGTGCTCTACAAGCTGTCCCGGGTCAACAGACAGCTCTCCAAGGTGCCCTACCTCCGACAGCTCCTGGAGCAGTTCTGATTCTGATCACGTTCTGGCCCACTGCTCTGCTATTCTTATTCTGGTGCTAAACCACCGCTGTCTCATCCGGCTCAGTGTTTCCTTGTCTTTTCCTTTAAATGGTGTTTTGATTTGCTCTCGCTGCTATTGGTTGGTTCTGCGTGAAGCTGATGTTTTTTCTTCAGATGGTCTCGTCTGTATCATAACGATGGCATTGACTCTGATCGAAGAGGACCTTACCGTTTTATTCTGAACTCGCTGTAGCGACTTGTAAGCCTGAACGGTATTCCTAAGGAGCTCCCGACGATGCGAAGATTGACTAAAGAAACCACTAACTTAATTTCCCTTTTTATATCAAATACCATTTTATAAATAGTTATTGTACAGTGCCCATCTGAATTCTCTCTGTGCATCAGCATTAAAAAAGGAAAGCTGTAATCACAGTGGACAAATCAACTAGCTATTTTTTATCCATTCTGTTTGTGTGCCATGGTAATGTTTTTTTCCCGCCTCGATTTGTATTTATGTCCATTTTGGCAAAGCATAATCCTTATACTCCGAGACACTGATGCCTATCAAAAGAGGACGGGGAGTATTCATTTCAGTTTTTACTTCTGGGACTGTTGCAATACTGTATTTGGATCATTTATGGCAAGAGTATATTATTTCCTTAAGCTTTTTGTTTTAATGCTTTCTCCATGTTAACAGCATATTTCATCTAACGATGTCAAGATGGATTCTATTGTTTCCCAAATCAACTATACACAGGATCTGTGGATTTGTATAAATGTAAAAAGAAATATGTAGGAAATGTTAGTTTTTTTCCGTTTTTAATGGACATTGCTGTGGCTGCAGGTTGAGGATTGGTTTAATAAAACTCCATGTATTAGTATTTTGTCATGGTTGTGATTTCCATTGTTTTAATAGAACAATTCTGAGATTGATCAAGTTATTAGCACAAAGATCACACATCTGAATGAAAAACTACAACTGATCACTGCACAACACTTCTAAATGATTTTCTAAAATATATTTTTTTGTTGCAGAAAACAAACTTCATTCAAAGGTCTGACAAAAACATAATTCATAGTCAGGCCACATTGGTGGCTAACATCCTATCTTTAACTGCTGAGAATTCACATATTACTAAATATGAATGACAAAGAAAATTACATCCAAGATATCTAAAGGAACCTATTTTCAGTGTTACGTTGGTGATTCTTCAGTATTCATTACCAGCAACCGTTGTAAGAGGCCTAACTTTCCCCCTAAACACAGCCTCAAATAACGTAGTAGACATAAACTGTGGGGTAAATCCGTAGTATCAAACATTTTGGGCTCTATTCAATCCGTATCGCGGGAAGTTCAACGTTAAAGTCATGATTGAAATTTAAAGGCAATGTTCCCGCGTTAGCGAAGGCTGCATTCACGGTAAACGCTGCATATGTCGGGACCATCGGAAATTACCTTGGCATTTCTATTGCGCAATCTGTAACGCTTCAGCGATCCAGATTAAATAGAGCCCTTACATGTGAGTGTTAACAAGCCAAAGAAGCACATGACAAACAACCAGACATTAACAAACAAGTTTCTCGAGAGAGAAGGAGACATGGCTCTTGTAGAATACTAATATATGAAGTACTTATTGTAATGTCTTTACAGCACTCATGGTGCATTTCACACCCAGACTAGAACCCCTAGGCGTGATTCATTCCGATTGCACTTCGTGACTGCCACTAAAAAGTTAATTTCCGATTGAGCTGACATATGCAGCATTTACTGTGAATGCAGTCTCCGCGAACGAAGGAACAATGCCTTTAAAAGGACCATTGCGGACAAAACGCAATTGGATTGAATACCAGGTTTAGGGCTCTTCAATGCGTATCGCTGAAGCGTTACCGATTGCGCACTAGAAATGTCAAAGTACTTTTGGATTGATCTGATTTATGCAGCGTTTACCGTGAATGTATTCTCTGCTAATGCGGGAACATTGCCTTTAAATTTCCACGATATGGTTTGAATAAAGCCCCTAGTCCCTCTTTTCCCGGTCTAGGGAAAGCAGCTTTTTCTGTCCGGGTGAGTCCCCCAGCAGAGCGGGAGAGTCTGAAAAAGAGGTCCCAACTGTGGGCTCTAGGGACTGGGCAGTAGAGGGGACAGATGTGGCACTGATGTCGCCTGATGTCCCCGTAACATCAGGTGGTGGGAGCCCTTTGTTAGGAGGTGACAACGCTTTATTAGGAGATAAAGAGAGCGCTTTATTAGGAGATAAAGAGAGCGCTTTATTAGGAGATAACAATGCTTTATTCGGAGAGTTTATAAGGCTGGCGTCATCCATCTCGATTACCTCAAAGTCGGCGTCATTCCACTGGTCTGCCTCGTCATCCTCCTGCTGCTCCTCTTCCTCATCATTGGCTCCTGAGTCCAGCAGGCCTTGGCGGTACTCACTGTCGTCGGGCTCCTTGCGGCCCCTGATGCGGGGTGTCCTGCTGGGGCCGCTGGGGGACGAGGCCAGCCAGAACATGAAGGGGAAGAGGATGGAGGTCATTGTGGCGGTGGCCAGGGTCAGGTACATCAACAGGGGGTGACCATGGATCCTCCCCAGCAGGAAGCCCATCAGAGCGGGCAGGACCATCTCCCCCAGGGCTGCCCCCACCACGAAAACCGCCGCCGATCTCCCCGTCACTGTGGTGTACTGCTCCACCCAGGAGATCCCACTGGGGAAAGTGGTCGACATGGAGGCACCATAGACACCAGTGCAGATCCACAGGGCCACCCTGTTAGTGCTGAAGAGGGTGAGGAACAGGGAGGACAGGGTGCAGCCCACCAGGCTCAGTAGGATCATGGTGCCTGGGTGCATGCAGGACACAAAGAAGATGGCCAGGCCACGGCCGGCAGCGAACGTCCCCCAGAACAGGGAGTTGAGCCCTGCTGCCTGGGCCTCGTCCATATGGATATAATCCTTAGCATAGGTGAAGATAAAGGAGCCGTACGCCACCTCGGCCCCCACGTACCAGAAGAAGAAGACAAAGAGCATGGCGATGAGTGCGTTGTGATGCTTTGACACCAGGTGCTTCCCTGAGGGGGTCTGTGCCCTGCCCTGAGGGGGCCTGTGGCGGGCATAGAGGATGAAGAAGAGGAGGGAGATTAACAGGATGAAACCACTGATCACAATGTAGGCCCACATGGACTTGAGGGTGCTGCTACTGAGGACATAGCGTTTGGGTTCATAAGGGGACTGTGTTTGGAACACATCGTCTGTGACAGGTGGGGAGGTCAATGTTACAGGCGGGGCTGCCATGCTGCCGTTCGTAGCCACATCCAGCTCCAAGTCTGTTCCAAAGAGCAGCTTGGCGATGATGGGCGAGACGAAGGCCCCTGCGGCGAAGCTGAAGTGCAAGGCCTGCAAGTGAGAGCCAGCCTGATCTCCCCACGTCTGCAAGATCAGGACATTACCACCTGCCAGGGAGGACAGTAAATGGCATCAGAGGCATTCACTAAGGACCATGTCTTGTACTGTGCAGTAAGTACCTATTTACTATATTAAAGACCTACCTGTGTCTAGAAAGCCCATAGAAACTCCAATACTGGACATCAGAGCAGTGAGGAGAAGGGCTGTCTTACAGAAAGGGATTGCAAACATCCCAAACGCTGTGATCAACATGGAAAGGCCTGTGATGAAAATACAGTGTTATACAGTGCACCATGCATTGTGGAAAAAGGTAATGAACACCCACAAAAAACAACCTATAGCATTCTTTGATAAACATACGCGATGCATTTACAGTAAGGCTTTGTGCATACTGTGTAGGCGAATATATATGGAGCAAAAATATAAACGCAACATTCAACTATTTCAAAGATGTTCCTGAGTTACAGTTCATATAAGGAAATCAGTCCATTGAAATACATTTATAAGGTCCTAATTTATGGATTTCTCATGACTGGGCACGTGGTCTGCGGTTGAGGCCTGTTGGACGTACTGCCAAGTTCTTTCTAATGACATTGGAGGCGGCTTATGGTAGCGAAATGAACATTAAATTCTCTGGAAACAGCTCTATTGGTCATTCCTGCAGTCAGGCTGCCAACTCCATGCTCAATCAAAACTTGAGACATCTGTGGCATTGTGTTGTGTGACAACTGCACATTTTAGAGTGGCCTTGTATTGTCCCCAGCACAATGTGCACCATTCTGGCATAGTCTACATGAGTAACCACATCAGCCCTGAGGAGTATTTCTGTCTGTAATAAAGCCCTTTTGTGGGGAATACAAACATTCTGATTGGCCCACCCATGGCTGCACCCCTGCCCAATCATGTGAAATCCATAGATTAGGGCCTAATGATTTTATTTCAATTGACTGATTTCCCTTATATGAACTGTAACTCAGTAACATCTTTGAAATTGTAGAATGTTGCGTTTATGGTTTTGTTCAGTATAGCTTCTTGATATGCCACACCTGTCAGGTGGATGGATAATCTTGGCAAATAAGAAATGCTCACTAACAAGTGATGTAAACAAATTTGTGCACAGAATTTAAGAGAAATAAGTGTATATGGAACATTTCTGGGATCTTTTATTTCAGCTCATGAAACATGGAACCAACAATTTAAATGTTGCATTTATATTTTTGTTCAGTATAATAATAAATGCCACTAAAGCAGATGCTTTTATCCAAAGTGACTTACTAATAATGCATGCATACATTTTTCATACGGGTGGCCCTGGCAGACCAACAATTGTAAGCACCATGCCCTACCAACTGAGCCATATGGGACCACAAACCTTAGAGCTTAAATATAATGGGAGGTTTTTTTTGCCAACGGACATCATTTATTTGTGGTTTGAGTTTCTGTTTATTATAATTTGTTAGACATACCCAGCAGAAGAAGGCTGTTCATGCAGTCAAAGAGAATTCCTGACAACACAGAGCCGCCTATATAGCCCATCGAGCGGCCTACGAAGATGTAGGAGATATTGCTGATGTCCTGGTTGACATTGATGGCCAGGTCTTGAAACGTGGGGCCTAAAACAGAGATACTCATCCCCTGGAAGACAGAAATAATCATTTAAAAAAACACTTACTAGTATTGTCAAGTATAAGTAAGATACAGCCCTGCCCCTTGTGCAGTTCTCAGGCAAACATTGGTAGCATCTAGGGCCCCATCATTTTCTAGGATACATATATTTTGAACTTTGTGTGGCAACCAATGGTAAAGACTGTAAACATTTTGTTTTCATGTCCCATTCTAAGAAGACAGTTATTCAAAATTGTACATTTGGACAGGTGTCAGGAAGTAAAAGTTCTGAAGTTGAAGAGCCATTTCAAAATGAAATGTTTATCAAACGTCAAAGTGCTCAAGGTCAAGTGTAAGCATTAACTCTGAATTGTTAAGGTTAGGGTTAAGCATAGGTATTAACAACGAAATCTTAAGGTTAGGCATTAACTCGGAATGGTTAAGGTTGGGCATAGGCTTTAAACTAAAATCCTCAAAAACAACGTTATCACTGTATTCGAACATGCAATCTTTGGCCCCACAGTTTAGGCATTAACCCCGAATTGTTGAGGCAAGATTTGGCATAGGCTTAAAAGCCTTGAGACATCTATCGCTGTGGTTGAACATGCAACCTTTGGCACCAGAATCATATGCTTACGCCCATCCCCGTCCAATGCCCTAGCAAATCCGAAACCTACTTGAACGTAACAGCGCTCACTGTGGCCCATGGTGGCGGGTTTTAACGTCCTCAGACATGGATGAACTTCGAATACTGACTTGTATCACGGGTGACCTGGCTGGTTTTACAGCCCTGAAATAAAAATTCTGCTCATTCAGGATATAGGCCTAACAAAGCTCATTTTACCTCCACTGAAACAACCACAATCACAGAAATAATGAACTCAATGAATGCATATTGGAAAGGCTAAATCTTATTGAATGGGAATACATTGACTTTGTAAAACTCGTGTACAATAAGATGACGTTTTAAACATTTAAAGACAACCTGCGATTTAGTATTAGCGAATATATGGGGATAGGGAAATAAAATCCTAACAATAATTTCCATTTAAACCAAAATATGCTAAACGTTTCTTAAACGGAAGCAAACAGAACGAAACGGGGAGGGACCTACTGGTACCTGCATTTGTCCAACATAAACTCTCGTTCTGCTCTGTTTGGTTCTTAAACGGTAAACGGTTTCCGAAAAATAGTAGCTAATTTCAGGGCCTTGATGTTGACAAAATTGTCAAATGCAGTCCCTTCTACTTGCCTACTAGCCTAACAACAAGCACTCTTACCAGTCCGAGGAACGATGCACAGAGCGCCATGGTGATGATCCAGCCGCTGCAGCCTCCAGAACCGCTGGCGCTGCTAACTCCACCGATGATTTCAACCTCACCATCGGACCCCGAATTCGAACTCTCCTTCCTCCCTTTCATTACACTCTTCACCCCTCGCCTTGTGTCTTTCCTCTTGTCAAACAGAGTATGTTCCTCTTGGTCATCGTTATTATCATCCTCCTTCATTCTTGCGAAACGAACATGCTTCGTTTTCACAACAGGATCTCTGGCGGCCGAGGCAGACATGGTCGAGCTGTCAAATTATGGCTGCGCTGTATCCTGCTGGTTGGGAAGCTTGCGCCAGTGCGTTTGGTAAACAAACTGCGCGCACTGACCGTTCCTTCAACGACACTTGCTGATAAATTTGAGTCATTCATTCATTGCATGAAGAATCGGACATGGGGAACGTTGGCTGGGTGGTAAAAGCCGTGGTTCCATATGTCAAGTGTATGACAATATGGACGTCAGCGTACAGGAAGTACTAGTCATATGATTGAAATTATTTCACGAATACAGCGACATCTAGCGATCATACTAGACATGTGAAATGTTTTCTTTATCATTATAAATATTTGTGCTTCTGTGCTTTACATGCACGACTACAAAAAAAATGAATTATACTTGTAAAAATGCTATAAATTAAAAGGGTGGTCCAATATTGACATTGGATTACAGCACACAATTACAATCACCCTTTGCTTTATACACTAAGTGTAAACATTAGGAACACCTGCTCTTTCCATACAATGCTTACTTACCAGCCCTTAACAGTGCAGTTCAAGAAAGATAAGGAAATGTTTACTAAATAAAGTAACACAATAATATACCCCAAAGTGCCTTGGAACAGGGTATGGTAGTGGATGCCAGGCGCACTGGTTTGATTGTGTCAAGAACTGCAACGCTGCTGGGTTTCCCCCAGAATGGTCCACCACCCAAAGGACATCCAGCCAACTTGACACAGCTGTGGGAAGCATTGTAGTCAACGTGGGCCAGCATCCATGTGGAACGCTTTCGACACCTTGTAGAGTCCAGGCCCCAACGAATTGAGGCTGATCTGAGTGGCTGAAAAGTGGGTGCAACTCAATATTAGGAAGGTGTTAATCATTTAGAAAGTAGGAGCCTGAAGACTGGTGTGTGTGTGTATAAGCATAAAGTATAAATAAACAAGTCGCTTAAATAAACTAGGCCCTATACAGACACGTTGAAACACTCAAATTGTGAGTGTGTGACCTATAATAATTTTACCATGATGCAACTGAAGAGCGGTGAGAAACTCAAGAAAAAAAATCAGTCATTCCTTTGTTAAAAATATGTATTTAAAATGTGTTTATTACATATCACACAATCATGCAATTTTAAAAAACCATATGAAGACTTCATGAAACGCAATAACATGCTGAAATGATTAAATAAAGCTATGTGGGATTAGGATGATAAGCAATACACAATGTGAACACAATAAAGAAGTGAACCAGGAAAATGACAGAAAACATGGGGTGAAGGTATACCTTTCTTAGTGACAGTACGCATTACAGGAGGCATCACTACACACTCAATTACTCCTGTGTACAGCAAGAGTTGCTATAAAAATCTATATATAACCTACATACGTACGTAGAAACATATTATTACACCTTTTCAAACAATATGCTGTTGAATTTGGTCTTTAGCCACTTAACAAAAGTAGAACATGAATAGACTCATCTTTACATTCTCTTTACATTCTCTAAATACTGGGACATTTCCAAAAAGTGACAAACTTCTTTGGATGGCAAGGAATTCATTCAGTATGAGAATCAATAATTATACTAAAACGATTAGTATGGTTTATGGCAAAGGGGCATCTCAGTAAACCTCTGGGAGGTACAATTTCAGGAATTTACAATACTTGAAAAATTACCTGAGGCTTTCATTGGTGAATTGCGCAACTGTGTATCTATGATGTAAAAAAATATATATAAAACGAATTATATATAATTAGAAATGCACTATTGGAAAGATATTCTCTGGTTAGTAAAACAAAACATCTCCAACATTCCTTGTAAACAAGGGTATTATTTCACTTTGACGTTAACAGCAAAACATTTAAATGTGGACATTCAAACCTTAAAAAAGAGCTAATTCCAAAAGCAAGATTGAAGTTCAAGATAGCAACTTGTCTTCTCAGAATTAGAGATTTATTAGCATTTCCCAGGTCACAAAATTCCACTGAAGTACTGTACTTCTCAGACACAAACACTGTTCTGTGGTACAGATAGGCAGCAACACACCCTTTGAGGAAACAATGATGTCTAGGAAGCTGAAATGCTCTTTTACACAGTCTCTCTCCTTATGTTTGGATAATAAATAAAGGACCATGGCGGGAAGGGAAACATGGCCCGTTTTGTAATCATTTGAACCTCCAGCCTGTCAGGACAAAATACCAGACATTTGCATGACATCGGAGGTAGATTGTGTCACAAGTCTTGCCTTGGAGAAACCAATAACCCACAAAGCTGGATAGTATGGATTTTGATAAATTATGACTTTTCTGCGTGCTTAGTGGTCAAGGGATTGTCGAGTCAAAATCCTTCACTGTAAAAGTTGTGGGTTCTCAAGTTCTCCAAGGGCAATCTTTATAATTATCAATGATTGTTGAATTGCAAGGGGGTGATAACATGTTTGAAAAGCCTAATAAACTATCCTGAGGGTGGTGCTTTGGTAAACAGAGTTGGCTGTAGACAAATCAGCCATTTTCTTTTCTTTACATTTCAAGGCCACAGGCAGAAGAATCAATACAAAATAAAAAATGGTGGACCATTTGGCCTTCAATACAATGAGAGAGGCCAACACCCATCAATTATGGCATGACATCAGCCACTAAACAAATTCTAGAAACAAATAAATATAAATAATATGATCGTTAAAACAAATACTTTTTCTAATAAAAGGTTAAACTGAGCACAGTTACATTGAGTCAAGTTAACCATTGACTAATGGTCACTTTTGTCAATGACATATGGTGGAGCGAGTGAGCCTACTACAATTAGAAGATATGCTGAAAGTATAATATTGGTTTACTATATGTGCGGGATAAAATACTCAACTTCAACAATAAATGAATTCATAATATGAATTAATTAATCCACGTTTCATGTAAATGACTCCCTACAAATCAACATTCATCCTTCACTCACGTTGCATAGTCGGACAAGCAGACGTTTAGTTTTAGGATCCTGTTTTGTGCTGGCTATAAACTACGTACAATGAAATGACAATGCTGGTTCTGATGTAGAAACACTGAAAATGATTTTTAGGCACTTTGTGGGCAAAATAAGCTAAACTATCAGAGATCATTACAACTGAATACAGCCTCAGGTAAAGTCAGGCCTATTTCAGGTCCAGACTACTGCAGCCTTGAGATGACAGTTCACATCTCATGTGCGGGACGCTTTAATTGTGCTTTAAGCTGCTCCCTTGAGGTGCCCGAGCACCTTTAAAACTAAGACAATGGTAAATCCTACAACCACTAGAAACAAGCTACCTCGCCACTCATTATCGCATACAGTACTTCATTGAAGTGATATTGTACACGCGGGTCATACTTCAAAAATATAACTCACTAATTCCCCACACATTCACAATCTTGCCATGTTTTAAAGAGTATCAAAAACCCCACAGATAAACAGAAAAGGGTGACTTAACGTTGACAGCATTTTTCCTGGTTATTAAATCTACTCACCAGTATACTTTTTGTATCTTTGCTATACTGTAGTCAAGACAAGCAAGTACTTATACTACTTATGAGATGATTGGGGTCATTTGAGAAACAATAGATAGTTTCTTTGACCATATATGGTCAATTATGTCCCCAGTGTTGATTGGAAATATAGTTATAAAAACAAACCCAATAAATCTAGTTTGTTTATCTTTTCAAAATTCTGCAAAGCCTAAAGCCTATTCAAGTTTGTATTGGACATTTCTACTCAATGAAAATAATGATCCTCAATGCCCTTAAAGAATGCACATTGAAAACGGGAGAATTTGCTAGCGAGACTGGCCTCTGCTATTCTTATGTAAATAAGTGCTTGCAGCCTTCAAAAAGCACCCAAGTAATGCGTGTGTTCCCTTGTAAGAAATATAAAATGTGAGATTTCTCCATTTTCCATTTTAACCTTTAAGTTAATTCAACAGCTGTAAGATTGATGGAAAACAACAATCTGATGCATAGCTCTTCAAGATCACATTCATGTTCAATCTATTATTACTTCAACATTTTCCCCACATTCTCCGGCAAAAGCAGCCATTAAAATATTGTTTACACATACACCACAGGTCAATACATATTTCGTCTATACTTGTATCATTAAAAATATATAATCAGCAGTTCCAAGTGTATACCTGCAAGTGAGTATGAACTCTGTATGTCTGGACACATCTCTTTGTTTTGAGTGTGTTTTAGATGACAGAATTGGGGTCTGCAGTCTTTGCTGCTAGTGCATCTCCCTGACCCCCACTGTCCCTCTTAAACTTCAGCATCTGCTCCTGGGTGCCATCCGTGGCTGCCTCTTGCTCTCTCCTGATACGTCTAGCCTCCACCCAGGGGATCAGACACAGCATGGCCCCACCAACGATGGGAGGGATACCAGCCAAATAGAAGGCCACGTCGTAGCTCCCCAGCCTGTCCCTGAGGAACCCTGGAGAAAGCGAGAGAAAGAGAAAAATCAACATCTGGGAGTCGCTCATCATGACTCATGTAGTGTCCTAAAAACTGGCCTCAACAAAACGAGGTACAAAGTTCAGCAGCACCCCTGAACCCCACAGGTCAGCTATAGTATGCCCCCAGTCAAACCACAGTGAACACCTCATTTGGTCCTCTCGGATATAAAACAAAGGCAGGCTTATCTGTGCTGGGACTGAGTGATACTAAGTAGTGTGTCGAAACTCACTCTTGTAATACAAATATTGCTGATTATTACTGTCCAGTGAAGACTGAGTGGATTAGGGTCAGAGCCAATAAGCACCCTCTGTTCGTCGCCCCTTGTGGTTGTTTCCCATCCCTCGTCAGCACCGAGTTGCATGACTTCCTGACTTTCCCTTAGTTTCCTTCCCTCTCCCTGGAATGCCAGTCTATTTCTGAGGAAAACAGATGCTTCGTTTGTAGTACAGTGTAAACAGGTTGCACATGACTCATGTGGATATGAATGACATCCAAGTTAGAAAGAGCTTATCATGAATGGACGTCTGTGCACTCAACATTCCAGGGGTGGAATTGACATACATTTTCCACAGGGTATATAATTTCTTACACATGTATCATATTCATGACATAATGTCTCTACTCATATCAACTTTGTAGAACGTGTGAAGTTGCCGTGTTCTGAATAGATGCATTTATGTACCTCTATGTTTGGTGGAGTATGAATGTAACACCCTACTTTCACAGTTCCACAGATAAACACCAGGTGGCACCAGTTTATAGAAAAACAACCCATATCAAACTCCAGGGAGAAACGCATCAACGTTTTACATCAAGCTAAATGTTCATATCTTTCAAACCACAAAACAGCACAAACTAACCGTGTGGCTGTATAACTTATCTTGCAGCAACAGAATGTCCTATTGTCCCCAGCAGAATGTTGTCATGATTCTACAGAGACTGGGGCTGCATCCCAATTCAAATCAAGTATTTTTTTCCCCTCCACACTTCTCCTAAAGTGTGCATTGGATTGGTTTAAGCACTGGAGGTAGTATCCATCATTGTTAAATCTATGAGGGGAGAAGGGCGGAGCATTGGGATGCAGCCTGGCTTGTCCACTGTACTATACCTGCAATAGGAGGGCCCACGGTCATGGGCACAGACATCATGCCCAGCAGGAAGCCGATGGCCTGGGACACGTTCTGGGAGCCCACAAGCTCGAAGGCGATGGGGGCCATGATGCAGATGAAACAGCCGTCAAACAGGCCCATTAGCAGACACACAGCGATAAGCCCTCCGAACACATGACACAGAGGAATCATCATGGACATCACGCCAATGACCATGACTGAAGACACCTGGGGGGACAGGAGGGGATGTCAGGGAGGAGATGTAAATGTGATGAACACAGCAGCATTGCAACAACTGATTACAGTAATGGTTATGGCATATGAGGAATTAGGAATTAGGGCAGACTTGAGACTTCGTCATAGTCTGGCCTGTGTAGGATCTCAAGAAAAGTAAGCGTTACCTGTAGGTAGACCTTGTTGACTCCATGTACGTAGTCAGCCACCTGGCCGAAGATGAGGCGGCCCACGCCAGACGTGATGCCGATGCACATGAGCAGAAGCTCCTTGTTGGCATCTTCTCCGAAGCGCTCCTGAACGTGCTTCATCTATGGGACAGACACGGAGGACACGACCACCTCATCAGCACTCAGTCACATCAGAACACAGCTACCAAATCAAATGGTATGTCGAGTGGAAAACTGACAAAAGAATTATAGATGCTTTGCTTCTAGATGTCATTGGAGGGATGGGGTGATGAAAAGGGAAGCATATGGAACACAATGTCTTAGCACTGTACGTGCATGATTCATTGGGGATCTACATGTGTGTTTGTGTAAGTGTATACATTGAGTTGTGTGAGTTGGTGCCAGCCTAAAACAGCTACACAGCAGGTGTTTTCACTCATGCCCCAGAGAGGGTGCTCTACACCTGGGGGAGGCACACCATTCATACAAGCAAATAAAACCCACCCCCATCTCCACAGTTCTACATATCAGACCCCTATATAATATTTACAGCAGCCCCTGAAAATCATTCTGCTCAATTCACAGGCAAAGTGACACAAAAATCTGGGAAATCTGGGAATACATAGTTGCGGTCATAGTATATCAGAGCATGTGAAATGCAGCCCAGATGTTGATTGTTCAAGGCCGCTGCCGGTCCCTTCTACCCAGGAGCACCATTCTGTGAGCCTAGAGCTGGGGAGGCATGGATGCCCGGCCCGGTACCTGGAGCCCCGCCAGTAGCTACAGCCCCCAAAGACTACATCAAAACCTCTTCCTGCCTCCCAGTCACAGAGCCTGTATTCCACCTCCCTGACCCTCATCTAATGCTCCCATCACGGTGTAGTCTTAAATGAGAGCAGCTGTGAAACACACACCTCATCCAGCCATGACCTATCAGAGAGCTCTCCCTCTCTCTCTCACACACACACACACACACACAAACACACACAAACACACAATGTGTTCCATAATGATTCAAATAGGCTCCATGTCCCAAATATGATCTGCTATTGCTAGGGATCCTCAGGAACAACCACACCAACGTGACAGAGGAAAGGTAAATGTAAGGAAGCTAACACTAAAGTGACAGTTATAAATGTAGCCTATTTGGGTATAACTGAAGGTGGCTACCGATAGTGGCTAATATTTAACACAATACAAATTGGAGAAAAAGTGAAAAGTCTGGGAATATAATTAAAAGATTCTAGAAATCATAAATCAACTCGGTAAGTTTGGCACTATACTGTAATCTGTGCATAGCTACAGAAGTTTATAGCTTGGGTCTCCAAACTTCATCCCAGGTTATAAGGCTGGCATTTCATAAACTGCCCTGTGGAAAAGGTGATGGGTTGATATGCTTCAGTTTGCTGCCATATGATTTGTCTCCAGCAATCACAAGGTAACATAGATATTTAACAATTGTCATTCATTATTTACAATTCTCCTTCTCCAAACAGCATACTAATTTACCTAGATTTTATCCATGTGTAAATCAGTGCATGGAGAATGAGTGGTATTTCTATAGGAAAAATAAAGTTGATGTTATTCCACTTGAAACCGACAGGTTGCCCCACCTTATTCATCATGCTTCATCATGCTTAAAGGTGGTGGAATTAAGTCAAGGTTTGCATAGTGTAGCTGTAGACACACCATTTTAAAAATCTCCACCCCCAAGTGGCGCAGTGGTCTAAGACGTCACTGCAGACCCTGGTTCGAGCCACGGCTGTATCACAACCGGCCGTGATCGGGAGTCCCATAGGGCGGTGCACAATTGGCCCAGCGTCGTTAGGGGAGGGTTTGGCTGAGGTAGGCCATCATTGTAAATAAGAATTTGTCCTTAAAATTAAAAAAAATAAGGCCTCCCAGGTGGCGCAGTGGTTAAGGGCGCTGTACTGCAGCGCCAGCTGTGCCACCAGACTCTGGGTTCGCGACCGGGAGGTCTGCGGGGCGTCGTCCGGGTTAGGGAGGGTTTGGCCGGTAGGGAAATCCTTGTCTCATCGCGCACCAGCGACTCCTGTGGCGGGATGGGTGCAGTGCGCCCAAGCCCGTACGGGAGTTGTAGCGATGGGACAAGACAGTAGCTACTAAAAACAATTGGACACCACGAAATTGGGGAGAAAGGGGTGTAAAAAAAGTGGATGAATAGCAAAGTCAGAATATGCGTAGAGAAAAAAGTGCATAACAAGAGAATGATGTTCCAGTCGGAATGTGCACGGGGTGACAGGGCATTCTCAGCCTGGGCTAGCACCCTAAGTCACATGATAGCCTACATGTAACTGCCAAAATAAAGGAATCTCCAGCATAGTGTCTTAAAAGGTTGTTGGGCCACCCCTACAGAGAACAGCTTCAATGCACCTTGGCATAGAATCTGGAACTCTATTGGAGGGACACTATTCTTCCACGAGAAATTCTATCATTTGGTGTTTTGTTGATGGTGGTGGAAAAAGCCGTCTCAGGCGCCATTCCAGAATCTCTCATAAGTGTTCAATTGGGTTGAGATCTGGTGACTAAGACAGCCATGGCATATGGTTTACATCGTTTTCATGCTCATCAAACCATTGACCACTCGTACCCTGTGGATGGGGGCATTGTCATCCTATGAGGGAATAGCCATGGTAGCCAAAATAATGGCCTACCCTGCATTTGCATATGACCCTAAGCATGATGGGATGTTCATTCCTTAAGTAACCACACCTGTGTGGAAGCACCTGCTTTCAATACACTTTGTATACCTCATTTACTCAAGTGTTTCCATTATTTTGTCAGTTACTTGTACATCTGGTCAGGTAGATTGACAGTCTGAACTCATCGGCTATGAAGATGTCACAGACGCATACTAGTGACCTTTTTAGCGGAAGAATTTGTGCTGCCCAAATATCTACTATTTTTTTGTGCCAATTTTTTATATTCCATGGTATGACCTTGTAGTCTCATTAAGCCAGCCTGATCTTGCGAGCTCACATTCTGTTTCACTTCACGTATCAAGTGAAACAAAACGTAAGCTCAGTGGTCAGTCTGGTTTCACGGGGCTATAGTTCTAAAGCCCACAGACAACATTCCTCCAGTACACAGGGTGTCCCACTCCCTGCTGGCTCAGATGCCAGGCCTGCGATTTGTCCATTATATTACCCAGCAGAACCTGGGCCTTAAACACTGCTGGGTCATCGATCTACCCTTTACTTGCTAAAGAACCCAACGCCAACCAGTGGGCATCCTATTATTTAATAAATAAATGAACGGATGCCCACTGGTTGGGCAGCACAAATTCTATATAATAGACAAAAGTATGTGGACATCTCTTCAAATGAGTGAATTAGGTCATTTCAGCCAAACCTGTTGTCGACAGGTGTATAAAATCTCCATAGACAAACATTGGCAGTAGAATGGCCCGTACTGAAGAGCTCAGTGACTTTCAACGCGGCACTGTCATAGGATGCCACCTTTCCAACAGGTCAGTTCGTCAAATTTCTGCCCTGTTAGAGCTGCACCGGTCAACTGTAAGTGCTGTTACTGTGAAGTGGAAACATCTAGGAGCAACAACGGCTCAGTCACGAAGTGGTAGACCACACAAGCTCACAGAACGGGACTGCCGAGTGCTGAAGAGCATAGCGTGTAAAAATCATCTGTCCTCGGTTGCAACCCTCACTACTGAGTTCCAAACTGCCTCTGGAAGCAACGTCAGCATAAGATCTGCTCGTTGGGAGCGTCATGAAATGGGTTTCCATGGCCGAGCAAACTTAAGATCACCAGGGGCAATGCCAAGCGTCGGCTGGAGTGGTGTAAAGCTCGCCGCCATTGGACTCTGAAGCGTTCTCTGGAGTGATGAATCACACTATGTCAAATACAGGTAGCCTAGTCAAATAATTAACATCCAATCACATTAACAGTTACTCTCTCGTGGGAATTCCACTAACGGTCCGTATGTAGCCAAACGTAGCTGATGCTCATGTTGGTATCTGTACTGGTGGTGCAAAAGCCATGACAGGGAGACATAGTGGAGTGGTAATGCGCATGCAAGCAGTTGATCTCGACACCACTTGGTTACACTGCAGCATCCACCGAGAGGCTCTTGGTTACGCTGCAGCATCCACCGAGAGGCTCTTGGGTACGCTGCAGCATCCACCGAGAGGCTCTTGGGTACGCTGCAGCATCCACCGAGAGGCTCTTGGGTACGCTGCAGCATCCACCGAGAGGCTCTTGGGTACGCTGCAGCATCCACCGAGAGGCTCTTGGGTACGCTGCAGCATCCACCGAGAGGCTCTTGGGTACGCTGCAGCATCCACCGAGAGGCTCTTGCTGCCAAGGGGATGCCTGACAGCTTGAAGGACGTTTTGGACACTACAGTGAAAATGGTTAGCTTTGTTAATGCAAGTCCCCTGAATTCTCTCGTGTATTCTCTGCATTATGCAATGATATGGGCAGCGACCATGCAACACTTTTACACCATACAGAAGTGCGCTGGTTATCAAGGGGCAAATTATTGACACTTTTTAAAAAAATTGAGAGACAAGCTTAAAGTTCTTTATTGACCATCATTTTCACTTGTCTTTTTATCACCTGAATGATGATTCTAGGATTACAGGGACTCTCCACAACTATATTCAATGTGCTGGACAAAATTGAGGCTGATTAAGAAGTTGGAGCTATTTTCTGTCTGCATTAACAAGGACAACACACAGGTCTTTCCATCATTGTATGATTTTTTTGGTGTGCAAATTAACTCAATCTTAAAGACAATGTCAAATGTGATATAGCGAAGCACCGGAGTGAGTTGGGTGCGCAATTACGCAGGTACTTTCCCGAAACGGATGACACAAACTGGATTCGTTATCCCTTTCATGCCCTGCCTCCAGTCCACTTACTGATATCTGAACAAGAGAGCCTCAAAATTGCAACAAGCGGTTCTGTGAAAATGTCATTTAAATCAGAAGCCACTGCCAGATTTCTGGATAGGAAGTATCCTTCCTGCCTTGGAAAATCACGCTGTTAAGACACTGATGACCTTTGCAACCACATACCTATGTGAGAGTGGATTCTCAGCCCTCACTAGCATGAAAACTAAATACAGGCACAGACTGTGTGTGGAAAATAATTTAAGACTGAGACTCTCTCCAATACAACCCAATATTGCAGAGTTATGTGCATCCTTTCAAGCACACCCTTCTCATTAACCTGTGGTGAGTTATTCACTATTTTCGATTAACAAATAAGGTTTTATATGTAAGATGGTTAGATAAAGAGCAAAATTATTGATTATTATAATATTACTTGTGCCCTGGTCCTATAAGAGCTCTGTCACTTCCCACAAGTCAAGTTGTGACAAAAAACAAAAACAAAAAAATCACTCATTCTTATGTTTAATAAATGTATCATATATGGCAGGCTTACAATGATGACAAAAAACAACATTTGAGAGTGTGCTGACCCTGGTGCTAGAGGGAGTACAGCTGGAGGTTGAATATTTGAAGGGGTACGGGACCATAAAAAGTTTGGGAACCACTGTTCTAGACGAGTCCAACATTGTGGCAACAGTTTTGGGAAGGCCCTTTCCTGTTTCAGCATTACAATGCCTCCATGCACAAAGTGAGATCCACCCATCGTGGATCCCCCCAACACCTTTGGGATGAATTGGAATGCCGACTGCGAGCCAGGCCTAATCGCCCAAAATCAGTGCCCGACCTCACTAATGCTCTTGTGGCTGAATGGAAGCAAGTCCCCACAGCAATGTTCCAACATCTAGTGGAAAGCCTTCCCAGGCGAGTGGATGCAGTTATAGCAGCAAAGGGCTTATTAATGCCCATGATTTTGGAATGAAATGTTCAAAGAGCATGTGTCCACATACTTTTGGCCATGTAGTGTACTGCACTACTTTGACAAGAGCCTTATGGGTCCTGATCAAACGTAGTGCACTTATATATAGGGAATAGGGTACCATTTGGGACGCAGCCTCTAATTGTGTCCCTGTCTGAGATCACATATTCCGTAGTATTCTGGCACATGTGCTGACCATGTGACCTACTGCCTATAGACTTACCTCCCGCCAGGTGCACCTGTCGGGAACATGGCACATCCTTCCTAAATAAAATACCCACCATCCACACACACACCATCTCCAACACGGCACGACCAAGGCACAGGCACAAAAACACCACAACAGCGTCATTGCACACTGACGCACGCTCTCTGACACATGCACAGGCAAACAAACACAACCATCATCCTCATCAATGACACTCTCTCCGCTCCGCTCTGCACACACACACACCCAAACTACTCTTTCAAACCAATATACACAAACATGGCCATTGAGAACTCCACAGATCTGCTCTGTTCTTGCTAAACTAATTCCATCTGCAGCTCAGCCAGAGAACAACACTCCCTCATTCTCTCCGATAGCTTTATTATAACCCTTTCAATGCCAGACTCTCTCCATCACCCAGCACCTGGTTGCATCATTTAAAACAACCTAAATGGGTTTGTTTGTTTGTTGTCGAAGTGGTGGGAGTTAAAACTCTCACCAGTGAGAGTGACTATCACAGTGGTGCAAATCCAACATTAATGGAAATGCTGAATAAACCTAATTTGATGAACATTTTTCATAATTTACTGTAATTAGGAAGCACTGAGAGAAAGCTAACCTGCACTGCCTGTGACACTGTACCTTAGTTTTTCACAATACCTCATCTTCAGACCAAGTCTGCAACACTGCAAGCACATTCTGTTTTACACTCAGTTTTCAATTGTAAAACACCTTTTTTGCAAAACACTCTACATTAGACACGTCATTCAAAACTAACAGGTCTTGTGTTTTGTTTGGAAAAAACACTGCCATTCAAAATGCCACACTCATTTGCCGATTACCTACACCCAGTGCCCACGTGTAAAAACACACTTAGAAATCAGAGCTTGAGCACTATAAATAGGCTTCAGGTTGGCTTTCTTGGTTTGGACAACAATGGAGGCCACTTTTGGAGAGCGAGTTCGATGAAGAGTGAGAGGAAGAGGGGGATGAGGAGGAGGAAGAGGACAAGCCCATTTGTTTCTCTTCTACTGTATGTGTTTTGCCTGTTACTGTTCATCCCGAAATCTGGATGAAAATACAATGTTTTGAGAAAGAAATACATTTTATTCCCCCCCTTGCATGTCTGATTACAGTGTAAATATATACTGAATATGCATACGTACTGTATATTTGTGCACTTACATGTACGTGTGAGTGCTATGACAAACTGCCGTGGACTCCACTGCACACTGAACATGCAAAAGACACATTTGTCACATCCGTGTGTAGTTGGAGTGTGGAAGCAATTGTCAAAAACTGTAATACAATCCATGCACTGACTGGATCTTCTGCTGTCTGCCCTTTTGATTTGCACCCCAATATTATCCAGGCAGTTGAGGCATCCCTGGCAAATAGATTCAACATTGGACATGCAGCAACAAGAGTAAACCTGTGTAAACTTGTCCCTGGAAATTCCTTTCCCTTTGATCCGACCTCGACAAACACAGTCGTACATGAAAGACATTATCTAATCCTCCAATATGTGAAATACCTAAAATAGAGTGAGGGAAAGCTTCTGCAGGACTTTAGACTCCCACAATCTTGGGGACGGGCTTGGCTTCAGAAAAGGGGGAATAGTAACTGCGAGTACGACGTGCACAAACACTGTGGCACTAAAAAGGACTCAGCACTTTGGCCAGAGCAGAGGGAGGAAAAACAGAACAGCTAGCATATCCCAGTAGGCTTAGCGGGCGGCTCTGTTAGTCCCTGCACACAGGGGTGAGCTTTCCCTTCCTGAAAGTTAAGGTGAACAATCCAGCCTTCCTGATGGTTCTGGTGACAGAGGGGCTGGGGATGGGGATAGGGCCCAGCGGTGTCCCAGACGTGTAGCAGACACTGGAGAAGTGTTAGGAAAACATGGAGGGCCTTCCCCAGGAGAAAGTGACCTCCCTCCAAAAACAAAGTAATCTCCTCCAAGTAAACAGTGGCCTACTGAACCCTCGACCCTTCCCTCCCCTCCACACTTCTCCCCTCCCTTCTTCCTAAATCATGTTTTTCCATCCATATTGTATTTTTTCTTCCTATAAATTGTACTCAATACTGGAATAATAAAACCTGTGTTTATGTTACTTTGCCTCGGCTGAAACGGGACTATTTTTACTCCCCCCAGATCAAACCTCCCAACATGACTCTCCACAGACCACACAACTAATGCATCTACTGTAAGGCATTGCTATAAAATACTGCAACTGGTACGCATCAAAACAACTTGTCGCACATTTAGTAACTGTTAGGAATGGAGTGAAAAATCTATATTTAGATGGAGTTATCTTCTGTCTGGAATCCCTGAGTTCTGGGGAGTCTCATGCTCTTTGACATATGCTATGTACTAGAGGTCGACCGAATATGATTTGTCAACGCCGATACCGATTATTGGAGGACCAAAAAAGCCGATACCGATTAACCGGACGATTTGTATTTATTTATTTGTAATAATGACAATTACAACAATACTGAATGAACACTTATTTTAACTTAATATAATACATCAATAAAATCAATTTAGTCTCAAGTAAATAATGAAACATGTTCAATTTGGTTTAAATAAGTGTTGGAGAAGAAAGTAAAAGTGCAATATGTGCTATGTAAGAAAGCTAACGTTTCAGTTCCTTGCGAACATATGAAAGCTGGTGGTTCCTTTTAACATGAGTCTTCAATATTCCCAGGTAAGAAGTTTTAGGTTGAAGTTATTATAGGAATTATAGGACTATTTCCCTCTATACCATTTGATAATAATATAATATTTATAATATTTGACTATTGGACGTTCTTATAGGCACTTTAGTATTGCCAGTATAGCTTCCGTCCCTCTTCCGTCCCTCTCCTCGCTCCTCCCTGGGCTCGAACCAGCAACACAACGACAACAGCCAACATCAAAGCAGCGTTACCCATGCAGAGCAAGGGGAACAACTACTAGATTGCTCAGAGCGAGTGACGTTTGAAACGCTATTAGCGAGCGCTAACTAGCTAGCCATTTCACTTCGGTTACACCAGCCTCATCTCGGGAGTTGATAGGTTTGAAGTCAAACAGTGCAATGCTTGACGCACAACGAAGAGCTGCTGGCAAAACTCACTAAAGTGCTGTTTGAATGAATGTTTACGCGCCTGCTTCTGCCTACCACCGCTCAGTCAGATTATATGCAACGCAGGACACGCTAGATAATATCTAGTAATATCATCAACCATGTGTAGTTAACTAGTGATTATAATTGATTGTTTTTTTATAAGATAAGTTTAATGCTAGCTAGCAACTTACCTTGGCTTACTGCATTCGCGTAACAGGCAGTCTCCTTGTGGAGTGCAACGAGAGAGAGGCAGGTCGTTATTGGACTAGTTAACTAAGGTTGCAAGATTGGATCCCCGAGCTGACAAGGTGAAAATCTGTCTTTCTGCCCCTGAACAAGGCAGTTAACCCACCGTTTCTAGGCCGTCATTGAAAATAAGAATGTGTTACTAACGGACTTGCCTAGTTAAATAAAAAAAAATAAAAAAAGGTATAAAAATAATACATTAAAAATTTAAATTTAAATTTTAAATCGGTGCCCAAAAATACCGATCTCCGATTGTTATGAAAACTTGAAATCGGCCCCAATTACAGTGCCTTGCGAAAGTATTCGGCCCCCTTGAACTTTGCGACCTTTTGGCACATTTCAGGCTTCAAACAAAGATATAAAACTGTATTTTTTGTGAAGAATCAACAACAAGTGGGACACAATCATGAAGTGGAACGACATTTATTGGATATTTCAAACTTTTTTAACAAATCAAAAACTGAAAAATTGGGCGTGCAAAATTATTCAGCCCCCTTAAGTTAATACTTTGTAGCGCCACCTTTTGCTGCGATTACAGCTGTAAGTCGCTTGGGGTATGTCTCTATCAGTTTTGCACATCGAGAGACTGACATTTTTTCCCATTCCTCCTTGCAAAACAGCTCGAGCTCAGTGAGGTTGGATGGAGAGCATTTGTGAACAGCAGTTTTCAGTTCTTTCCACAGATTCTCGATTGGATTCAGGTCTGGACTTTGACTTGGCCATTCTAACACCTGGATATGTTTATTTTTGAACCATTCCATTGTAGATTTTGCTTTATGTTTTGGATCATTGTCTTGTTGGAAGACAAATCTCCGTCCCAGTCTCAGGTCTTTTGCAGACTCCATCAGGTTTTCTTCCAGAATGGTCCTGTATTTGGCTCCATCCATCTTCCCATCAATTTTAACCATCTTCCCTGTCCCTGCTGAAGAAAAGCAGGCCCAAACCATGATGCTGCCACCACCACGTTTGACAGTGGGGATGGTGTGTTCAGGGTGATGAGCTGTGTTGCTTTTACGCCAAACATAACGTTTTGCATTGTTGCCATAAAGTTCCATTTTGGTTTCATCTGACCAGAGCACCTTCTTCCACATGTTTGGTGTGTCTCCCAGGTGGCTTGTGGCACCAGTCTTCTCCTTGTATTAGCTGAAAGTTTAGAGGGACGGCCAGGTCTTGGTAGATTTGCAGTGGTCTGATACTCCTTCCATTTCAATATTATCGCTTGCACAGTGCTCCTTGGGATGTTTAAAGCTTGGGAAATCTTTTTGTATCCAAATCCGGCTTTAAACTTCTTCACAACAGTATCTCGGACCTGCCTGGTGTGTTCCTTGTTCTTCATGATGCTCTCTGCGCTTTTAACGGACCTCTGAGACTATCACAGTGCAGGTGCATTTATACGGAGACTTGATTACACACAGGTGGATTGTATTTATCATCATTAGTCATTTAGGTCAACATTGGATCATTCAGAGATCCTCACTGAACTTCTGGAGAGAGTTTGCTGCACTGAAAGTAAAGGGGCTGAATAATTTAGCACGCCCAGTTTTTCAGTTTTTGATTTGTTAAAAAAGTTTGAAATATCCAATAAATGTTGTTCCACTTCATGATTGTGTCCCACTTGTTGTTGATTCTTCACAAAAAAAAATACAGTTGTATATCTTTATGTTTGAAGCCTGAAATGTGGCAAAAGGTAGCAAAGTTCAAGGGCCGAATACTTTCGCAAGGCACTGTAATCGGCCATTCCGATTAATCGGTCGACCTCTACTATGTACAGTATAATATAGGCTAAGGCTGATGTGCTACTGTTCAGACTTCATCAGTTATCTAAGAATGTGAAAGGCACCACAGATTAACAGTCCAGTATATGTAAGCACTGCTTGTATTTTATTAATCTTTCTACTCCCATTTAAAAGAGGAAAAAAATCTTAAATAAGCTGACAGAAAATCATCAATTGATGTGTGGGTCTAAACTTGATAAGCCTTCATCATAGCAGCTTAACAGCATTTCAAATGTTGATATTCAATGAAAAGAAAAATAGATGCTTATGATTAAATGTGAAACAATACTCAGTTGAACTGAGAAAAATATTTATAGAACGGCCAAAAGGTCAGGAGAGGTGCTTAAAAACAACGGTCATACAGGTCGATGAGACCACACAGTAACTCAAGTTCACACACGCAGCCATACTGTAATTTAGCCCAGCCAGCATGTCACAGGCATGAAGCCCTTCATAGTCGAGGTGTAGGCCCCTCTCATCACCTTCCACACTAATAACACTTGATACTAATGTGTTTTGTATCTGTGTTTGTGAAGATCAATTGACCCCGATTACTGCTAACTGAGTTACCCAGAGCCAATGTCCAAAACACATCATGAAGGGAGATATTAAGAATATGATGGACCGTGTCTGCTAGAGAGGCTGCTTAGGGGAGGACGGCTCATAATAATGTCTGGAACGGAGTGAATGGAATGACATCAAACACATATAAACCATGTTTGATACCATTTCCCTAATTCCTCTCCAGGCAGTACCACGAGCCCGTCCTCCCCAATTAAGGTGCCACCAACCTCCTGTGAAATCAAACCCACATGTTCCACACTGCCACATCTCTGTGTTTCTACATGTCAGTAACCTTTAACACAGGGGCCTGAGTAATGAAACAAATACACAAACCAACACATTGGTACACACAGTACACATCAAAGATCCCCCCATGAAAAATAAAAGCACTCACCAGGTGAACGTAAGGCACAAAGTATCCGTAGAGGGCTGCAGGGATGCCGAAGACCCAGATCCGGTAGCCCAGAGACTTCCAGATGCTGACGTTGAACACCTTGCTCATGGGCGGGCAGCAGCTGCCTGGCTTCTTGCTGTTGACAGGTTTGGGCAGCAGGGGAGTGTAGGTTAACCCAGCCAGCATGAGGATGAACATGAGGATGCTGAGGATCCTCATGGTGTTCTGCAGGCCCACCTTCTCCAGCAGGCTTGACAGGATGAAGGGCAGGGTGACGGTGAAGGCAGAGCTGCCGGCCGTCACGATGCCGTTGACCAGGCACAGGCGCTTCTTGAAGTAGTGTCCCAGGATCACCAGGCTGGGCTGGTAGGCGAAGGAGCAGCCTGTGGCGAACACGATGCCATAAGTGAAGTACATGGGACCCAGGGACCTGTGGGGTCAGAGAGGAGAGACCGGACAGGATGCGGGGTCAATTTTATGTTTACAGCTGCTTAAAGTTCACACAAAGAAAAACACGTTTGAGTAACTTGACTCCATAGAGGAGTCAAGTTGTCTGACTCATTTTAGTCTAGTTTGGAAAACTAGACTTGCTGGCTTGGTTCAACTTCCAATACCTGGAGGGTATCAGTTACAGGTCGTGTGTACTATGCTGGCTGAGTAATGTCAGCCCTGTTTGTTTGTATACCTCCCAGTCCTCGGTGAACCAACTGCAGGCCGGATAAATAGATGTTTTTTGTTTTTTTACCTTTATTTAACTAGGCAAGTCAGTTAAGAACAAATTCTTATTTTCAATGACGGCCTAGGAACAGTGGGTTAACTGCCTGTTCAGGGGCAGAACGACAGATTTGTACCTTGTCAGCTCAGGGATTTGAACTTGCAACCTAGTCCAACGCTCTAACCACTAGGCTACCCTGCCACCCCAGATGAGAGAGGGAGGTCAGGGGTGAGCTGGAGCTGCTTCTAGGCCAGGCCAGGCCAAGCCAGGTTCGAGCTCATGGCAGGTCTCTCAGAGTGCTACAGTCATCAGCTCTAATGTTCACTCACTTCTCACACCACTACAGGGCTGATATCAGATAAAACACAGCGTATTCATTTATGGCCACACCTTTAATGATCCTTTCCCAGTACTTCAACTCAGTGGTGGAAAATTATGCATTGTCATACTTCAGTAAAAAACTGAGTATTTGGTTTTAAATATACTGAAGTATCAAAAGTAAAAGTATAAATCATTTCAAATTCCTTATATTGAAAAAACCTAATGGCACTATTCCAGTTTTTATTTTATGGATAACCAAGGGCACATCATTTACAAACAAAGCATTTGTGTTTAGTGAGTCAGACAGGGATGATAACATCAAGAGAAAGTTTTTTGGGATGTCAAGGAAAATGTATGGAGTAAAAATAGCATTATTTTCTTTAGGAATGTAGTGAAGTAAAAGTTGTCAAAAATATAAATAGTAAAAGTACAGATACCCCAAAAAACAACTTTGGTAGATTTTCACTTATTTACCCCACTGCTTCTACTGTACCCTGGTGATCTTTGTTCCCTCATTTTAGACTATCATGAGTCTGGATATGCAGAAGTAGGATCTTAATTTGAGCCAGTTTGCTACAGCAGGAAAATAATCCTGCAGCAATAATAGGAAATATTAATGATGTGTATTATAATTAAATTGACATTTTTGTAGCGGTTGATACATTTTTCACAAGGGAAAGAATAGTCCGATTTCAAAGAGGAAACTTAAGAAGCCTTTCTAAACCTCAAATACTCTACAAGTTTTAAATGTCCTGTTATTTCAAATTAAGATCCTACATCGGTAGGACAACCCAGAGGGTTTTCTAAGTGTTATTTGAAGGGCATCAATATACTGACTGAGCTGACAGTATTATTACACTGGCCAGGTGCAGAACATTGTTTGCTTATAAGCAATATTTAATGCTATATTAGGTGATGGAAGTGTCAACAGAAACTATTGTGCAATGTATTTCCATGCAGTCAAGGTACTGTTGTGTGTATTAACAGATTAAATGGTTGAGTTTGGTAGTGTACCATCACATGAGATGATTAGAAAGGGATGACGGGAGACCAACCCTTAACTGCAGTAGGCCCTTTATCTTGTTATCACACACGTGTAAGGAGGACTTTAGTATAAAGAAGTCCAACACACCGACAACATTTTAACACAACACATAAGAATGGTTGATGAAAGAGGGTAGCTATAGAAGTACTGACTTGACGAAAGAGCTGGCCAGCAATCCCACCAGGCCCACGGCGGCTCCGCCCATGGCTGTCACCCTGCAGCCAAGCAGGTCTGTGAAGACGCTGACAATGGGCGAACAGAAGAAGATCATCCCCATGGAGAGGGAGCCCACCCACGCTGCAGGACAGAGAGAGACAGAGAGATAGGAGAGTTAAGCTTAAAGCACATGGTGTATTACATTACTGCTCAGTGACAATAACAGCAACACTTCACACAGACCAGAGATCCTATTAAATGACCTAATTCTAGAATACAGACTGTTGTTACTTGGGAAATGTTGCTAGAGCGTGAGGCACCCCTCTTCCCGGCTGCCACGCTAAACAAACTATTTAAAAACAGGTTTTACCAATTACCATGAACAATTCTTGTCAACAAGAAAAGACATGAATAAGTAAAAGCTTGCATCATATAGGTTAAGCTTATATGCTTAGTTGTGCATTATGTACACATATATCAGATAGTTCTCTTCACTGGCCTTTGGAGTCCGTTTCTGGGTTAAGAGATTTAAGCTTACTACAGTACAAGCTCTACGCAGAGCCAGGATTTGGAGTGTTGCAATGTTGTTTTTCGTCACAAATGTGCGGCTCCGCTCATGCAATTTTCAGGTCGTAAAAAAGTGACACCCTGTATCATTCCTTCTGCAGCTGTGGGGGCAGTTGTTGTTTTGTTCCTTGATCTGATCTATAGGCTTTTCATCAAAGTAGACCATTTTGCAACCAAAAATAATCTCAACGAATGTTCAAACAGTAAACCAAACAACCAGAATCCATCCAAAAAGGTATTTTGTTTAGAAGTAATAACTAGTGTTTACAGACTATTGTGAAATGGTAGAACCTGCTGTAGCCAACTAGCTAGCCATGTGCTTTTTTCTACCTGACCAAAACATGACAGGGTTCTATTTTTAGCTGATATGGGAATGAATACACAAGCAGCATGAACTGAGATAATGTTTTAGGTTACACCGGCAAGTATAAAAATATTTGCCAAGGCATATATTTTTATTATAAATTGATTATTTCACATGGAGATGTGGGAAGCTAAAAGGCTAGCTAGCCAGGCTAAAGCTAGTTACTACTACTAGAAAGGGAAGGCCACTCTTCCTTGCTTTCACAAAATGAAATGACACACACACACACACACTTTGCCGCCCCCCCCCCCCCCCCCCGCCCGCATTGGGAATGAGAGTGGGACCAGCGAGTATATCATGTTACCAAAAGGTGTCCCCTACTCCAAAAATCCCACTTCACCCACGTAGATTGACAGAGTAAAGCTTGTAGTAACCTTTAGGTGTGACTCCTCAAATCATTGAACTAAACAAATGCATGAACTCCGGTCTAAACTTTGACCAATCCTATGGAATAGGCCATGTTTATCTACACATGACAGTCCTAAAGTATGACGAGGATGAGTGAACTAAATGTCTGAATGAGTCCCTGAGTATACCAAACATTAGGAACATCTTAATATTGAGTTGCGCGCCCCCCCCCCCCCCCCTCCCTGCCCTCAGAACAGCCTCAATTTGTCGGGCATGGACTCTACAAGGTGTCAAAAGCATTCCACAGGGATGCTGGCGCATGTTGACTCCAATGCTTCCCACAGATGTGTTAAGTTGTAATACCTACTCGTTTCAAGCAGACCACCACAGTCCCTGTGCCCAAGGAAGCAAAGGTAACCTGCCTAAATGATTACCACCCTGTAGCACTCACGTCGGTAGCCATGAAGTGCTTTGAAATGCTGGTCATGGTTCACATCAACAGCATCCTCCTGGATACCCTATACCCACTCCAATTCACATACCACACCAACAGATCCACAGATGACACAATCTCAAATCGCACTCCACACTGCCCTTTCCCACATGGACAAAAGGAACACCTATGTGAGAATGCTGTTCATTGACTACAGCTCAGCGTTCAACACCATAGTGTTCTCAAAGCTCACATCACTAAGCTAAGGATCCTGGGACTAAACACCTCCCTCTGCACCTGGATCCTGGACTTACTGACGGGGCGCCCCCAGGTGGTAAGGGTAGGCAACAGCACGTCTGCCACGCTGATCCTCAACACTGGGGCCACTCAGGGGGGTGTACTTAGTCCCTTACTGTACTCCTTGTTCACCCACGACTGCATGGCCAAGCACGACACCAACACCATCATTAAGTTTGCTGACGACACAACAGCCTGATCACCCACAACGATGAGACGGCCTATTGGGAGGTCAGAGACCTGACAGTGTGGTGCCAGAACAACAACCTCTCCCTCAATGTGAGCAAGACATAGGCTCTGATCGTGGACTACAGGAAAAGGAGGGCCAAACAGGCCCCCATTAACATCGATAGGGCTGTAGTAGAGCGGGTCGAGAGTTACAAGTTTCTTGGTGTCCACATCAACAAACTATCATGGTCTTAACACACCAAGACAGTCATGAAGAGGGCATGACAACAACTTTTCCCCCTCAGGAGACTGAAAAGATTTGGCATGGGTCCCCAGATCCTCAAAAAGTTCTACAGCTGCACCATCGAGAGCATCCTGACCGGTTGCATCACCACCTGGTATGGCAACTGCTCGGCATCTGACTGTAAGGCTCTAGAGGGTACTGTGTACAGCCCAGTACATCACTGGGGCCAAGCTTTCTGCCATCCAGGAACTATATAATAGGCAGTGTCAGAGGAAAGCCCAAAACATTGTCAGAGACTCCAATCACCCAAGTCATAGACTGTTTTCTCTGCTACCGCACGGCAAGCGGTAACAGAGCGCCAAGTCTAGAACAAAAAGGCTCCTTAACAGCTTCTACCCCCAAGCCATAAGGCCGCTGAACAATTAATCAAATGGCCACTGGACTATTTACATTGACCCCCCCCCTCCATTTGTTTGTACACTGCTGCAACTCACTGTTTATTATCTATGCATAGTCACTTCACCCTACCTACATGTACAAATTAACTCAACTAACCTGTACCCCCCACACATTGACTTGGTACCCCTGTATATATTTGTTATTTTATTGTGTTACTTTTATATTATATATATTTTATTATATTTTATTATATTTTAGTTTATTTTGTAAATATTTTCTTAACTCTTCTTGAACTGCACTGTCGGTTAAGGGCTTGTAAGTAAGCATTTCACGGTAAGGTCTACACTTGTTGTATTCGGCACATGTGACAAATAAAGTTTGATTTGAAGTTGACTGGATGTCCTTTGGGTGGTGGACCATTCTTGATACAAATGGGAAACTGAGCGTGAAAACCGTAGCAGCATTGCAGTTGTTGACACAAACCAGTCCGCCTGGCACCTACTACCATACCCCATTCAAAGTTACTTCAATCTATTGTCTTTCCCATTCACCCTCTGAATGGCACACATACACAATCCATGTCTCAATTGTCTCGAGGCTTAAAAACCCTTCATTAACCTGTCTCCTCCCCTTCATCTACACTAATTTAAGTGGATTTAACAAGTGACATCAATAAAGGATCTTAGCTTTCACCTGGATGCACCTGGTCAGTCTTCTTGAAATAGTCTAAATAAACACAGCACGGAGCTGAATAAACATTGTTTCTGGCCTTTATTCTTATCATAGGAAATAAGCAAACATGAGATGGGGAGAGGAAAAAGACAAGCAACAGTAAAAGAACACACACATGCGCACACACACACACCACACACACACACACACACACACACACAGGGCAATTGTGCAAGAGTCAGCCAGTGCCCTTTGACCAGAGAAATTATAGAGAAGCATAATTACCAAGTGAATAACAAATGTTTGGAGCAAGACCGACTGGGCCACAGCTAGGGGTAACTCCCAGTCACACTGACTAGCACCACAACTCATAGACAAGAGGGGATCATTTCTGCTACTAGTTTCCCCACAGAAAAAAACCAGTCTGGGGAATGTGACCGGGGAAACAAAACTTCACAAGTGAAAGTGTTATTTCCCCCCCCATTCCACCCAGGGGAAGAGCATGGGCCAGGGTTCACAGTTTATTCTCCTCTTATTTTCCCTCTGAGGAATCCCTTTTCTCCCAAGGCTGCCTGATAGGCTAATTCTATTATTCCAGATTGTCATCACAAGCGTGATCTATTTGTACAATCCATCACAGTCAAAAATCAGTAGGTGTCTTTAATATCAACATGATAAAGAAGACAAGGCCCCACAAGTGAATGTATATAGTTACACCCAACAGATCCTGTTTGTGCCATCTTGCCAACTCAAGGAGCATAGGAGCTGGTGAGACTGCACAAATAGAGCTGGTAACAGGCTAGTGAACAGACTCAATGCTAGAGCCACTCCTAGGGATGGAAATACAAGGCCAGGACATTGATTCTGTCACATTCACTGAGTCAAAACTCTGTCTAGCCTGGTGACTAGTAGTGGCGTGGCATGATATAATAGGCTAATCATTCAGCTTGTAATAAATCTATATCTGTGTGCTTAATGAATTTAATCTACCTCTCTGCGAAATGAACGATTGAACAGAGTTTGCAGAGTCACAGAAGGTAACCTGAGTAGGCTTAGAGATACTTAGCTCTAAAAGCAGGTTGGAACGTTCTCCACTTACAAGCTACATTATAGTCTGTTCATATTTTTTAATTTAGTAATAGCCTACAGAGTGTACAAAACATTAAGAACACCTGCTCTTTCCATGACAGACTGACCAGCTGAAAGCTATGATCCCTTACTGATGTCACTTGTTAAATCCACTTCAAAAGGTTAAAGGAGGATGTTTTAGCCTTGAGACATGGATTGTGTATGTGTGCCATTCAGAGGGTGAGTGGGCAAGACAAAATATTTAAGTGCCTTTGAATGGGTTATGGTAGTAGGTGCCAGGCTCACTGATTCGAGTGTGTCAAGAACTGCAATGCTGCTGGGTTTTTCATGCTATGGGTGCAGTTATAAACAGGTTAAAGCCATATTTAAAGGTCTGTATTCGGGTCCCAACTCAACAAATCCCTCCCTCTGGATGTTCTAAGAGTCGGTCTTCTCATATTTAGCCTACATTATGTAATACATGGACGTGAACAAAAAGGAAGAAAAATCTCACAAAAGACAACAGGAAATTGCTGTCCTGTTTTCATCTTTGGGCTTTCTCGATTTAAAAGCATTTACGCTTCAGACGAAGGGAAGAATATCAAATTGAAAATGTAATATCAGGACGATCCTCTTTTCCAGGTGACATCCTGCTAGTGCCGGAGGCCCCGACAGTACAGTCACTGACAGACAGTCCGGGCAGAGCTGGTCTAGGCCTTCCCCTGTTCACTCCTAACCTCTCTCTCAGTTGTGCTCCGAGGCTGTGGATGGTGAACCCAGTCAACCAAGCAGCCAGACCTACCTCACGCTATGAAACAATCCCCTCACACGCAATTACCCTGGGCCTGCATCTCCCTCAACGAAGACCTCACTGGGAAGCTATGCAACTAGGGGTCATTGAACACTCTTGCTGTAAAACGTTTATAGCTCTAGCTTGCATTTCATAGTTTCTACAATTTCAACAAATTTTGCGAGTAGGCTTCGAGCAGATTCAGATGGATTCAGCTGGTATGGCAGTTATTATGCTGTCAGAAGGGAAATCCATCTGTCTCACTACTTGGTTCCTATTTTTCTGTGATTCAGAGACAGAGCCCAGGATGACCGAGAAAACAGGACAAAATGTTTGTCCTTTTCACATGGTGAGGAAGTCTGTCTGTCCTGTCCCCCCTCTAGGCTCTTCTCTGGCATTAAGCAGTAACATTAAACAGTAGCTAGCTGTACACAGTTTCTGAACAGGTCGTCTCAGGGTTCTAGTTCATGGAAGATAGTGGCTACCCACTCCGGACAGAAGTCAATTCAACGTCTATTCCACGTTGGTTCAATGTAATTTCATTGAAATGACATTGTGACGGCCCTGAATTTTTCTGAACCGTCTCAGTGCTTCTCCTTCCAATAGGACGCTTTCCCTTTAATTCCTAATTAAATAGCCAGCATCAGCTGCGCAAAAGTGGGGTTGTGATGGAGACGTGAATGAGGATGTGTTCAACCCTCAGTTCCGAAGCTTCTCTATTCCGTTTGTTTTGTTGCTGTTAAAACGTGTGTTTTGTAGCCTAATAGAGTTTACCCAGGATCGGATCCACTCTTTGCGTCCGTGGACTACACCTCTCCGTTCTTCGTGGCCTTTCTCCGCTGCAGATCTGTTGGTGGATTGGATTGTCTGACTGACCACAACATTTTGTATACAGTATTTCATTTGTTTTGATGTGATGTATACTGTGATGATTTATGTAGTTAGTTGTAGTTGAGGACTTATTTGATTGTATGATTAATACTGGGTTTACGCTACACGGAATGAACGGACAAACATTGCGTGACTAAGGTCACGGGAGTTCCCTGAACTCCTTTACCTCGGGCCTAAAAAAAAAAGAGTCCCGCCCGGTACAGGACATTTCTGGAGGAACCAGAACTCATTGTGATATTATTATATGTGTGTGTAATCATTGATGTTGCTAATACAACCCACACAAAAGAATATAGTTGTTTTTGAAGTTCTTTCCAAATGTCTTAAGGGTTTATGAAAAGTTTATTTCCATCCTGACTTTCACATAAGTCCTTTGTATTGGTGTAGACTTGATGGACCAGATGGTACTCATTCCCTCCCAAACCAAAAGGAGAAACCAATGTTCTCTGGTAGGCACAACCTACCTGGCACCCCTATAAATAATAACCTCAAGTCAAAACCGTTACATAAAAAATGGCACCCCAGATGGGACCGCTCACCATTGAGAACTAACCAAAGCAAATCTTTTGTGTGGAATTAAAACAATGGATTCACCCCAAGATAATGTGCTCATCCATGTCATACCTGTCAATGGGAATATACAGGGCCATTCTGACCATCAAGCCTACAATACAAATCATAATGGGAATGGAGATAATGGAGTTGATTTGGGCCAGAGCCCTGGGAATCTGAATGCTCGGTCTGGACCACAGGCCACAGGTCTAACCAGTCATTCACTTATTGACATGGATCTGTGTGGAAGTACTTAGCTAGCCCTCCCTCTGACACCCAACCTTCCTCCATTGTCTGGTTTATCTCCAGAGGTTGTAGTCTTACAACTTCAAGGTGATATCCTTGATATTCATCGGACTCAACAACATCTCCAAACTCTTATCCACCATAAATTCAAATGTCTGAGTGAAGAGCAACAACAGAGAACTCCTTGCCACATTGAGGAATGTGTTGCATGGGACAGCTCGAGACTGGTGGGATGTGGCACGTCTCACCACTACCTCCTGGGCTGACTTTGAGTGCAAGTTTTCCTCTGCATTTCTGTCTGAGGACTACACAGATGAGCTGGCAGACAGAGTCAGGAATCGAGTGCAAAGCGAGAAAGAGAGTATCCGTGACTTTGCATACGGTTACCACTCCCTGTGCAGAAGGTGGAAACCTGGCATTGAGGAGGAAGAGGTCATTAAATTGATCTTGAAGAACATCAACCCACTACTAGCCAGTCAACTCCGAGAACGAGTCACCACTGTCGATGGACTGGTTCGCTTGGGACAGCAGTTTGAGAAGTACAGGGAATGTCAACAGCAATATGACCAGAGAAAGAAACAGACACCCAAACAAGTTACCCAAGACAGACCATCAACAACAGCCAGTCTCCAGCCAAGACCCCTCTCATGTTCTGTTGGAGATGTAGCCAAAAGGGACATTCTTCAGCTACATGTCCAAGACCATATCAAGTAAACCCTTCCAGAAACCACAAATCACAACAGGCCAACACACCTAACTCTTTTCACAGGAATGACCATCCTACTCTGGGTGATTTAACCAGAGCTGAAACCCCAAGAGTCTCTGCCTACGCCCCCCCCCCCATTGACATCCCCTTCCTTTCAGTTAATACCGCACCAACTGGTGTTACCCCTGTCCATAGGACAGGAAGAGCCATCCAGGACACCGGGTCATCCTACACACTGCTCAATGAGAAACTGTGGAAGGAGGTTAAAGGTCCACAATACAACTTGAAGCCGTGGACAGAAGGTCCACTATCTGGCTGATGGTGAGGCTAAACGACCACTTGGATGGAGTGAGGTAGAGTTCCGCCTGTGTAACCGCTCCTATATGATTCCTTCTGTTATCCTACAAACCAAGAACCTTGCTTTTCCTGTCGTGTTGGGAATTGATTTCATGTACTTCAGTGGTGTCCAGATTGATATCGCACACAATTGCTACTGGTTTCCATACAATCTGAGCAAGAAGCTTTTCTTCCAATCTGAAGCTACAAAGTTACATGATTGGGGTTCAAATGTGGCAGTCTTCTCTGCCGTTGCTCCGGTACCACTAACCCTTGATAATCCTTCTGATGATCTCATTTTACAGGCTGTGAGAAGAGCTCAGCTGGAACAGCCAGGAGTTAAGGCTGTTGGAACAGCTGCAGAATAATGCTGATGTACGTACTTCAAAGCTAGGACGCACCGGGCTTCTGAAGCACAAAATATTCCTTATACAGGAAATGCCGATCAAGCAAAAGCCATATCGTTTGTCCCCAGCGACGCTAATCATCCAAAAGGAACTCATTAATGATATGTTAACACAAGATATAATAGAACGTTCCTCCTCTTCCTGGGCTGCTCCTGTTGTCCTAATCCCAAAAAAGACTGGTGGTCTTAGATTTTGTGTGGACTATAGGAAGACCAGCAATGTTTCCCAGACTGATGCCTATCCTCTTCCTACCATCCACGAGATCCTGGAGTCATTGTCTGGTGCTGTTGTGTTCACTACCCTTGACCTCAATAGTGGCTATTGGCAGGTTGAGATGGACTAGGAAAGCAAGGACAAGACTTCTTTTGTCTGTGCCGAGGGCTTGTTTTCCTTTAAGGTGATGCCTTTTGGATTAAAGAATGCACCTGCCACTTTCCAAAGACTCATGGAGATTGTGTTAGGTGAGCTCAAAGGGAAGATCTGTTTCGTCTACCTGGATGATATAATTATCTACTCTCAGAACAGAGAAAGACACTTTCAAGATCTTCAAGCAGTGTTGGACAAGCTAAGAGAAGCTGGTCTGACCTTGAATATGAAGCAGAGCAACTTCTGCCAAACCTCCCTGAAGTTCCTTGGCCATATTGTGTCTTTTGACGGCATTCATGTGGATCCTGAAAAGACAAAGGCTGTACAAGACTTCCCTGTGCCAACCACACTCAAGGCCCTTCAACGGTTCCTTGGTATGGCTGGATGGTACCATCGGTTTGTGTCGAACTTCTCCCAGGTGGCAGAACCCCTCAACGCGTTGAAGCGAAAAGGAGCGAAATTCCAATGGACGGCAGAGTGCCAGACCTCCTTTGAAACCCTGAAACGACACCTCGTCACACCTCCCATTTTAGGTCATCCCAACTTTGATTGCCCTTTTGTTGTTTACACTGATGCAAGTGATGTTGGACTTGGTGCTGTCCTAGTCCAACAGACTGGACTTGGCACTGAAGAAAAGCTAGCGTTCGCCAGTCGGACATTGAATGGAGCAGAACGGAACTACTCCACAACCGAGCAAGAGTGCCTTGCAGTTGTCTGGGCTTTGGAAAAGTGGAGGTACTACCTGGAGGGAAGACACTTCACTGTGGTCACTGACCATTCCTCCCTTGTGTGGGTGTTCAAGACCAACAAACCAAGTACCAGACTCATAAGATGGGCTCTACGGTTGCAAGAGTTCCTTTGCAGTAGAATACAGGAAAGGAAAATACAACACTGTTCCAGATGCCTTGTCCAGAGCTCCTGCTTGTGATAACGGTGGCCCTCATCTTACATGTGCTACTGTCCTGTCAAGCAGTCGAGACTCGCCCAAAACGGACTTTCCCATCTCTGATGAGGCCATATGGAAAGCACAACAGGATGATCCAGAAGTACAGGCTTTGTACCAGACTATCCTGGAAGATGGAGAAAAGATGGTCAATCCTACCACAAAGCTGACCATCATTGAAGACAAAGTCTACCGAGTTGTACAACTACCTCACAGAACACAACTACCTGAAACTCTACGCCTTCAACTGCTTCAACATTTCCATGAAGACCCATTAGCTGGTCATTTGGACAGGTTCAAAACCTACAAGCGGTTGCAAGCGTTACTGTACTGGCCACATCTGAGCATGGATGTGAAGTCACACATCCGAAACAGTCAGGTTTGTCAAATGTACAAACCAGAAGGTAGAAAGCCTGCTGGCAAGTTGCAGCAAACGGTGGTTACCCGACCTTGGGAAATGTTAGGAGTGGATTTGATGGGTCCATTTCCTAGAAGCTCCAATCAGAATGTGTACATGCTTGTTTTTGTTGATTACTATTCAAAGTGGGTGGAGCTCTTTTCCCTGCGTCAGGCCACAGCAAGGACCGTCTCTAACATCCTTACGAAAGAGATCCTGACTCGCTGGGGAGTGCCTGATTACATCCTGTCTGATCGAGGTTCCCAATTTGTCTCTGATCTCTTTGAGGAGACCTGCCAAAGATGGAACCTGAGACAGAAGTTGACCACGGCCTATCACCCACAGACCAATCTCACTGAGAGAGTAAATCGAACCTTGAAGACAATGATTGCTTCCAATGTAGGGACCCAGCACAAACACTGGGACAAGCACCTTCACGAATTTCGATTTGCCCTGAATTCTGCTGTGCAAGAGTCCACTGGAGTCACACCTGCAGAGCTGAACCTAAGTCGTCCTCTCCGAGGACCCTTGGATATGGTGCTACAGCCCCAGCAGCTTACTCCAGACACTGCTTGCTATGACCAGGTAGTCCATCTCCATGACTTGAGAGCTCTTGTCTCAAAGAACATGATCCGGGCTCGACTCAAGCAGAAGAGAAATTATGATAAGAACAGATGAGACATGCAGTTCCAGCTTCGTGATCGGGTGTGGCTTTGCTCTCATCCTTTTTCGAAAGCTGAACAATTCTTCTCGTCCAAGCTCGCTCCTAAATGGCAAGGACAATATAGGATTGCGGAGCAGATGGGCCCTTTGAACTACCGAGTGGTGAAAGAGGACACAGGTGAAGATATGCGCGTTGTCCATGTCTCACGCCTTAAGGCCGGTTACCCCTCGGCTGAGGAATTGGAGGCGATTGAGCGCCGCAAGGTCCTGGATATCTTTGAAGAGGAAAGTGAGGAGATTTTTCTTGGATTCCCAGACCCAGAAGTCTCACATCTTAAGGCCTGTGACACCTCAGCTGAGGAGCGTGAGCTCCAAAAAGTCATGAATATTTTTGTAGAGGAAAGTGATGAGACCTTTCTCGGTTTCCCCGACCAAGATGTGCCTTCCAGGGCAATGGTCAGCTTTTTCCAGGGGAGGGGGTGTGTGACGGCCCTGAATTTTTCTGAACCGTCTCAGTGCTTCTCCTTCCAATAGGACGCTTTCCGTTTAATTCTCAATTCAATAGCCAGCATCAGCAGCGCAAAAGTGGGGTTGTGATGGAGACGTGAATGAGGATGTGTTCAACCCTCAGTTCCGAAGCTTCTCTATTCCGTTTGTTTTGTTGCTGTTAAAACGTGTGTTTTGTAGCCTAATAGAGTTTACCCAGGATCGGATCCACTCTTTGCGTCCGTGGACTACACCTCTCCGTTCTTCGTGGCCTTTCTCCGCTGCAGATCTGTTGGTGGATTGGATTGTCTGACTGACCACAACATTTTGTATACAGTATTTCATTTGTTTTGATGTGATGTATACTGTGATGATTTATGTAGTTAGTTGTAGTTGAGGACTTATTTGATTGTATGATTAATACTGGGTTTACGCTACACGGAATGAACGGACAAACATTGCGTGACTAAGGTCACGGGAGTTCCCTGAACTCCTTTACCTCGGGCCTAAAAAAAAAAGAGTCCCGCCCGGTACAGGACATTTCTGGAGGAACCAGAACTCATTGTGATATTATTATATGTGTGTGTAATCATTGATGTTGCTAATACAACCCACACAAAAGAATATAGTTGTTTTTGAAGTTCTTTCCAAATGTCTTAAGGGTTTATGAAAAGTTTATTTCCATCCTGACTTTCACATAAGTCCTTTGTATTGGTGTAGACTTGATGGACCAGATGGTACTCATTCCCTCCCAAACCAAAAGGAGAAACCAATGTTCTCTGGTAGGCACAACCTACCTGGCACCCCTATAAATAATAACCTCAAGTCAAAACCGTTACATAAAAAATGGCACCCCAGATGGGACCGCTCACCATTGAGAACTAACCAAAGCAAATCTTTTGTGTGGAATTAAAACAATGGATTCACCCCAAGATAATGTGCTCATCCATGTCATACCTGTCAATGGGAATATACAGGGCCATTCTGACCATCAAGCCTACAATACAAATCATAATGGGAATGGAGATAATGGAGTTGATTTGGGCCAGAGCCCTGGGAATCTGAATGCTCGGTCTGGACCACAGGCCACAGGTCTAACCAGTCATTCACTTATTGACATGGATCTGTGTGGAAGTACTTAGCTAGCCCTCCCTCTGACACCCAACCTTCCTCCATTGTCTGGTTTATCTCCAGAGGTTGTAGTCTTACAACTTCAAGGTGATATCCTTGATATTCATCGGACTCAACAACATCTCCAAACTCTTATCCACCATAAATTCAAATGTCTGAGTGAAGAGCAACAACAGAGAACTCCTTGCCACATTGAGGAATGTGTTGCATGGGACAGCTCGAGACTGGTGGGATGTGGCACGTCTCACCACTACCTCCTGGGCTGACTTTGAGTGCAAGTTTTCCTCTGCATTTCTGTCTGAGGACTACACAGATGAGCTGGCAGACAGAGTCAGGAATCGAGTGCAAAGCGAGAAAGAGAGTATCCGTGACTTTGCATACGGTTACCACTCCCTGTGCAGAAGGTGGAAACCTGGCATTGAGGAGGAAGAGGTCATTAAATTGATCTTGAAGAACATCAACCCACTACTAGCCAGTCAACTCCGAGAACGAGTCACCACTGTCGATGGACTGGTTCGCTTGGGACAGCAGTTTGAGAAGTACAGGGAATGTCAACAGCAATATGACCAGAGAAAGAAACAGACACCCAAACAAGTTACCCAAGACAGACCATCAACAACAGCCAGAGTCTCCAGCCAAGACCCCTCTCATGTTCTGTTGGAGATGTAGCCAAAAGGGACATTCTTCAGCTACATGTCCAAGACCATATCAAGTAAACCCTTCCAGAAACCACAAATCACAACAGGCCAACACACCTAACTCTTTTCACAGGAATGACCATCCTACTCTGGGTGATTTAACCAGAGCTGAAACCCCAAGAGTCTCTGCCTACGCCCCCCCCCCCATTGACATCCCCTTCCTTTCAGTTAATACCGCACCAACTGGTGTTACCCCTGTCCATAGGACAGGAAGAGCCATCCAGGACACCGGGTCATCCTACACACTGCTCAATGAGAAACTGTGGAAGGAGGTTAAAGGTCCACAATACAACTTGAAGCCGTGGACAGAAGGTCCACTATCTGGCTGATGGTGAGGCTAAACGACCACTTGGATGGAGTGAGGTAGAGTTCCGCCTGTGTAACCGCTCCTATATGATTCCTTCTGTTATCCTACAAACCAAGAACCTTGCTTTTCCTGTCGTGTTGGGAATTGATTTCATGTACTTCAGTGGTGTCCAGATTGATATCGCACACAATTGCTACTGGTTTCCATACAATCTGAGCAAGAAGCTTTTCTTCCAATCTGAAGCTACAAAGTTACATGATTGGGGTTCAAATGTGGCAGTCTTCTCTGCCGTTGCTCCGGTACCACTAACCCTTGATAATCCTTCTGATGATCTCATTTTACAGGCTGTGAGAAGAGCTCAGCTGGAACAGCCAGGAGTTAAGGCTGTTGGAACAGCTGCAGAATAATGCTGATGTACGTACTTCAAAGCTAGGACGCACCGGGCTTCTGAAGCACAAAATATTCCTTATACAGGAAATGCCGATCAAGCAAAAGCCATATCGTTTGTCCCCAGCGACGCTAATCATCCAAAAGGAACTCATTAATGATATGTTAACACAAGATATAATAGAACGTTCCTCCTCTCCCTGGGCTGCTCCTGTTGTCCTAATCCCAAAAAAGACTGGTGGTCTTAGATTTTGTGTGGACTATAGGAAGACCAGCAATGTTTCCCAGACTGATGCCTATCCTCTTCCTACCATCCACGAGATCCTGGAGTCATTGTCTGGTGCTGTTGTGTTCACTACCCTTGACCTCAATAGTGGCTATTGGCAGGTTGAGATGGACTAGGAAAGCAAGGACAAGACTTCTTTTGTCTGTGCCGAGGGCTTGTTTTCCTTTAAGGTGATGCCTTTTGGATTAAAGAATGCACCTGCCACTTTCCAAAGACTCATGGAGATTGTGTTAGGTGAGCTCAAAGGGAAGATCTGTTTCGTCTACCTGGATGATATAATTATCTACTCTCAGAACAGAGAAAGACACTTTCAAGATCTTCAAGCAGTGTTGGACAAGCTAAGAGAAGCTGGTCTGACCTTGAATATGAAGCAGAGCAACTTCTGCCAAACCTCCCTGAAGTTCCTTGGCCATATTGTGTCTTTTGACGGCATTCATGTGGATCCTGAAAAGACAAAGGCTGTACAAGACTTCCCTGTGCCAACCACACTCAAGGCCCTTCAACGGTTCCTTGGTATGGCTGGATGGTACCATCGGTTTGTGTCGAACTTCTCCCAGGTGGCAGAACCCCTCAACGCGTTGAAGCGAAAAGGAGCGAAATTCCAATGGACGGCAGAGTGCCAGACCTCCTTTGAAACCCTGAAACGACACCTCGTCACACCTCCCATTTTAGGTCATCCCAACTTTGATTGCCCTTTTGTTGTTTACACTGATGCAAGTGATGTTGGACTTGGTGCTGTCCTAGTCCAACAGACTGGACTTGGCACTGAAGAAAAGCTAGCGTTCGCCAGTCGGACATTGAATGGAGCAGAACGGAACTACTCCACAACCGAGCAAGAGTGCCTTGCAGTTGTCTGGGCTTTGGAAAAGTGGAGGTACTACCTGAAGGGAAGACACTTCACTGTGGTCACTGACCATTCCTCCCTTGTGTGGGTGTTCAAGACCAACAAACCAAGTACCAGACTCATAAGATGGGCTCTACTGTTGCAAGAGTTCCTTTGCAGTAGAATACAGGAAAGGAAAATACAACACTGTTCCAGATGCCTTGTCCAGAGCTCCTGCTTGTGATAACGGTGGCCCTCATCTTACATGTGCTACTGTCCTGTCAAGCAGTCGAGACTCGCCCAAAACGGACTTTCCCATCTCTGATGAGGCCATATGGAAAGCACAACAGGATGATCCAGAAGTACAGGCTTTGTACCAGACTATCCTGGAAGATGGAGAAAAGATGGTCAATCCTACCACAAAGCTGACCATCATTGAAGACAAAGTCTACCGAGTTGTACAACTACCTCACAGAACACTCTACCAAATGTACATACCTGAAACTCTACGCCTTCAACTGCTTCAACATTTCCATGAAGACCCATTAGCTGGTCATTTGGACAGGTTCAAAACCTACAAGCGGTTGCAAGCGTTACTGTACTGGCCACATCTGAGCATGGATGTGAAGTCACACATCCGAAACAGTCAGGTTTGTCAAATGTACAAACCAGAAGGTAGAAAGCCTGCTGGCAAGTTGCAGCAAACGGTGGTTACCCGACCTTGGGAAATGTTAGGAGTGGATTTGATGGGTCCATTTCCTAGAAGCTCCAATCAGAATGTGTACATGCTTGTTTTTGTTGATTACTATTCAAAGTGGGTGGAGCTCTTTTCCCTGCGTCAGGCCACAGCAAGGACCGTCTCTAACATCCTTACGAAAGAGATCCTGACTCGCTGGGGAGTGCCTGATTACATCCTGTCTGATCGAGGTTCCCAATTTGTCTCTGATCTCTTTGAGGAGACCTGCCAAAGATGGAACCTGAGACAGAAGTTGACCACGGCCTATCACCCACAGACCAATCTCACTGAGAGAGTAAATCGAACCTTGAAGACAATGATTGCTTCCAATGTAGGGACCCAGCACAAACACTGGGACAAGCACCTTCACGAATTTCGATTTGCCCTGAATTCTGCTGTGCAAGAGTCCACTGGAGTCACACCTGCAGAGCTGAACCTAAGTCGTCCTCTCCGAGGACCCTTGGATATGGTGCTACAGCCCCAGCAGCTTACTCCAGACACTGCTTGCTATGACCAGGTAGTCCATCTCCATGACTTGAGAGCTCTTGTCTCAAAGAACATGATCCGGGCTCGACTCAAGCAGAAGAGAAATTATGATAAGAACAGATGAGACATGCAGTTCCAGCTTCGTGATCGGGTGTGGCTTTGCTCTCATCCTTTTTCGAAAGCTGAACAATTCTTCTCGTCCAAGCTCGCTCCTAAATGGCAAGGACAATATAGGATTGCGGAGCAGATGGGCCCTTTGAACTACCGAGTGGTGAAAGAGGACACAGGTGAAGATATGCGCGTTGTCCATGTCTCACGCCTTAAGGCCGGTTACCCCTCGGCTGAGGAATTGGAGGCGATTGAGCGCCGCAAGGTCCTGGATATCTTTGAAGAGGAAAGTGAGGAGATTTTTCTTGGATTCCCAGACCCAGAAGTCTCACATCTTAAGGCCTGTGACACCTCAGCTGAGGAGCGTGAGCTCCAAAAAGTCATGAATATTTTTGTAGAGGAAAGTGATGAGACCTTTCTCGGTTTCCCCGACCAAGATGTGCCTTCCAGGGCAATGGTCAGCTTTTTCCAGGGGAGGGGGTGTGTGACGGCCCTGAATTTTTCTGAACCGTCTCAGTGCTTCTCCTTCCAATAGGACGCTTTCCGTTTAATTCTCAATTCAATAGCCAGCATCAGCAGCGCAAAAGTGGGGTTGTGATGGAGACGTGAATGAGGATGTGTTCAACCCTCAGTTCCGAAGCTTCTCTATTCCGTTTGTTTTGTTGCTGTTAAACGTGTGTTTTGTAGCTTAATAGAGTTTACCCAGGATCGGATCCACTCTTTGCGTCCGTGGACTACACCTCTCCGTTCTTCGTGGCCTTTCTCCGCTGCAGATCTGTTGGTGGATTGGATTGTGACTGACTACAACCTTTTTGTATATGGTATTTCATTTGTTTTGATGTGATGTATACTGTGATGATTTATGTAGTTAGTTGTAGTTGAGGACTTAGTAAGAGTTGATACGCTTTAAAGTTCTGTGGTAAAATAATTGTTATATTGATTGTATGATTAATACTGGGTTTACGCTACACGGAATGAACGGACAAACATTGCGTGACTAAGGTCACGGGAGTTCCCTGAACTCCTTTACCTCGGGCCTAAAAAAAAGAGTCCCGCCCGGTACAGGACATTTCTGGAGGAACCAGAACTCATTGTGATATTATTATATGTGTGTGTAATCATTGATGTTGCTAATACAACCCACACAAAAGAATATAGTTGTTTTTGAAGTTCTTTCCAATGTCTTAAGGGTTTTATTCACATAAGTCCTTTGTATTGGTGTAGACTTGACGGATGGGACTCATTCCCTCCCAAACCAAAAGGAGAAACCAATGTTTTCTCTGGTAGGCACAACCTACCTGGCACCCCTATAAATAATAACCTCAAGTCAAAACCGTTACGTGGAAACAACGTTGACTCAACCAGTGTGTATGCCCAGTGGGTAGAACTTAAATGCAGTGAAAACCTCACATTTCGCCCCTTTCGGCTACTCAATCAACACAGTCAATGGAAAATTACTACTAAAGACAATGAAGAACATCCAATATTACCCCTTTTCAATGTTTGTCAAACTAAAAGCCACTCATAATGCATTCTAGTAAAGAGGCTTAATAGAAACAGCCTGGATGGCATAGCAACATTGAAAATTAAAATATAGATACACACATTTTCATCACACAGGCTTCACCTGACACCACACAGCCCTTACCTGACACCACACGGGCCAGAGAAGACAACCTTCACACCTTTAGGACTCTCCCTTACTACCCAGCTGAGCCAAGTGTTAATAAATCAACAGCACACACTGTTCTACCCTAGCCACACAGCGGAAAACTTAGCTCACTTACAGATTTTTCATGTGTCCTCACTGGGCACACCATGTTGAGATATTGATCAATGAGATGTCAACCTTTGTTGAATTCCTAATGTGTTATCACTAAGCTTTGAACCATCTAAAAGCATAACATTCCAATGGACAAACATTTGTCATCTAAATGTGCCATCACTGCTCTTCCAAATATTCAAACTTGAAGATAGATGGGGAGTGGTGGTGAACAGCACACTTAAGCATGAGGAAGGGAGAAAATCCCCAAATCTAGATGTGAAAAACTGATACAGACGAGATGACTCAAAGCTGTAATAACTGCCAATGGTGCTTCTACAAACTATTGACTCAGGGGTGTGAATACTTATGTAAATGAGATATTTCTGTATTTAATTTTCAATAAATTAGCAAAAAAAATGTCTAAAAACATGTTTTCACTTCGTCATTATAGGGTATTGGCTGTAGATAGGTAAAACAAAACATCTATTTTGTATTCAGGCTGTAACACATAATAAAGGTGGCATAAGTCAAAGGGTATGAGTACTTTCTGAAGGCACTGTAGTTACAATAGGTAAACGTCAATGAGAAACACATTCATGGCCATATTTTAAGGTTGAATAAATGCTGTTACATTCATTTGTAAGCTGGCCTTAACTTTACTGTAATTACAAAAGTAATATTGAATTGTGTTTGGTTGTCAACACAACCACATATCAACATTTGAAGGAGATGTATATTTTGTGCCACTGACTTAGTCTGGCTTGAACTGCAGTTTGTCTACAAATGAATAATTGATATGTTGGATTCACATCTCCATCTAAACCAAGTCTCAGTGTAGGACTGAAAGTCTCAGAATAGGACTGAATCAAACTTTACATTTAAAGTTTGATTTGATTTAGTCCTAATCTTTAACTTAGATTTTTGGTTGAGATGGAGACGTGAATCCAACATATTAATGATTCACTTGAAGATGACTTTTGAAATCAACCAAAGCTTGAAACCCGATGTATTTTTATTTGTATTTATTTGAAAGCTAAAAGTGGGTTGAAATGAAACAATAGCTGTTGATGACTTTACAAATGCGTTATATCATCAATTATGTTATTTAGGCCTATGAGTGTTAAAGTATAGTTACATTTCATTTGTTCTGTTAAACCTACCCTTTGGAATGACATGCATGTTTGTGTGCCTGTCTGTTGGAATATTCAACCTGGTCTCAGACTAGATGTAACCTAGTAAATGTAAATCTGGGACACTCAAAAAAGTATGATATGTTACGTTTGGTATGGTGGTTGGTCGGGGTGAATGGGTGGACGTATATCGCGAATTTCTAGCAACCCAAAGGTTGTGAATTGGTTGTGTAAGGTTAGCCACCTAGCTAGAGTTCATAACATATTATACGCTTTGCAACTCGTAACATATTGTATGGTTTGCAGATGCATACATTGTACTTTTTACAAATTGGTAACATAGTATGAATTGTAATTCATAACATATCATACGAAATGGATGAAGGACATCCACAAATGAATACATACCATACGAAACAAAAACAACAATACGAAATGCTCTGAGACCAGGTTGGAATATTTCATGACTGAGGTTTCCCCACAATATCCTAAAAACATGCTAATTTTCTATAAAGACACACCACACCCAAGACTAGTCTTCCATGTATGACTTTACACTACCACTCTGCTGAAATAAAAATGTACCTAGTACAGAGTAACCAGTTCCTCCCTAATCTAACCACTAACCAGTATGGGCAGGGGTGCAGGTGATCGGTCTTCAGGTGGAGCTCAGCTCAGTGACTCATTAGATCCATTTAAGGACTGGAGGCTGCAGGAAGGCATGCTCAGGCCTGCTCCTCAGACTCAGTCTGGGCCTCCCCTGCCTGATGAATAATACCATGCAGGCTTGCTCACTGAAGAGTCACTTCACACAGAATACACAGTGCTGGCTAATGACCAATACATGCTTTAATTGCTCTATTAAGGGCAGGCACATCACACGCTGACATCACACCCTGTTGATCAGAGTAGATATTTAATTGAAATCTTCAAAATATCTTTTACTCATCTAATGAATTTCTGAAACTTCACTTCAGTGAAACCCTTGTGACCAGGCAATGACACATACTACTACTGGTAGAAGTGGTTCACATTGAATGACCTTACACTTAACGAAAGAAAATGAGCTATCATAACATGTTTTTTCTTTCCCTAGAAAGATTACAATCAAGTAGGTTGTGACCTCCTAGTACACAACTGCATAAAGCAGCCGCAATTACACTTCAGCTTTGTTGACACTAAAAAGACAAATCCTTTTGTTCATTATACTGAACAAAAATATAAAATGCTACAATTTCAAAGATTTTTGCTGCGTTACAGTTCATAAGGAAATCGGTCAATCGAAATAAATTCATTAGGCCCTAATCTATGGATTTCACATGACTGGGCAGAGGCGAAGACGTGGGTGGGCCTGGGAGGGCATAGGTCCAGCAACTTGGGAGCCAGGTCCGCCTACTGGGGAGCCAGGCTCAGCCAATCAGAATGAGGTTTCCCACAAAAGGGCTTTATTACCGACATAAATACTCCTCGGAAACCCCGCCCTCCCCCCTCTGATGTTCCCGCAGGTGAAGAAGCCGGCTGTGGAGGTCCTGGGCTGGTGTGATTGCATGTGGTCTGCGGTTGTGAGGCCGATTGGACTTACTGCCAAATTCTCTAAAACAACATTAGCCTCCAAATGGTAGAAAAATGAACATAAAATGATCTGGAAACAGCTCTGGTGGACACTCCTGCAGTCAGCATGCCAGTTGCACGCTCCCTCAAAACATCTGTGGCATTGTGTTGCGTTTACATTTTTGTTTAGTGTTCATAACTACACACAGGGGTTTCGGAGCTGTGTTCATAACTACACACAGGGGTTTCGGAGCATGGTCGATGATATACAGTAGGCTAACAACTAGAAAGAGACAAATAGGCTAGGCCTTATGAGGAGCTGCTTGGCTGGCCCAGTAACTCTACAGCCAACCTGAGTAGTCGGTCCTGACCATGAGGCCTCTGACTCTGTTCCTCCTCCTGGGCTTGATCTGGGATAGGCTAAGCTGCTCAATATTGACAAACGGACCCAAATCCAGACCCCTCCCGCAGGGAGAACACATCCCCAGCCTGGCCTGTGTTACATGGAGCTGGAGAGCCATGGCTGCATCCCAGTCATTTCAGGACAAGCCCAGCTCAGGGCTCTATTAAGGGGGGAAGTAATGGAGAACAGTGCCAGCCCTGCGCCAGAACAACACAGAGCCTCAACCCCACCAGCTAGCACAGCCACGTCGCATTATGATCAGCCTATCGAACCCATTTTAGACCCAGTCACCTCTGACACTGAGGAAGACTGACTCACAGATTGTACTGTAACTGTATAACAGATCATACCTATATGGTGTCACAGAGAGACCGAGTAGGGTGTAGGGTGTGAGGCTAAGTGGACTAGAGAAGAGATGTATCCAACACAGGAGAAGGATAGTAGACTAGAGTAGGGGTTAATGGGTTTAACACACAAGGCTCCATATGTTAAGCATGCTTTTAACATAGCAGGCCAGACCCTAAATGTGCACCAAGGGGGGTTGGGGTGTAACAGCCACAATCCTGAAACAACTCAATCGGTTGTTAAACACAGTTTACGTTCATCCCACAAAAGAGCATTGACTGCTCTAAGATACAGAAGTCATGGGAAGACATGTCCCACTGGGCAAATCACATCATTTCAACATGGATAATATTTGCTTGAGACGTTGATCAATGAGATTACAAACTATATTCACCCACTCAAAAAGACAGTTGAATTTCCAATATGTTATCATTATGCTTTCAACAGCAAAGTTCAAATGGGAATACAACGTCAGATATTTTGTTAATTTATACCGCAGATTGTGTTATCACTGTGCTTCATCTAATAGCAGAACTAAATGACCTGGATTGCAGTTGAACTTACATTAAAAGTACATGGTGCAAGATATCAATGCCGTTCGAGATCCTGCACAGATTATTACAGCAATTGTTAAGATCGTTATTGACCTGTGATGACCTGTCCATGCTATATGATTACATAGACAAGACATTTATAGTTACCGTAACCTCAAAATGTGGACATGGATGTGTTACTCATGTTAGGTTGAATGTTACATTAGTTTGTAAAATAGCCTTAACTGTAGGCTATTTACTGTATTTAAAAAGTGATATTGATTTGTGTTTGGTTGTCAACGCAACAAAATATCAATATTTGAAGGAGATGTACTGCATCTTCTGCTTGGATAGTTCCATCTGTGCCATTGATTTTTAGTCTGGCTTTAATTGCAGTTTGTCTACAAATTAATCATTAATGTGTTGGATTCACATCTCCATCTCAACCAAAAGGTGAAGGAATAGGACAAAATCAAATGAAACTTTAAGCAGGGCTGGGCTTGGTTAAAACACAATGGGAGACCAAAGGGTAGTTGTAGACCGATCAATTCTTCAATAGGGGGGTGCTAATGTTGTTTTAAAAGGTACAAATTCAACATATTTTATACAAGGTTGGTCTATATTCAAATTTGGTTGCCATGACATAATCCTGTGGTTGAAATTTCACCCTCAAAACAACAACTTTTTTCAAATCCAAATGTATTTTCCACATCACAACACGTTGACAAATTACGTTGAAACAACGTTGATTCAACTAGTTTGTGCCTGGTGCGGTGGGTCTTCATAACCTGTCAGAAACTAAATAAATCTCAATGATTCAGCCTGTTAAAAAAATGATGTAAGATTCATTCTCATGATGACCACTGACCAATAGTACCACAGCTGTCAGCATGTGTGCAGTGGTTGCCAAGGAACCAGTAGGCTCTTAGGGTTTGACAATGACCAGAGACAAGTCTTCCCAGTCCCCACAAACGGCCATTGACAGAGAGAGAACTATCTGAAAGACATTACAGAACTAAACGGATCAGCCCTTTTCATCCCATGGGAAGTCAGTATCCATTTATAGTAGGGCTAATATTGTCCAATTCTACCTGAGCACTTTGGTGTTACACTGAACCGGTTATGACACTCGGCTCAGGCTGCCAGCAGCTCCATTCTCTCCTGCTCAGTGCTTAGTTGGCACTGCCCCCTACCATCACCCCCATCCCCACACCAGCCCAGATTCTCTGTGATATCAAGCAGTACTGAGAAAAGCCCCAGTCATGCCATTACCAGAGCTCCTAGCTGGCAATTACACCAATAATTTGAGTGGGTGGTTGGTTAATCCTCCGGCCCCCATGGAGGGCCACAGTCCACAACCACATACCTGGGTTCAAATACAATTTGAAAATATATGTTTTTATCTGGTCTTGATTGAGCTTGCCTGGTACAATGGAACCAATAGCATAGTTGCAAAAGTGCAAACTCAGTCCTTCCTGGCACTCCAGAAAGACTAAAGCAAATGCGAAAAGTATTTGAATGATTGTATTTTTTAAATTTGAACCCAGGTTTGCTCCACACACACACACACAAGCATTAGTCTCACTCCCTCTCCCCCAGATGGAAGGCATTACACTTGCCTGCTCTATAGAGGGTTTTGGCTTTGCTCTGCACATGATCGAGATTTCGGTCTTTCATTCTTGAATATGAAAAACCCACGCACATGCTTCATGACCAGGGGAAGTGGAGAATAAAATAACCTATGCTGACATGCCAAAAAAGTGCAACGGACGCTAATTATTTATGGCTTGGAGGATATAAATTAAAAACTTCAACTTGTTTGGCAAGACATTCCTCTATATAGTTATGGGAGGCGCAGAGGAGGAAAGGGGTGGTGTACTCTAAGTGAATGGTGATTGGGGAGCTTCTCTCCCACCTCCATATACTGTAACATGGAGCCTGGCCAGTCTACACACGGTTTTCATTTAGGATTTCTATTTGACCATCTTTTTGTTCAAAATGGCTTTCACAGAATGTGATATTTCAAAATAGTCCCAAAATACTACGCTTTTAAATCTACTGATACACTCATTATCATTGACTGCAATGCCTTTTCATCTCAGTAAGTTGTATTTCGTTTAGGCTTACTCCAAAACCTTTAGTCTTTCATTTACTGCAAAACCTTGTTCCCTTGAAGTTCTCAGAGGGAGAGTCAATTCCATACCATCAGGAAATCAAAGGCTGTTTGTACAGTATATCCTGCTGTAATGAGACAGCAGCTGCCTTCTTCTAAGTGCAGTTTCAAATCGAATCAAAGTGAGAGATAAACCAACCAACTGAGGAAATATTACAAACAGATGGTCGCCCGGGGCAGATTAATGTTTATTTAGAGGGTTACTAAACAGGAATAATTTGGATCCAAAACAGAGCTGTTTGCGTCCACCCTGAGGCGTCAGAGAAATCAATGCCAGGCCAGCCTCCACACCACAGAATGCCTCTTATTCAGATGAGGTTGTTTGATAAACATAACGTTTAGTGATGAGCTGTTGCTGTCAGCTCTTCTGAGTAAATGCGTTCCCAAGAAATTGAGCCTCAGGATGTTTTAATTACTACACCGGAGAGGCCTATCTTTTGACCTACTGACTCCCACTCTACCTGTTTCCAAAGCACTAGGCCTACTGTTGCTGCCCTGTCACTAACAGCCATTCGCTGGTGTCTTTTTTCCAGCCCCTCAGTCTATGAGCTGACATTGACTATCATGATCAGGAAGCCAAGCAATTGGTGCTCGTGCTGCTGCTGTGGGCAGTGTCCTGCTGTGCTTGCCGCCAGTCGGTTGACCTACTCATGCTTTATCTCCCAATAACCTTCACCTAAATGCAGTGTCAAGCTTACACGAGACAGAGGTCAAATGCTCTGTCAAACCTTAACCAGTATCTGCTTACTAATCATCAAATGTTTCTGGAGAGCTTCGTTTCACTTCTTTTTCTTTACTCTGTGTGCCAACTATTTTTGTGCACGTCTCAAGTAGGCTATAGTTTTCTTAGTCGCAGCCGTAAAAATGACAGACACATTCAGTATTTAATTAAACCCAAGGGGCCACTGGAGCCATAGGTTGTTACTGTGAATGTCTCATTTCAAAACAAGGCTGGGAATGCAGGCCATTTGTATGGCTGAGCCCAGGATAAGGTGTATGGAAGGAGAGTGACAAAGCGATGCAAAATGTTTTGTCTAACAAGGCTTGATAAGATCCTACCTCCACCACAGGCAGACATGGAATCACTACCATTGTGTTCTTGTATTTTCTTGAATCACTTTACTGCTCTGTGGTCCATTTAGACAGCTCCTGCTGTGGGCCTGGAGAACCTGAGCTGGAGACCCTGAGAGACGGAGGGTGGAACGGAGGAGAGGAATAGCAGGAGAAAAGGCCTCGCCCCACTCCACCTTGTTTTCTGTTCCCCCAGCAGGTCCATGGGATCCAGACTGGAAGGAAAGTGTCCCAGCTTTGACTCAGATTGGGAGAAAACAAACCGGCTTGGTACCAGCGTCACATGGGACAGATGGCGGATTACCCTGAGGAAGAACACTGTGCATGGTCGGGAGGGATTATCTAAAATGTACATCTTGATCCCAGGCTGATGGCATCCTCATTTGCTTCCTCATTTACAAATTATCAGGAGAAGTAAATCACTTGCAGTGATGTGTACCCGATTACCTGTACTGTTAAAGCGCTGTATTAATGTGTAAGAGAATTACAGACATTTGCACAGCGATATGTAATCATTATTTGTGTTTTTTTATTTTTTAGAATTGCGACAGGCAGGCAGGTTTAGGGTCATGTAATATTGTGTGGGTAAAAAAGGGGTGTGGGTTGAATAAAGAGAAAAGTCACTTTTAAAAAATCCATAAATGTATCAATCTATTGGCTACATTGAGGTATATCACCGTATTTGCAGGTCTGAGAGAAAAAAAAGCCCTTTATAAACATTTCATGCAATTCCACGTCATTTTACACATTAGCAGAATCTTTTGTAATACCACACAAATTACAGACTAGGAATTGACAGAGCGATAGGTCTACGTGTTCATTTTATCATATTTCTCCAATGCCAAATCAGTGTCTTGTTTGCAACGAAACTGTCCCTCTTTGCAAATGATCCAATCTGAGATGACATCTGAGCATGGTACTTCTTAAAGTTAGGCCTATCTTTCCACCCTAGACAGAGTAGGACTACTGATGCAGAAAAATGTAAGCTTTAACTGCTGGCTACTCTTCTTTCATGGCTTAACCCAACTAGAGAAGGCCACAAGTGTTTCCCTAAAAGCTGACTGGGTTTAAACGTCTTCTATTATACAGAAAGTGAATAGCATAAATCAATTGATAACAGAATTCGATTACTTCCCAAGCAAAGTCTATTTTTTGTCTCCTTGACTTTAGAAGTTTGAAGCTCAGCCTCAATGTCAAAGAAACAAAAAATGATGATATTCCCATATGCCTCAGAGTCAGGTCTTTCCCAGGTATTTTACAGCTCGTTTCTAGCATAAAGCATTGCGGACCAAAGCGCTGTTATAAATCACTTTAGATCATCGGATCCATTTTATTTAAGCTAACAAGGGGTAGCCCTGTGCTTTTTACCATTTTCTTAAAATAAAATGAAAACTTAGGAGAGTCTTGGTTTTTACTTAGCCTACCTCTGTGCCAGTAAAGTGCTGTTATTTAAAGACTGCATGGAGACTGACAAATCTATGGATATAGCAGCCTATAGCCTAATTGTGTCGGTCAAAGAAATAGGCTACAACACAAAGCCCTGTTTGTTGATAGTAAAGTCTAATCAAAATTAAAAGGGTTGAAATGAATTATGCATACTTGAATTTGCCTGCCTTCAGCACCATGAGTGGTTCATTTCTGATTGATTGTGCCAAGGCTGCTGCTTCAACTTTCAATTCTAGTAGTAGCAAGTTATAGTATCCAAGTTGATCTCTGGCTCTTCATGCTCTCCTTCTCAAACTGAAAGGAACATAGTGCGCAGTTTATGGCCTATATTTTTTGGGGACTAGTTCTAATCAACAAAAAACCTTTCAGAATAAATCTTTGACTCTCCTCCTGAACTGCCACCGTGGGCCTACACAACACAGCCATTGGTTAGACGGCACACAAAAACGTGTTTGATCAGCAAGAGCAGAGCAGGCCAGGACTCAGGGTTGGAATATTCATTAGTGTGTAATGCAGCCTAGTTGTCGTTACACCATCCCATCAGCCATCTTAGAAATACAACTTTGCTCTGTGCTTCTGAGCATGCACCTCATAGCCTATAAGCTATGGATAATTTGAATGAGACCACAATAAATAGCCTTGACATTGTGCGCCCAGCAGAGAATCAGAGATGAAGGGTGGAATCTAGCACATATTGATATAGTTGAAGTCGGAAGTTTACATACACCTTAGTCAAATACATTTAAACTAAGTTTCACAATTCCTGACATTTAAGCCAAGTAAAAATTCCATCTTAGGTCAGTTAGAATCACCACTATTTTAAGAATGTGAAATGTCAGAATAATAGTAGAGAGAATGATTTCAGCTTTTATTTCTTTCATCACATTCACAGTGGGTCAGAAGTTTACATACACTCAATTAGTATTTGGTAGCATTGCCGTCAAATGTTTCAGGTAGCCTTCCACAGGCTTCCCACAATAAGTTGGGTGAATTTTGGCACATTCCTCCTGACAGAGCAGTAACTGAATGCTGGGCCATTTCTCAGTAACTGAGTCAGGTTTGTAGACCTCCTGGCTTGCACACACTTTTTCCAATTCTGCCCACACATTTTCTATAGGAATGAGGTCAGGGTTTGTGATGGCCACTCCAATACCTTGACTTTGTTGTCCTTAAGCCATTTGCCACAACTTTGGAAGTATGCTTGGGGTCATTGTCCAATTGGAAGACCCATTTGCAACCAAGCTTTAACTTCCTGACTGATGTCTTGAGCTGTTGCTTCGATATATCCACATCATTTTCCTACCTCATGATGCCATCTATTTTGTGAAGTGCATCAGTCCCTCCTGCAGCAAAGCACCCCCACATAATGCTGCCACCCCCATGCTTCACGGTTGGGATGGTGTTCTTTGACTTGCAAGCCTCCCCCTTTTTCCTCCAAACATAACGATGGTCATTATGTCCAAACAGTTCTATTTCTTTCATCAGACCAGAGGACATTTCTCCAAAAAGTACGATCTTTGTGCCCATGTGCAGTTGCAAACCATAGTCTGGCTTTTTTATGGCAGTTTTGGAGCAGTGGCTTCTTCCTTGCTGAGCGGCCTTTCAGGTTATGTCGATATAGGACTGGTTTTACTGTGAATATAGCTACTTTTGTACCCGTTTCATCCAACATCTTCACAAGGTCCTTAGCTGTTGTTCTGATATTGATTTGCACTTTTTGCACCAAAGTACGTTCATCGCTAAGAGACAGAACACGTCTCCTTCCTGAGCGGTATGACGGCTGCGTGGTCCCATGGTGTTTATACTTATGTACTATTGTTTGTACAGCTCTACATGGTACCTTCAGGCGTTTGGACATTTGTGGAGTGGTTGAAAAATGTGTTTTAATGACTCCAACCTAAGTGTATGTAAACTTCCGACTTCAACTGCAAATAGCAAAATAAGCAACTATATTTACATTTCATGAATTACAAATTATATGACCCCCCCCCCCCCTTGAATGAAATTGAAAAAGCATGACCCTCCCCTAACTTCCTCCAGGTAACCATTATGTACATTTCGATCCATCCCTAAATGGAAAATAAAATCCGGACACTGACTGCCGGTTTATAACCTCTCACAGCCTTCATATTAACTCCTGCAGAAATAAGCATTTCTTGCAGTAAAATGATACACCAAATGTAGCCTAAATATTAACTCTGGAACAGAAGTGGAGAAATATGATTACTTTCATTCAGCATCTTGAGAGAATGCGAATGCACAGTTAGCACCGCTACAGATGATATCTATCTTTATCAACATCCTAAAAGCTATTTCAACCACGTTGAATATGCATCCAAGCCAAACTGAAATCTTTTCAGAAACATATTGGGTCATTTTCACAGCTTTTTATTTCCTTACAACCAGTCAAACTGCACAGAAAATCTTTCCTGTTTTGTTTTTTAAAGTTATTGTATTTTCTCCCAGGTCCCTAAAAGGTCTTTGCTCTGCGAAAGAAACCTTTGCCAGATTGAAGCAGTCATTCTATCGATTTCTGACATTATTCTGGTAAGCAAGGGTTTATTTAGTCTTCTAGGCCAACATATGAGAGAAGAGAAGCTGCATGTATCTAATATAGACAAGTTGACTAACAAATAGCCTACCAAAATGTTGGAAATTATAAGCAGAAAGATATCGAATTCAGGAGAGAAAAATAAATCCTGCAGAAACCCTCGTTTCCTGTGCCACCAGAGACTCTGGGTTCGCGCCCAGGCTCTGTCGTAACCGGCTGCGACCGGGAGGTCCGTGGGGCAACGCACAATTGGCCTAGCGTCGTCCGGGTTAGGGAGGGGTTGGCCAGTAGGGATATCCTTGTCTCATCCCACACCAGCGACTCCTGTGGCGGGCCGGGCGCAGTGCGCGCTAACCAAGGTTGCCAGGTGCACAGTGTTTCCTCGGCTGGCTTCCGGGTTGGATGCGCGCTGTGTTAAGCAGTGCGGCTTGGTTGGGTTGTGTACTTTCAACCTTAGTCTCTTCCGAGCCCGTACGGGAGTTGTAGCGATGAGACTAGATAGTAGCTACTAAACAATTGGATACCATGCAATTGGGGAGAAAACAGGGTAAAATTCACACACAAAAAACACAAAAAATAAACCCTCGTTTTGCCATCTGACCCAGCCTACTGGGTCTCAGATATTCACATATAGTCGGGACGGTTGTGGATGCATTATTAGCAATTGTGGGCGGGTGCAGGTGAACAAACAGCTGACCCGCACACCAATTAATGCACGGCAGGTCTAGTGTTGGATGCACAAGTACAGTGAAATGCCTTTCAGTTCGTAGGCATTTATTTCACTGTACTTGGGCATGTGACATTAACTTGAAACTTGGGAACTTAAAACTTAGACTGGATTCCAGCAGGTCATTGGCAAGTCCTATCAAATGTAGATAAGCACAGTTGGGTCTGACTGGGAGTGATAACAAAATAATATTTTCAGTTCAACCCTTGAGTGAAGTTCAGTTTGTCTCAGTGTGTGTGAATTTCACATCCAAAGAAAAAACATTTATCAGCGTCATCTCATCCGTCTCCCTGTCTGTTTTTGTTTTCGATTCATAGCTAGGCAAAACAATATCAGCGTCATATTCATGAATACCTGTTTACTCTAGCTGAGTGTCAATCAATCATTCGGGTTAAACTTCCTATTCATCAAAACAGTAACACTCTTTGCGACTTTTAGCTGTTTGCCTGACTAACCCAAAAGTTGTTTACAGCTACTCTATGGCATACTTTTACTTTTGGCATAGGGCCTCGCAATAACCCCATCTGGCATTCCTTTAGGGGAGTGAAAGAGAGCGAGGCAAGAGAGCCCAAGCACATTACACAGATGTGAAGGCCAGTAACCTGGCAGGGGCTGGCCCTTAGCTTGTTGCTCTCTACGCCCCAATATCCCACGCCATGATAGCACAGATGAAACGTCGATCAGCCTAAGCTTCCTTGTGTTCAGATTTGGTACAGTGAGTACTGTGTAGGGGAGTAAACCATGTTACCAGCATGACACAGACTTCACTCTAAATCACACCATAGGGACTTATAGCGAGAACATCCAAGAAAGACTGAAGAACACGCAGATGTATCTACTGTGTACAAGGTACTGAATTCCTCTGGAGTGGATTGCATGTGGTGAAAATAATATATATATATATATATATATATATATATATATATATATATATATATATATATATATATATATATATATATATATATATATGGTCATTCCTGAAGGGCTATTTATCCATATTATAGATTAAACTTGGGGGTCCTCTGGGGTCACTGTTAGTGGGGTGGAAATGGAGAAGGTAGATACTTGTATTATTATCTATTCTGATGCCTAATCACATTACCCTGCCTTGATTTACATATCTACATCGAATATACCTCGTACCCTTGCACATGGATCTGGTGCTGCCACTCCCTGTATATAGCTTCATTCTTGTGTATTTTATTCCTTGTGTTACTATATTAGTTTATTTTTTACTCTGCGTCGTTGGGAAGGGCTCGTAAGCAAGCATTTCACGGTAACGTCTACACCCGTTGTTTTCGGCGCATGTGACAAATAAAATTTGATTTGAGACGTGGAATGGATGTGAAAAGGCAGCATGTGCTTGGCACCACAAAGCACAGAAAAGGTCAGGGTCTTTTTTTCTAAGTAAATCTCCTTAAGGATTATGGTAAAGTATTAAATACTGAGCTGCTTTGAGGCTATGGCAGAATATTTACCTCCTCATCATGACAGGATGACGACTATAAGACCACACAATATAACGGTACAAAGATTTGTCTCGCCTCTTAACACACACTAATCAACTTTGAAGTGATCCCTAAAAATAACATGTAGGCCTGCACACTTTGCCCACCACTGCGAGTGTGGAATTGGTGGAGAATTTGTGGACTGTGGGTGGAGGGCCTTGCTTCTACATGCTGCTGAAGTAAATTGCTATTGCAAGTTCATATGGGTTCAGTGGGGTCATAGAGGACTGGAGCTGAGGTATGAGGACCACCTCTGTAGGATTTTGCTAAATAAATGAGTAGGCACTACAGTATTATTAATCCTCTCACCGTGGTGGGCAAAAATGCTTTGTGATGTAAAGGTTTTATAAGCTATTCATAAGCTATAGCCTAATAACGCATCAAAAGCTTTTTGTTGCCTATACAAATGGAATCTATCCTCAAAAAATATTTCCTTCTTGTGAGTGAAGTCAGTTAGGCTGTTATTTGATGTAAAGTATTATATTTTCCTGGGCACATTTACAGGCTAACATGAAGAGACAAGTGAGACAGCTAACTTGTGGCAGAGGAGCAGAGACAGTGCTAGACTAGACTAGAGGCCTGCTGGAGGGAGCAACTCCCCCGTCAAACCAACAGTAACTGGTCAGTACAGCCTACACTCAAAAAGAGGGGTTCAACAAGGGTTCCTCTAAGAATCTTGGGGTTCTTGGCACTGAAAATGGCCCCAAAAATGTTCTTCCAAGAACCCCATAGAAGGTGGGGTTCATCGAGGAACATCCTTAGTTGGTGGGGGTTCTTGCAGCCCAACTGAAATATTAGGATTTGGATTTGAAAGGACAGTAGGTGCAGGCACTTAAATTATGGAGATCTTTACATTTTTCAGTTAAGGTAAGGTTTTTCCCTTGTATGATTTAAATTGATATTGTTTTGTGATGATACCATCTATCTTTTCAGATTTGTGACAATCTTTCTAAAACAGAAAATGGACACCAAACAACAAAGAGGTAAGAATATGTACGCTATAAGAATATGTTGAAGGTTAGCTGTATTGGGTGCAGATGACTGAACTGCTCACTTTATGTCTGTAGGTATACAGACGAGGATGAATACAAACGTTATTTGTTTATTATGCAGATCACATTTACCATCCTCCTCCCTTGCCTCTTCAATGAATATCCCATAGGCCTCTACATTATGGACAAGGTACAGTATGTGTATGCAAACCATTATCAAAAGTTTTTTTCATTCATATTTACCACAAAAACCAAGGTATGAATAACTATCATGTGCATGTTTTGTTGAACATCTGTAAAATTACTTTTTATTCAAACGTCATCCTCCCTACACCTCTGATAAATGTAACAGGAAACCTGTTCGATCACCATGCACTGCAAAAAAACATTCTGGCTATGGATACTGAGAACGTCAACATCGACACGCCAGAGGATGTACTGTACAAAATGTGACTTGGGGCTCTGCTGGGAGTTTACCTCATATTTAGATTTTTTTTAACTTCTGCTTCACCACTAAAATCATAAACACTGACAACAAAAATATTGTGTTATTGTTATGGGTATCATTTAAAAAAAGATATATATATATAGAAAATAATAAAAGGGGTAGTTTAACCCCAAAAGGTGATTCGAAGATTTATTAAAAGGCGTTCTTTGACGAACTTATAGGGGTTCCCACACAGTTTCAATTTGATGAACTCCTAAAGGATACTCCAGGAACCTTTTCTTTTTATAGTTTAGCCTAGCTGCCCAAACTGCCCTCTCCTCACCACAGCGAAGAGAGACCCCTCACCATGAATAAATAAATATGTCCTCCTCATGACAACCGGACATGGGTGTTAGGATCATCTACTGCCAGGGACGCACGCGTCACACACACGCCATGAGTTTAGGCCACCTGATCTTTGATCCATCCTCTCACAGCTTTTACATTAGCCACTAATCATCTGTTTATCCTTCTCAGCGGGCAAGCTGAATCGGCTTTCATTCTGCTTTCACCAGGAGGTCTAAGAGCCAAAGGAAAGGGGTTTACCACTGCCCCCCATTTGTGGCGGTACACAGGACCATATTCATTGGATTAAAAAGGGTTTTCATATAGATTTTGACAGCTCTGGGGAAATGTGGAAATGCCATGACATCTGCCACTGTGCGGCAATTGTTGTCTATGACCCACATTGATGACCAACTAACCTGGCCAAGGGTCAGGCTGATATGGTTAAGCCTTACGACAAATGAGTCAGTGGCCAAGAGAGGCTGGCATTGTTTTCACAGTCCCTACATCCAGACAAAAAGTTTTGAACAAAACTGCTGGCCAATATTTAGGCCAATAAGTCAGGTTGAAGTTGAATGCTGAGGTTAAATGATTAGCTGTTTTCTCTGGGCTTAAAATGCATTTATTCCGCTGACATAGCAGTTCAAGCTCTTTTATATGAGGTGTGCCATAAATAGAAAAGTGAAAAGGACAAATCTAGTGCCATCTAGGGCTAAATCTAGACACCCGTCCTTCAACATCAGCATTGCTAGTTGTATTTGCTGCCAAGGCAGCAGCTACTCTTCCTGGGGTACAGCCAAATTAATGCATTGCTACTCAATAGGAGAATAAACATGCTTGGGCATGTGCTTTGGAATTCTCTTTATCCACTTTCAAAGAATTGCATTGGTAATTTCAGGATGAAGCCACATTTCAACATTGAAATTAAACAGGCCCCGGTATGCATGCCATAAATTCCTATTTCCCTAATGAACTACATATCATCACTGAGAAGAACAAGAACATGTCATGCATTTTACACCTCAAACTCTTCAGTCGATATGAAAGATTGCAGGCTGGCAACTGAAAAACACAGGTCTGCTAGTTTAAACATCAAGGAGGCCTGGATAGCAGCAATCATGTATTTTATAGTGAATTTCTTGGAGGCCCATATCTACCTGACTAAGCAGGGCCAGTCCAAACTTTATAACCCGGTCTGTGGCTCAATATAAAGTTTTAGTCATGCACAGTGCTGTGGAATTAGAGCACATCTTATAATGGCAAGCATCCCAGATATGATCAATACAACATACATGCATGCTGAATTTTAATTCATCCAGAATAAGCCTAGACCTGCTATCGGTATCTACCATATTTTTCATAAAAGGGAGGAGATTTAACTGGGGAGCACTAGGCAGGACAGTTTGTGGCTGCATTGTCGAGCCTTGGAGATGTATGCCAGCATGTCTTGAGTACGATAAACCCCATGTCTGCAGTCTCCAGATACATAGGGTCATGTCCTGATGAAGAAGGGTGGTAGTTACTCAGTGACGCACTCAGTGCACTCTCACCCTCCTTGCCAGTACCGTCACTACTGCTTTCTGGGCGATGCATCAGATGAGAAATAGACAGGTGAATAAACACTATCAATAGGTTCAGTCAGCATGCCTACATGTAGGCTAGCCTTCTGCATTTCTGAAAATCAACTAAAAAAATATATAAAATGTTATTCAATACTATATAACAGCCCAGTCAAGATGTGCATATGGGCCTGAAAGTGCAACTATAGTGCCTTCAGAAAGTATTCATACCCCTTGACTTATTCCACATTTTCTTGTGTTACAGCCTGAATTAAAACAAAATATTCACACTTTTTTTTATTTCAGACAGACACGTTGTGGGGTATAGAGATTTGGTTGTCATTCAAAATTCATGTTAAACACCATTATTGCACATAGAGTGAGTCCATGCAACTTTTGTGACTTAAGCGATTTTTTCCCTCCTGAACTTACTTAGGCTTGCCGTAACAAAGAGGTTGAATACTTAGTCCACTTTGGCGTTATGGGGTGCTGTGTGTAGGCCAGTGACACAACATCTCAGTTGAATCCATTTTAAATTCAGGCTGTAACACAACAAAATGTGAAAAAAGGGAGGACAGCTCATAATAATGGCTGGAACAGCACGAAACACAAGGTTTCCATGTATATGATACCATTCCACTTCAGCCATTTCCACGAGCCCGTCCACCCCAATTAAAAAGTGCCACCAACCTCCTGTGATTGGTGGCGTGTCAAATTAACATCCACGCACCCTGTCAAGGCAATGGGCCTCCCTCCATCGGCCTTCCCTTACACTTCCTCTACTTAGAAGCAAAGCAGTGCCGTAAAGGGAGTATATTTAGCGCAAACGCTTCCGCCAAGGTGCACTTTACCACAGCACTCTCTCACTGCAGCTACTCCAGCGGTCCCAACACCAGCGCGCATGCAATTGCAAACACATTCGTGGGGAAACCGCTGTTAACTCATTTATTATTGTGTTAAACACACAGAAAGCTACATTTTATTTTATTTCACCTTTATTTAAGCATGTGGGCCAGTTGAGAACAAGTTCTCATTTACAACTGTGACCTGGCCAAGATAAAGCAAAGCAGTGTGACAAACAGAGTTACACATGGGATAAACAAACTTAGTCAAAAACACAATAGAAAAATATATATACAGTGTTTGCAAATGTAGTAAGATAAGGGAGGTAAGGCCATAAATAGGCCATAGTGGCGAAATAATTACAATTTAGCAATTAACACTGGAGTGATAGATGTGCAGAAGATGAATATGCAAGTACAGATACTGGGGTGCAAAGGAGCAAAAAAATAAACAACAATATGGGGATGAGGTAGTTGGGTTGGCTATTTACAGAAGGGCTGTGTACAGGTGCAATGATCGGTAAGCTGCTCTGACAGCTGATGCTTAAAGTTAGAGAGGGAGATAAGACTCCAGCTTCAGTGGAGTCTTACATGAAGGCTATATCTAGTTACAGTGCATTCAGAAAGTATTCAGACCCTTTGACCTTTTCCACATTGTTATGTTACAGCCTTATTCTAAAATTGATTTTTTTTTTAATCCTTAATCTACACACAATACCCCATAATGAGAAAACAAAAATGTACTTTTAGAAATGTTTGCAAATTTATATAAAAAAATATAAAAAATTAAAACATCTGAAATAACAGTGACTAATCCCTCCCCTTGACTGAAATTGAAAAAGCATGACCAGCCCCCATTTTCCTCCAGGTAACCATTCTGTGAATTTCGATCCATCCCTAAATTAAATCTGAAATCTGGACATGACAATGACAAGGTATTTATTTTGCATTCGTAAAGTATTCAGACCCCTTGACCTTTTCACATTTTGTTACATTACAGCCTTATTCTAAAAAGGGATTCACTACATTTATTTCCTCAATCTACACACAATACCCCATAATGACAGCAGAAAACAGGTTTATAGACATTTTTGCAAATGTATTACAAATAAAAACTGAACTAAATTTACATGAGTATTTAGACCCTTTGCTATGAGACTCAAAATTGAGCTCAGGTGCATCCTATTTCCTTTTATCATCTTTGAAATGATTCTTCAACCTTATTGGAGTCCACCTGTGGTAAATTCAATTGATCTGACATGATTTGGAAAGGCACACACCTGTCTATATAAGGTCCCACTGTTGACTGCATGTCAGCGCAAAAACCAAGCCATGAGGTCAAAGGAATTTCCCGTAGAGCTCCGAGACAAGATTGTGTTGAGGCACAGATCGGTGGAAGGGTACCAAAAAATGTCTGCAGCATTGAAGGTCCCCAAGAACACAGTGGCCTCCATCATTCTTAAAAGGAAGAAGTTTGGAACCACCAAGACCCTTCCTAGAGCTGGCCACCCAGCCAAACTGAGGAATCGGGGGAGAAGGGCCTTGGTCAGGGAGGTGACCAAGAACCTGATGGTCACTCTGAAAGAGCTCCAGGGTTCCTCTGTGGAGACGGAAGAACCTTTCAGAAGAACAACCATCTCTGCAGCATTCTACCAATCAGGCCTTTATGGTAGAGTGGCCAGATGGAAGCCACTCCTCAGTAAAAAAGAAGGCACATGACAGGCAGCTTGGAGTTTGTCAAAAGGCACCTAAAGGACTCTCAGACCCTGAGAATCTCTGGTCTGATGAAACAAAGATTGAACTCTTTGGCCTGAAACCTGGCACCATCCCTACGGTGAAGCATGGTGGTGGCAGCATCACGCTGTGGGGATGTTTTTTAGCGGCAGAGACTGGGAGACTTGTCATGATTAAGGGAAAGATGGATTGAGCAAAGCACAGAGAGATCCTTGATTTCATTTTTTAAACCTGCTCCAGAGCGCTCAGGACCTCAAACTGGGTCGAAGATTCACCTTCCAACAGGACAATGACCCTAAGCACACAGCCAAGACAACGCAGGAGTGGCTTCCGGACATCTTTGAATGTCCTTGAGTGGCCCAGCCAGAGCCCGGACTTGAACCTGATCGAACATCTCAAGAGAGACCTGAAAATAGCTGTGCAGCGACACTCCCCATCCAATCTGACAGAGCTTGAGAGGATCTGCAGAGAAGAATGGAAGAAACTCCACAAATACAGGTGTGCCAAGCTTGTAGCGTCATACTCAAGAAGACTCAAGGCTGTAATCGCTGCCAAGGGTGCTTCAACAAAGTACTGAGTAACGGGTCTGAATACTTATGTAAACGCGATATTTCAGTTGATTTTTTTGCCAAAATTTCAAAAAACCTGTTTTTGTTTTGTCATTGTGGGTTATTGTGTGTAGACTGAAGAGGAAGAAAACAGATTTAATCAATATTAGAATAAGGCTGCAACGTAAGTTATTTTGTGGAATTTCTTTCCTTCTTAATGCATTTGAGCCAATCAGTTGTGTTGTGACAAGGTAGGGGTGGTATACAGAATATTGATTTGGTAAAAGGCCAAGTCCATATTATGGCAAGAACAGCTCAAATAAGCAAAGAGAAATGACAGTCCATCACTTTAACCTTTTTGGGATAGGGGGCAGCATTTTCACTTTTGGATGAATAGCGGGCCCAGAGTAACTGCCTCCTACTCTGTCCCAGATGCTAATATATGCATATTATTATTAGTATTGGATAGAAAACACTCTGAAATTTCTAAAACTGTTTGAATGATGTCTGAGTATAACAGAACTCATATGGCAGGTGAAAACCTGAGAAAAATCCAACCAGGAAGTGGGACATCTGAGGTTTGTAGTTTTTCAAAGGTTTGCCTACCGAGTACACATTGAGATATGGATTAGGTTGCACTTCCTAGGGCTTCCACTAGATGTCAACTGTTTTTTGAAAGTTGAATGAGGATTCTACTATAAAGGGGGGGCTCATGAGTCCTGTTTGAGTCAGTGGTCTGGCAGAGAGCCTCAGTCTCATGACTCACGTTCCCGACAGAGTTACCTCGCATTCCAGTGATTTTTCTGAAGACAGGAATTCTCCGGTTGGAACATTGATGTTTTATGTTAAAAACATCCTAACAATTGATTCCATAATTAGTTTGACATGTTTCTAAAGGACTGTAATGGCTCTTTTCAAGTTTTTGTCTGGATGAAATGCTCGCGCCTCATGAAGATGGATTACTGGGCTGAACATGCTAACAAGTGGCTATTTGGACATACATTATGGAACTTTATAGAACAAAGTCATTTATTGTTGGACTGGGATTCCTGGGAGTGGCTTCTGATGAAGATCAAAGGTCAGTGAACATTTATGGTGTTGTTTCTAACTTTGTTGATTCCAAAATGGCGGCTATTCCTCTGGCTGTTTTGGGTTCTAAACTCCGTTCACAGATTATGCTTTTTCCGTAAAGTTTTTTTAAAATCTGACACAGCGGTTGCGTTAAAGAGAAGGGTCTTTAATTCTGTGAATAACACTAGTATCTTTTATCAATGTTTATTATGAGTATTTCTGCTAAAATCACCGGATGTTTTGGAATCAAAACATTACTGCACGTAATGCGCCAATGTAAAAATATTTTTGGATATAAATATGCACATTATTGAACAAAACATACATGTATTGTGTTACATGATGTCCTATGAGTGTCATCTGATGAAGATCAAAGGTTAGTGATTAACTTTATATTTCTGCTTTTTGTGACTCCTATCTTTGGATGGAAAATGGCTGTGTTTTTTCGACTTTGCGGTGATCTAACATAATCATATGTTGTGCTTTAGCTGTAAAGCATTTTTTAAATTAGACACGATGGGTAGATTAACAAGATGTTTATCTTTCATTTGCTGTATTGGACTTGATAATGTGTGAAAGTTCCATAGTTCTAAAAAATATTTTAGAATTTCGTGCGCTGCCTTTTCAGCGGAATGTTGTCGAGCCTGCGCTAGAAAGGTTAAGACATGAAGGTGTTATAGAAATCCATATGATCTATATGTTTATGAAGGTAAGATAATGACTAAATGATTTATACGTTTAAAGAAATGGTAAGACAATAACTAACAGTATTCTTGAATGTATGTGCATAGGAAAAGAGGACCTGTTCACAGACAAGGAACTGTGGCAGACAACTTGTGACCACTGAAACTGAGAACAGGGAAAGAAGGGGGGGGGTAGAAACCGTTAGATTTGCAGTAGATTGTGTAAGATGTGGTAGGATATGATAAGCAATGTATATGTAGGAGAAGACTTGTAAACAGTATTGACAGTATTAGGAGGGGCATTGATGACCAAATGTGAGGTATATAACCAAATGTGCATTGTATGATATTCAGCACTCTCGTGAATAAACTTCCTGATTATTGTAGGCTGGGACTCTGTCTGTTTCAACTAGAATCTTAAATTCTGGGATGCAGACTAAGCAGTTTAATTGAAGTTCAGTTTATGAACATTGATAACATAATTCTCGTGACAGAAGGTCAGTCAATCCGGGAACATTAAGAACTTTGAAAGTTTCTTCAAGTGCAGTCGCAAAAACCATAAAGCGCTATGATGAAACTGGATCTCATGAGGACCGCCACAGGAAAGGAAAACCCAGAGTTACCTCTGCTGCAGAGGATAAGTTCATTAGAGTTAACTGCACCTCAAATATATGCTTCAGAGTTCAAGTAACAGACACATCTCAACGTCAACTGTTCAGAGGAGACTGCATGAATCAGGTTATGGTTGAATTGCTGCAAAGAAACCACTACTGAAGGACACCAATAACAAGAGACATACTTGGGGCGATACTTGGGCGATACTTGGGCGAAGAAACATGAGCAATGGACATTAGACCAGTGGAAATCTGTCCTTTGGTCTGATGAGTCCAAATTTGAGATTTTTGGTTCCAACCGCCGTGTCTTTGTGAGGCACAGAGTAGGTGAACGTATGATCTCTTGAATGATGTCTGAGTATAACTGAACTTATTTGGCAGGCGAAACCCAGAGGTTACTCTTTTCAATGGGTTTTCTATGGGGATCTGGATTTCTAAGGCACTTGCTTGCAGTTCCTATCGCTTCCACTGGATGTCAACAGTCTTTAGAAATTGGTTGATGTTTTTCCTTTGAGAAATGAAAAGGGCAGTTCAGAATGAGGGTCGAGTGAAGTGTACGGTTTGTTAGAGGTGCGTGACCTGAGAGCACACTCCACTTTGTTTTCGTCCGGTATTGAACGCAGTTTATCCCGTCTTAAATTTGATCGATTATTTACGTTAAAAAAATACCTAAAGTTGTATTAGGAAAGTTGTTTGAAATGTTTGGACAAAGATTACAGGTAACTTATTAGATATTTTGTAGTCATGTTGCGCGAGTTGGAACCGGTGTTTTTCTGGATCAACGCATCAAATAAATGGACATTTTGGATATATAACAACAGAATTAATCAAACAAAAAGGACCATGTGTGATGTTTATGGGACATTGGAGTGCCAACAGAAGAAGCTCGTCAAAGGTAAGGCATGAATTATATCGTTATTTCTGAGTTTCGTATCACGCCTGGCGGGTTAAATTATGATTGTCTGTGTTTGTTTGATTGATGGGGTGCTATCCTCAGATAATAGCATAATTTGCTTTCGCCGTCAAGCCTTTTTGAAATCTGACACACTGGCTGGATTAACAACAAGAGTAGCTTTCATTTGGTGTATTGCATGTGTGATTTCGTGAAAGTTTAATATTTATAGTAATTTAATTTGGAGCTGTGCCATTTCACCGGATGTTGTCAAATCGATCCCGCTAAAATGGATTTGATCCCTAAGAAGTTAAAAAAGCCAGACTACGGTTTGCAACCGCACATGGGGACAAAGACTGTACTTTTTGGAGAAATGTCCTCTGGTCTGATGAAACAAAAATAGAACTGTTTGGCCATAATGACCATCATTATGTTTGGAGGAAAAAGGGGGAGGCTTGCAAGCCAAAGAACACATGAAGCATCATGTTGTGGGGGTGCTTTGCTGCAGGAGGGACTGGTGCACTTCACAAAATAGATGGCATCATGAGACAGGAAAATTATGTGGATATATTGAAGCAACATCTCAAGAAATCAGTCAGGAAGTTAAAGCTTGGTCGCAAATGGGTCTTCCAAATGGACAATGACCCCATGCATACTTCCAAAGCCCTGACCTCAATCTATAGAAAATTTGTGAGCAGAACTGAAAAAGCGTGTGTGAGCAAGGAGGCCTTACAAACCTGACTCAGTTACACCAGCTCTGTCAGGAGGAATGTGCCCAAAAATCACCCAAATTATTGTGGGAAGTTTGTGGAAGGCTACCCGAAACGTTTGACCCAAGTTAAACCATTTAAAAATGCAATGCTACCAAATACTAATTGAGTGTATATAAACTAGAGGTCGGCCGATTAATCGGAATGGCCGATTAATTAGGGCCGATTTCAAGTTTTCATAACAATCGGAAATCAGTATTTTTGGGCGCCGATTTCCGATTATTAAAAATAAAATAAAAAGTTTAATACCTTTTATTTAGCTTGGCAAGTCAGTTAAGAACACATTCTTATTTTCAATGACTGCCTAGGAACTGTGGGTTAACTGCCTTGTTCAGGGGCAGAACGACAGATTTTCACCTTGTCAGCTCAGGGGATCCAATCTTGCAACCGCACAGTTAACTAGTCCAACGCTCTAACCATTGCACTCCACGAGTAGCCTGCCTGTTACGCAAATGCAGTAGAAGCCAAGGTAAATTGCTAGCTAGCATTAAACTAATCTTATAAAAAAACAAGCAATCATAATCAGTAGTTATAACTACTGATCCAGTTTAGCAGGCAATATTAACCAGGTGAAATTGTGTCATTTCTCTTGCGATCATTGGACGCAGAGTCAGGGTATATGCAACAGTTTGGGCTGCCTGGCTCATTGCGAACTAATTTGCCAGAATTGTACGTAATTAATGACATAACATTGAAGGTTGTGCAATGTAACAAGAATATTTAGACTTTGGGATGCCACCCGTTAGATAAAATACAGAACGGTTCCGTATTTCACTGAAATAATAAACATTTTGTTTTAGAAATGATAGTTCCCGGATTCGATCATATTAATGACCAAAGGCTCGTATTTCTGTGTTTTATTATGTTATAATTAAGTCTGATTTGGTAGAGCAGTCTGAGCAGCAGCAGGCCCGTAATCATTCATTCAAACAGCACTTTCGTGCATTTTGCCAGCAGCTCTTCGCAAGCACAGCGCTGTTTATGACTTCAAGCCTATCAGCCTAATGGCTGGTGTAACTAATGTGAAATGGCTAACTAGTTAGCTTGGTGTGCGCTAATACTGTTTCAAACGTCACTCGCTTTTAGATTTGGAGTAGTTATTCCCCTTGCGCTGCAAGGGCCGCGGCTTTTGTGGAGCGATGGGTAGCGATGCTTTGAGTGTGGCTGTTGTCTATGTGTTCCTGGTTCGAGCCCAGGTAGGTGCAAAGGGGGGGACGGAAGCTATACTGTTACACTGGCAATACTATAGTGCCTATAAGAACATCCAATAGTCAAAGGTATATGAAATACAAATGGTATAGAGAGAAATAATCCTATAAATACTATATTAACTACAACCTAAAACCTCTTACCTTGGAATATTGAAGTCTCATGTTAAAAGGAACCACCAACTTTCATATGTTCTCATGTTCTGAGCTAGGAACTTGAATGTTAACTTTTTTACATGGCACATATTACTTTCTTCTCCAACACTTTGTTTTTGCATTATTTAAACCAAATTGAACATGTTTCATTATCTATTTGAGGCTAAATTGTTTAATTTATGTTTTATATTAAGTTAAAATAATTGTTAATTCAGTATTGTTGTAATTGTCATTATTACAAATGTTTAAAAAAATAATTTTAAAAAGTGTGTTTTTTCCCTTTAAGGCAGATTAATCGGTATCGGCTTTTTTGGTCATCCAATAAATCGGTATCAACGTTGAAAAATCATAATCGGCCGACCTCCAATGTAAACTTCTGACCCACTGGGAATGTGATGAAAGTAATAAAAGCTTAAATAAATCATGCTCTACTATTATTCTGACATTTCACATTCTTAAAATAAAAGTGGTGATCCTAACTGACCTAAGACTGGGAATTTTAACTAGGATTAAATGTCAGGAATTGTGAAAAACTGAGTTTAAATGTATTTGGCTCAGCTGTATGTAAACTTCCGACTTCAACTATATATAGTGCATTCGGAAAGTATTCAGACCCCTTGACTTTTTCCACATTTTGTTACGTTACCGCCTTATTCTAAAATGTGTAATTAAAACATATTTTAGCTAGGGGGCACTATTTTTATGTTTGGAAAAATAACGTTCCCAAAGTAAACAGCCTATTTCTCAGGCCCATATGCTAGAATTGACAGATTAGGATAGAAAACACTAAAGTTTCCAAAAATATTGTCTGTGAGTATAACATAACTGATATTGCAGGCGAAAACCTGAGGAAAATCAAATCAGGAAGTAGCTTCTATTTTGAAAGCTCCATGTTCCATAACCTGCCTTCACTCCATTAAAGGGATATCAACCAGATTCCTTTTCCTATCTCTTCCTCAAGGTGTCAGTCTGTAGACATAGTTTCAGGCTTTTATTTTGAAAAACGAGCGAGAAAGATACATCGCGTCTGGTGTTTGCATGAGTTTTGCTTGCGCAACAGAGCTTGGGCAGCCATAGTCTCTCCCTCTCCTACTGAAAAAGAGACAGTGCCGGTTGATATATTATCAATTATATATTTTAAAAACAACCTGAGGATTGATTATAAAAAAAACGTTTGACATGTTTATGTGGACATTACGGATACTATTTAGAATTTGTCTGCGTTGACGTGACCGCTCGAGCCTGTGGATTTCTGAACGCGCCAAACAAACTGAGGTATTTTGGATATAAAAACTATCTTTATGGAACAAAAGGAACATTTGTGTAACTGGGAGTCTCATGAGTGAAAACATCCGAAGATCAATGGTAAGCGATTAACTTTATTGCTTTTCTGATTTTCGTGACCAAGCTACTTTGATGCTAGGTGTTCATAATGTTTTGTCTAGTGATCGATAAACTTACACAAACGCTTGGATTGCTTTTGCTGTAAAGCATATTTTCAAAATCTGACACAACAGGTGGATTAACAAAGAGCTAAGCTGTGTTTTGCTATATTGCACTTGTGATTTCATGAATATAAATATTTTTAGTAATATTATTTGAATGTGGCGCTCTGCAATTTAGCGGTTGTTGATGACAATTATCCCGCTAACGGGATGGGTAGCGTCAAGAAGTTAATGAAATTTCAATATTTCTCAGTGTTGAAGAATTTGTTTCTTATTAGGATATATATATATATATATATATATATATCTATATCTAAGTGTGCCAGATGCCGCCCCTCATCTTGGATTCTCCGCTGGGTACACGATATCAAGTGCACGCACCTATAGGCAAAAAGAAAAAGTATATTTTTTTTAACCTTTATTTAACTAGGAAAGTCAGTTAAGAACTAACCGTCATTGTGTGGTCTCAATGAAATGATCCATAGCCTACGAATTGCATGCTCAGAGAAGCACAGAACAAAGTTGCATTTCTAAAGAAACTGCTGGGATTGTGTAAATAAAACTAGGCTGCATTACACACAGCAATTAATACTCCAGCATGGACTATGCTGTTCAGTTTGAGAAGGAGAATGCAAAGATGAGAAGGAGAACCAGAGGTCAACTTCGATAGCTTGCTAGTACTATAATTCATTTTTGTTAAAAACAATATGTATCTTGCCCATGATGTATTTATTGACCAATAAGCCAGATTTGATTAACTTCCATTGTGGTGCTGAAACTTGAAGCAGCAGCTGGGCACAATCAATCAGAATAGTTCATGGTGCTGAAAGCAGGTAAATTTGAGTATGCATAATTTGTTTCAAATGTCTTCACTTTTAAATTAGACTTTACTAACAACAAGAGGGCTTTGTGTTGGAGTCTATTTCCATCCATTTTCATTTCAGAGGTCCAATTTTTTCCATGTAACCCTTATTATAAATAACATTCATTCATTCATTTACTGCAGTAAATCTATTACTGGGCTCTCACCATCAAGTTACATGCACAATTATGAGTTTTGATCGTCCATTTATTCATTGATATCAGTGAGAAGATACACATGTCTAACAACAATATAGGCCTATGACTTTGATTTAATAGTCTATTTTAGGTGAAACATACATTTTTGATCGTCCTTTAATCATATTGTTACTTTGTCTCTAAAATCCAATTGTCTCATTGCTACAACTCCCGTACGGGCTCGGAGAAACGAAGGTCGAAACACAACCCAACTAAGCCGCACTGCTTCTTAACACAGCGCGCATCCAACCCGTATGCGGGCTGCACCAATGTGTTAGAGGAAACACCGTGCACCTGGCAAGGATATCAGTACCCGGTCAAACCCTCCCCAACCCGGACGAGGCTAGGCCAATTGTGCGTCACCCCATGGACCTCCCGGTCGCGGCTGGAGCTTGGGCTCGAACCCAGTGTCTCTGGTGGCACAGCTACCACTGCGATGCAGTGCCTTAGACCACTGTGCCACCCGGGAGGCCTCTTCTTTCCATTTCTATAGTCATGTTACGAAGATAGTTTAATGTCAGTCTAAATATTTACCAGTTCTAAATATTTTGGCATGAACTGTAGGCTCTCTGATACAACTTCCTGCCCATATGAACAAATGTATTTTAGGTCATAACTAAAAACAGCCACAATTAATTTAATGAAAAGCAGCAAACATGCACAACATTGTTTCACATTCTTTAACAGACAAACATGCAATAAACTACAGCTTGCTTCACAGCCATTTCCCGCCCAAAACACAGGGGTACTCGATTTATTGTGGCTTACAGTGGGCGGAGGGCTCTGCAGTCTGTATACAGTGTTGTACCCCCACTGTCGCATCTTGCACGACCAAAAGACACTTAAACACATAACTATAGAAGACTTCCTGACAGAACAGAGGCAGGTAGCATTTGTGCAAGACAATAATCTCCCCCCTTTGAGCCCCCTCTACACCTGCTTTACTTCACCCTCACTGCAAGAAGCTCAGAGCTTGAGGCTGTAGCTGGAAGAAAGGCCTTTGCTCTCTGCCAATGGGCTACATCTATGTTTGGGAGGGAAAGGACATAAAGGAATGTGAATAACACCATTAGTCCAACTGTTGAGACAAACTAAATCTAATAGGAAATGTGCTGTTACTGTCCAACTGGTGACTGGAGAGCCAACACCTTTAGAATCTGACTGGATAGGAAGGGGTCAAGGGTGCGTGCGGGTGTATCATGCTTTACAGATAGGCTTAAGATGGGTGTTGACAGTCTAAATTTAAAATGTCAACTTTGCTTGAGTGACAGCTAATTTTAGGTCCCAGTTCATCTCAACACCATTGGGACAGGGCTGATCTGTAGCTGTGATATTCTATAAAAAGAAAAATGGGTTCATGATCCATCTAGCTAGCCAATATTCCAAATTAAACAGATCCAGAAACCCCCCTAGAAGTTGATTATAGGATCTCTGTAGAAACCCCTTGTGTTTCCCATTATTTCTGCAGCCATACCAAGCCCATGATGTCATGCATAGTAGAGAAATGATCATGTGGCAGGGTCTACAGACAATCACGGATTACAAAGGGAAAACCAGCCACGTCGCGGACACCGACGTCTTGCTCCCGGACAAGCTAAACACCTTCGCCCGCTTCGAACATAACGGTGTCACCGACGTGGCCTGCGGGCTCTCGTGTTCCATGGCCGATGTGAGTCAGACATTTAAACGTGTTAACCCTCGCAAGGCTGCCGGCCCAAAATGGCATCCCTAGCCGAGTCCTCAGAGCATGCGCAGACCAGCTGGCTGGAGTGTTTACGGACATATTTAATCTCTCCCTATCCCAGTCTGTTGTCCCCACTTGCTTCAAGATGTCCACCATTGTTTCTGTACCCAAGAAAGTGAAGGTAACGGAACTAAATGACTATCGCCCCGTAGCATTCATTCGGTCATAATAAAGTGTTTTTAGAGGCTAGTTAAGGATCATATCACCTACACCTTACCTGACACCCTAGACCCACTTCAATTTGCATTCCACCCCAATAGATCCACAGATGATGCAGTCACCTTCGCACTACACACTGATCTATCCCATCTGGACAAGAGGAATACCTATGTAAGAATGCTGTTCATTACCTACAGGATAGCCTTCAACAGCATAGTGCCCCCCTAGCTCATCACTAAGCTTGGGGCCCTGGGTCTGAACCCCGCCTTGTGCAACTGGGTCCTGGACTTCCTGATGGGCCCCCCCCCTGGTGGTGAAGGTAGGAAACAACACCTCCACATCTTCAAAACAGAGGCCCCACAAGGGTGCGTGCTCAGCCCTCTCCTGTACTCACTGTTCACCCATGACTGCGTGGCCACAAATGCCTCCAACTAACCCATCAAGTTTGCAGACGACACAACAGTTGTAGGCCTGATTACCAACAATGAGGAGACAGCCTACAGGGAGGAGGTGGGGGCCCTGGAGAAGTGGTGCCAGGAAAATAACCTCTCCCTCAACATCAACAAGATGAAGGACCTGATCGTGAACTTCAGGACAGCAGAGGAGCACACCCCCATCCACATCGACGGGACCGCAGTGGAGAAGCTGAAAAGCTTCAAGATCCTTGGCGTACACATCACTGACGATCTGAAATAGTCCACCCACACAGACAGTGTGTGTGTTGAAGAAGGCGCAACACATTATTTTCAACCTCAGGAGGCTAAAGAAATTTGGCTTGGCCCCTAAGACCCACAAACTTTTATAGATGCACAATTGAGAGCATCTTGTTGGGCTGTATCACTGCCTGGTACGGCAACTGCACTGCCCGCAACTGCAGGGCTCTCCGGAGGGTGGTGCGGTCAGCCCAACGCATCACCGGGGGCACACTGCCTGCCATCCAGGACACCTGCAGCACCCGATGTCACAGGAAGGCCAAAATGATCATCAAGGACAGCAACCACCCGAGCCACTGCCTGTTCAACCCACTACCATCCAGAAGGTGAGGTCAGTAAAAGGTGCATCAAAGCAGGGTTCGAGAGACTGAAAAACAGCTTCTATCTCAAGGCCAGACAACCGTTAAACAGCCATCACTAGTCAGCTACCACCTGGTTACTCAACCCTGCTGCCCTATTTACATAGACATGGAATCACTTGTCACTTTAATAATGTTTACATACTGCTTTACTAATTTCATATGTATATACTGTATTCTATTCTACTGTATTTTAGTCAATGCCACTCCGACATTGGTCGTCCTAATATTGATATCTCTTAACTCCATTCTTTTACTTTAGATTTTTTATTTTTGTGAATTGTTAGATATAACTGCACTGTTGGAGCTAGGAACACAAGCATTTTACTACACCCGCAATAACATCAGTAGTGTAACAGTGACATGAGTATACTGTAGGTAAAATATACATGATATGGGTTGCCAAAGGCTCCATGAACTCCCCTCTGTCTGGGACCTTTAGCTACTGGCAGTGTGCCTAGCTGGATAATGTTCCTCAGGATATCCCTAGAGGAGACCTCTGACAACTGGAGAGGGACTACAACTGGGGAAAGTGGAAGGCAGGGCAACAGCTGGACTTGAAGCATGCTGATGCAATCCTGGCTACTCATTTCAGACTGAGGAAAAATCAAGGAATGAGTGATCACTTGGCCAATGAGTGATCACTTCGAGTGATAATTACATTGTAATTATAATGTGACAATGCTGTGATTAGTAGCTATCAGTTAACAAGATATGATACATCTATCAATGTAGTGATTCACCTAGATCTGGATCATCTAGATCTGCAAATCTTCCTAAGAATCACAGCAATGTCAATTTTAGGAAATGGGTGATTCCTGATTGTTTGGTAATCAAATCTACGATGATTAACACTGCCAAGCACAGTGCATCTGCCCAGCTTTGATCCTATATTTGATGCAGGACCTTCTGTTTGAAAAGGTTATAGGCAATAGGTGGCTAAAGACAGTTGAACAACGTGGGATCATTATCCATGTGGTTGAGGTCAACCTTTAGCCATGGAGAGGAAAAACACACACTGGGCATGCTCACTCACTGTCTGAACATTTTCCAGAAATGTTTGAACCTTTTAATGGCCCAGAAACTGACAGGGCTGTGGTCATCTGTTTCAAGGCTACCCCGCAAAATGTTATGCCTGTGTTGTACAAAGGAGGTTCTTCTTATCTAATACTGTGAGGATGAAATGGCAGTGCAATGTATATCCATTAACTATGAGCAGCCAAATGTATTGAGAATCTTTCATGGGCTTCTTTTCAAGAGCAGCTGCCAAAGAATACACAATGCACATGGAGACTGGCCAGAGAATCAGTGGGAGTGGAAATAAACCCCTTCCCCAATAGTAGGCTACATACAGTGCATTTGGAAACTATTCAGACCCCTTGACTTTTTCCATATTTTGTTATGTTACAGCCGTATTCTAAAATGGATTAAATATTGTTTCTCATCAATCTACACACAATACTCTTTAATGACAAAGCAAAAACAAAAATTAAAAAAACAACTTATTTACATAAGTACTCAGACCCATTGCTATGAGACTCGAAATTGAGCTTGAGTGCATCCTATTTCCATTGATCATCCTTGAGATGCTTTTACAACTTGATTGGAGTACACCTGTGGTAAATTCAATTGATGCGACATGATTTGGAAAGGCACATACCGGTCTATACAAAAGGTCCCACAGTTGACAGTGCATGTTAGAGCAAAAACCAACCATGAGGTCGAAGGAGTTGTCCATAGAGCTCCGAGACAGGATTGTGTCGAAGCACAGATCTGGGGAAGGGTACCAAAAAAATTCTGCAGCATTGAAGGTCCCCAAGAACACAGTGGCCTCCATCATTCTTAAATGGAAGAAATTTGTAACCTAGACTTTTCCTAGAGCTGGCCTTTTCCTATAGCGGGAGAAGGGCCTTGGTCAGGGAGGTGACCAAGTACCCGATGGTCACTCTGACAGAGCTGTAGAGTTCCTCTGTGGAGATGGGAGAACCTTCCAGAAGTACAACCATCTCTGCAGTACTCCACCAATCAGGCCTTTATGGTAAAGTGGCTAGACGGAAGCCACTCCTCAGTAAAAGGCACATGACAGCCCACTTGGAGTTTGCCAAAAGGCACCTAAAGGACTCTCAGACCATGAGAAACAAGATTCTCTGGTCTGATGAAACCAAGATTGAACTCTTTCTGGGAGACTAGTCAGGATCGAGGGAAAGATGAACGGAGCAAAGCACAGAGAGATCCTTGATAAAAACCTGCACCAGAGTGCTCAGAACCTCAGGCAAAGGTTCACCTTCCAACAGGACAACGACCCTAAGCACACAGCCAAGACAACGCAGGAGTGTCTTCGGGACATGTCTCTGAATGTCCTTGAGTGGCCCAGCCAGAGCCTGGACTTGAACCCGATTGAACATCTCTGGAGCAACCTGAAAATATCAGTACAGCGACGCTCTCCATCCAACCTGATGGAGCTTGAGAGGATCTGCAGAGAAGAATGGGAGAAACTCCCCAAATACAGGTGTGCCAAGCTTGTAGTGTTATACCGAAAACTTGAGGCTGTAATAGCTGCCAAATGTTCTTCAACAAAGTACTGAGTAAAGGGTCTGAATACTTATGTAAATATGATCGTTTTTTTTATTTTTAATAAATGTCTAAAAACCTGTTTTTGCCTTTTCATTATGGGGGTATTGTGTGTAGATTGATGAGAGAGAGAAAAAACATTTTTAGAATAAGGCTAACGTAACAAAATGTGGAAAAAGTCAAGGGGTCTGAATAATTTCCAAATGCACTGTAATAGTAGTAGCCATAATTCATAAACGGCACCATTCTGTGGGGAACCATCTCAGTTCAGTGAATTAGACCCTCTAGGGTTCTGATCCAATTACCCTATCAAAAAGGTTCTATCTATGAAGCAAGAGAGAACCCTTTTTGTGTAAACGTCATCTGCACAACAGAACCTTGATAAGCAGGGTTGGATCAAAAGCCTGCACCACCAGTAGCTCTCCAGATGGAGGGTTGACCACATGCGTTTTATACAGTAGCCTAACAGTGCAGTTATTCTACTTTGTGTGGGGTTGAGTGCCTTGATCAAGGGCACAACTGCAAGAGCACTGTCTAGCCATGTGGCACGCTCGAATCGCTGACTGACACCAGATAACGTTAGCAATCTAGACCGTGCTAGCTGGAAAGGTGATTAGATCGGAAACTTAGTTTGATGGTAAATTAATGACATTCTCTAAACTTTGTTGCATTAGTGTGATTTGTATGCCGTTCACTAGTCCCAGTCAACGATAGCATACCAGGAAGAACGAGAATGAATGTCACAAGTTGATATGCTGCCAGAAAGTAATACAAATATTTTATGAGGCATGCTGATGCAAGCTAACTCGCTAATACAGTATTTAGATAGGTTACTTTTCTCACCAGTTTTGAACCTGAGGTCCGCATCATCTGCTGAGCCGAATTCTTTCAGAAGGGCCATGAACAGGATACCAAAGGCGTTCTGGATTCCGAACACCGCTCCATTGCACCACATGGCAGCCAGCACAACCACCCACCCCCATCCTCCTTCTGGGTGCTCGAACTCAGGCTCCTCCGCAGTGACGGGGACCTGCTCTTGGATGGCTCCGTTGCTTCCCCCGTTCTCATTATTCTCCTCAACTTCGTCCGGGCGCGTTTCAAATGACTTCATTGGTGTCTCTTCCGCAGGTTCCGCGGCAACCGTTTCTTCAGTTGTCTCATACTCATTGTCTGTCATGTTGGTACCTTCTGTCATTTCTTCGCACGACAATGCAGATTTTTAACACTGTCAAATATGATGACAGCAATAATGTGACTATGCCGCTAACTAGTCTAAATTATGTACTCTCAAGCTGCAGTCAAACTTAACTGAAGAGATTCAGATGATGGTATGCCGCAAAATGTCTATCTACAAATATGAAGACTTTGCATTTTCTTTCATCGAATTGTTATCGAAAAGTTGCATCAATTCAGAAGCAGTAGCCGTAATGATCTGTTCTATCAACAGCCCGCACTGTCTTTAGAGCGTGTCAAACACCAGTGTAGAAATATTGTATAAATAGATACCCCAGAGGGGCGGGACGTGCGTACATTACGCCGGGTTTTTGTCGCTGATTGGATTTACCGTACTTTTCAAGTATGACGTAAGAACATTGAATAATTACTGTAGTGTTTGAAAAAGTGAAGAACATTTTTTTTCAAGATAGATAAGATCCAGAACACATTTCTTGTTCTCTCTTATCCAGAGGTTCCTCTTGCAAGGAAAGAGTAAACATAGGAGTCTATAATTTGTGCTGTACTGAGTAAGGGATAATCAACTAGGGACTATGCGTTCTATGGAAAATAATGAACAACGTGGAAGGTGTCAACGTTTTCTAAATTATCTGCGTGATAAGCCTGTACATTGTTAAAAACAAAATCTATAACTTTTAAATATGACTTCATTTAAATAAGACTTAATTTGACAATTTTTGCTATTGATTTCAGTATAACACCAGAGCCCAGAGTTTTCAAATTAATCATGTCAAACAGCTACCTCTTGTGTACAAAGTAGACTATCCACAGAAACATCCAGCGATTTGATAACAATACTTCTGATTTCATATCTGCCAGCAACCTTTTCATACCTGAAGGCTGACTGATATATGCCAATGTATCTAACGTGGTGAGCCCAGATTACAATTGTGATGTGTTCATATGAAGGTAAGTCTATATACCTAAGGGTTTTGTGGCAGCAGAGTGAAAAGTAGAATACTTACAGTCCCTTCTCCACAGTTACATGGTTTAATTGTCCCACCCTTATGAAGTTTTCCCTCTACTCTCACTAAACTCTCTACCACCTAGATAAGATAAGAGGAATACCTATGTGAGAATTCTGTTCATTGACTATAGCTCAGCATTCAACACCATAGTCCCTTCCAAGCTCGTCACCGAGCTTTGGACCCTAGGACTCGTTCTGCAACTGTTTCCTGGACCTGCTGATGGTCAGACCCCAGGTAGTAAGGGTAGGCAACATCACCTCGGCCACGCTGACCCTCTATACGGGGGCATGCTTTGTACTTTCCTGTATTTCCCGTTCACCCACGACTGCGTGGCCACGCACGACTCAGGTTTGCTGATGATACGATAGTGGTAGGCCTGATCACCAGGGATGATAAAACAGCCCATAGGAAGGCTGTCTTAAACCTTATGTTTATTCATTCGCGTAACAGGCAGGCTCCTCGTGGAGTGCAACGAGGCAGGTGGTTAGAGCGTTGGATTAGTTCATTGTAAGGTTGCAAGATTGAATCGCGGAGTTGACAAGGTAAAAATCTGTCGCAGTGGTTAAGGGCGCTGTACTGCAGCGCCAGCTGTGCCACCAGAGACTATGGGTTCGCGCCCAGGCTCTGTCGTAACCGGCCGCAACCAGGAGGTCCGTGGGGCGACGCACAATTGGCCTAGCGTCGCCCGGATAAGGAAGGGTTTGGCCAGTAGGGATATCCTTGTCTCATCCCGACTCCTGTGGCAGGCCGGGCGCAGTGCGCGCTAACCAAGGTTGCCAGGTGCATGGTGCTTCCTCCGACACATTGGTGCGGCTGGCTTCCGGGTTGGAAACGCGCTGTGTTAAGAAGCAGTGCGGCTTCTTGGGTTGTGTATCGGAGGATGCCTGACTTTCAACCTTCGTCTCTCCCGAGCCCGTACGGGAGTTGTAGCGATGAGACAAGATAGTAGCTACTAAACAATTGGATACCACGAAATTGGGGAGAAAAACGGGGTAAAATAATTACATCTAAAAAAGGTCTACAGCTGCACCATTGAGAGCATCTTGACTGGCTGCATCAATGCTTGGTATGGCAACAGCACCGCCATTGATCGCATGGCGAGGCCGAGCTTCCTGCCATCCAGGACCCCGCTATCAGGTGGTGTGTAAGGAAGGTAAAGACTCCAGCCACACAAGCCATAGACTCTTCTCTCGGCTTCCGCATGGCAAGCGGTACCAGAGAATCAAGTCTGACACCAACAGGCTCCTGAACAGAATATATGCTCAAACCATAAAACTGCTAAATAGCTAACAAAATGGCAAGACAATCTGCGTCGACTCTTCTATTTTTGCACTGACTATGCACATGCTACACACATGCAGACACGTTCATACTGACTAAACACACACAATCATATATCCTGATGCCCAGTCACCTTACCCCTATACATATCTACCCCTACAGTATCTCTGCACATTGTGAATATGGTATTAGAACTGATCCTGTATATAGCTTACTTGTGTTATTTCTTGTGTTATTCTACTTTTATAGTACTATCAATATTTATTACTGCATTGTTGGGAAAGAGCTTGCAAGAAAGGCATTTCACTGTGCATGTGACAAATCAATTGTAAAACCTCTGAAGAGAACATCACGAGACAGACGTACAAAATAAATGTAATCATTGAGACAATGCTTCCGCAGTGCACAAGTAGAGATTAAAATACAGAAAATATTAGAGTTTTATTTTAGAACAATGACATCTTATTAAACTACGCATTTTTTTTCTTTTCTTATGCACATACATCTGACAGGCTTGCCTTTCACACAAAGCATTTCCAGATTAAGCAAAATGAGCAACAGAATGAAGATGATTTTCATGTCATTAACAAGAGACATTGACAAACATACCTGCAGAAGGTAAACATGTATGGGGGGGTAATTCTTTCACAATTAATGATAATTGTGAAGACATCGGTCAACATCCACAGTTAGCGTGACGTGAAATGTCCTTTAAAGCCTGGGGGAAGACTTCACTCCACTTCTACTTTGGCTGTTTTTGAGGACGTCTCTCCCTCCGCAGCGGCTGCCGGGCCCCTCCTCTTCCTCAGACCCTTCATCTTACGTGTCTGGAGCTTGGCCAGATCCTGCTTCTGCATGTGCAACCTGCCAAACTTGGTACCAAAGGTATCATGGGATATGTTCTTCTTCTTCTTGGGCTGTAAAGAATAGAATTGACAAAGAACATGAGGACTGATTGCCTTGATGTTTAATTTTACTACATAGATACTTCTAAATGATGTGGCCAATGGCACACAATACAATTGTGCAATTAAGATACTTTCAAAAAGAATAAACCTTGTGACATTCAACATGACTCTTGAGATTGAAAAAGATGACTGCAACTAGTTGTTTCATACCTTCAGAGCCTTGGGCTGTCTGTGAGCTGTCTTGTAGAGGTCGTCTGATGCCAGGTGTGTTCTCCGCAAGACAAAGTCAAAAGACGGCCCAATCTCCTCCAGCTCAATCCTTGGTGTACGACATCCAGACTTCTTCAACAGAGATCTGGAGAACCCCAAAGAGTTTTGACTAGTGATCATTTCAGGGGTGAAAGATGCAGATCATATGTAAATTCATGAATAATAGGTGACATTGGTAGATGGTCTAGCTGCTAGCAGGCAGACATACCTGTAGCTGCGCATGTAGATTTTCCCCTCCAGAGCAGTGAAGTGCAGGACATGCTCCAGACCAGCTAGACGCACTGAAGGCACAACGGGACCCCTGAAGAAGTCTGTACGAAAAGACAATAACAAAAAAAATGGTCAATAGCACCGCCGACATGAAATGCAATATTATTACAACCTACAGAAATACTACGGATTGTGAAGGTATGTTTCCCCCCAAAACATTCTATGCTGAACAAAAATATAAACGCAACATGTTATGTTGACATGTTAACAGCCAGGTCGCAGTTGTAAATGAGAACTTGTTCTCAACTAGCTTACCTGGTTAAATAAATAAAAGTGTTGGTCCCATGTTTCATGAGCTGAAATAAAAGATAGCAGAAATTTTCCATACACACAAAAAGCTTATTTCTCTCTAATTTGGTGCACCTTTTTTTTTTTTTTTTTACATTCCTGTTAGTGAACATTTCTCCTTTGCTGAGATATTCCATCCATCTGACAGGTGTGACATCAAAAAGGCCACTGAAATGTGCAGTTTTGTCACACAACACAATGCCACAGATATACATTTTAGGGAGCGTGCAATTGGCATGCTGACTGCAGGAATGTCCAACAGAGCTGTTGCCAGAGAATGTAATGTTAATTTCTCTACCATAAAACTGCCTATATATTTTTTATAGAATTTGGAGGGGATAATGAATTTATTTCAATTGACTGATTTCCTTCTATGAACTGTAACTCAGTAAAATACGAGAAATTGTTGAATGTTGCGTTTATATTTTTGTTCAGTAGAGTTAGAGGAATTGTTTTCTAACTGAAGGGGTAGGACTAAAATTAACCTCACGACATCCGATTAACACCAAATTCAAATGTTTAGCTTTGACTAAACTGTACCTGTAAGAAGGCTCTTTAGGCGTTTGTGGTCATCATCATGGTCAAAAGCCTCCCCTGCAAACACCAGCATCGGTTTGGTCCCCTCAGGACATTTGCTGTTCTGCAATGCATTGGAAACAGAACATAAAATTACAGGAGGACGATTATGATATAATAGGTAACACCAACTTCACTTGTTTGCAGTCCAGAGTGTATTGGCATGTTTTTATCAGTAAAACAAAAATGAAAACAATTCAAAGAACAGGGAAACAGTGTGGCTAAAATGGTGTTAAGATCTCTCTTTCGACAAACATATCAAGATTGTTCCAAGGACAGCTTTTTTCCATCTACGTAACATTGCAACAATCAGAAACTTCCAAATTAATCCATGCTTTTCTTACTTCTAGGTTAGACTACTGCAATGCTCTACTTTCCGGCTACCCGGATAAAGCACTAAATAAACTTCAGTTAGTACTAAACATGGCTGCTAGAATCTTCACTTGAACCCCAAAATGTGATCATATTACTCCAGTGCTAGCCTCTCTACACTGGCTTCCTGTTAAGGCAAGGGCTGATTTCAAGGTTTTACTGCTAACCTACAAATAATTACATGGGCATGCATCTATTTTTCCGATTTGGTCCTGCCGTACATACCTACACGTACGCTACGGTCACAAGACGCAGGCTTCGTTATTGTCCCTAGAATTTCTAAGCAAACAGCTGGAGGTAGGGCTTTCTCCTATAGAGCTCCATTTTTATGGAATGGTCTGCCTATCCATGTGAGAGACGCAGGCTCGGTCTCAACCTTTAAGTCTTTATTGAAGACTCATCTCTTCAGTAGGTCCTATGATTGAGTGTAGTCTGACCCAGGAGTGTGAAGGTGAACAGAAAGGCACTGGAGCAACGAACCGCCCTTGCTGTCTCTGCCTGTCCAGTTCCCCTCTCTCCACTGGGATTCTCTGCCTCAAACCCTATTACAGGGACTGAGTCACTTGCTTACTGGTGCTCTTCCATGCCATCCCGAGGGATGCATCACTTGAGTAGGTTGAGTCACTGGGGTGATCTTTCTGTCCGGGTTGGCACCCCCCCTTGGGTTGTGCCGTGGGAGAGATCTTCGTGGGCTATACTCAGCCTTGTCTCAGGACAGTAAGCTGGTGGTTGAAGATATCCCTCTAGTGGTGTGCTTTGGCAAAGTGGGTGGGGTTATATCCTGCCCATTTGGCCCTGTCTTTTTTCTAGCCACCGTGCTGCTACACCTGCATTGCTTGCTGTTTGGGGTTTTAGGCTGGGTTTCTGTACAGCACTTTGTGACATCAGCTGATGTAAGAAGGGCTTTATAAATACATTTGATTGATTGATTAAGAGGAAATAGTTCATTTGTAGTTGTTCATTCAGACCACTGAAAGACTGAGGTGTATTCGTTTGGCTTTTTGTAGCAGTGTGAGCGTGACGACACTTAAAGAACTAAGATTCATAGAGATTAAGAAAGTACAGAACATCAGGTGGTGCTGAAGGCACTGCTTAAATTATTATTTTTTATCTTATTGACAAATCCAGAACTCACATAAGTGGTATCATGCAGAAATGTGAAACACAACTACAAATGACTATAGGAACTGCAGAAACATCACCTTGATCGCACTCAAGGAGTTATACTTCTCAATGCCCAGCTCAATCATATCCAGCACGTGGAAATCAAACAGACGACCTGTAACCAGCAAAAAGGAAAGGAGAAAAACAAGGTCAAACCCTTATCTGCTGTGAAAATTACTAGACATCTATTGTCTAGTCTCCCACTGATAGAATACAAAAATGCTTACCAAATATCAGATTGTTTGGCCTTTTCTTGTTGTGCGAGCCAAACAAAAACAGCGAGCTATCCGTTTTCTTCGAGAAGAATTCCTGTAGACAGAAAATATTAGTGATCGGAAATGGCAGTGCAATGAATATATTGTATTTTAATGTGATGCTAACTAGTACACTACTGCAGTGTTTTTTATCCTGGTCCTGCGGACCCAAAGAGGAGCAAATGTTTGTGTTTTCCCTAGTACTACACGCCCGATTCCACAATAATTCCAGTGTTGTGCTAGGGCTACAACAACAATGTCCCTTGAACCAGGACTACTACATTGAAACACTCACTATACTGTATATTTAGGAACTAGAGGAATCAAAAACAATTAGAATTCTCAGGTTAAACAAAACAGTTTTAGAGGGTAATGAAGACATGTAATATCTCTGGTTAACTGACCAATGATGAAGAATCTTCAAATGGCCTGGTTATATTTTTCCTGGAAGGAAAGACAACATTTGGTTTACATGCAGGATAAAAAACACATTTCTCAAGTACCAACAATAGATGGACTATTTATGTTTTGTTATTATTTCAGTATAGTCAGTCCTTTATGCCAAAGTTGCTATAAATATCCAATGTTTACAGGGGGAAAATAAAACATGAAGACTAAATACAATAATTTCAGAACTACCACAATACTGGATAGGTTAAAATAATAACAGTTCTCCTACTTGAGAAAAGGCCCAGTGCAGTCAAAAACATGATTTTTCCTGAGGTTGACCGATTAAATTAGGGACGATTTCAAGTTTTCATAACAATCGGAAATCTGTATTTTTGGACACTGATTTGGCCAAGTTTTTTTTTTACACCTTTATTTAATCTTTATTTAACTAGGCAAGTCAGTTAAGAACGCATTCTTATTTTCAAAGACTGCCTAGAAACGGTGGGTTAACTGCCTTGTTCAGGGACGACAGATTTTTTAAAATAATAATAATTTTACCCCATTTTCGTGGTATCCAATTGTTAGTAGCTACTATCTTGTCTCATCGCTACATCTCCCGTACGGGCTCGGGAGAGAAGAAGGTTGAAAGTCATGCGTCCTCCGATACACAACCCAACCAAGCCGCACTGCTTCTTAACACAGCGCGCACCCACCAACCCGGAAGCCAGCCGCACCAATGTGTCGGAGGAAACCGTGCACCTGGCAACCAGCAGGCTCGTAAGCATTCATTCAAACAGCACTTTTTTTTGCCGGCAGCTCTTCGCTGTGCTTCAAGCATTGAGCTGTTTATGACTTCAAGCCCATCAACTCCCAAGATGAGGCGGGGTGTTAGCGGGGTGCGCACTAATAGCGTTTCAAACGTCACTCGCTCTGAGACTTGGGAGTAGTTATTCCCCTTGCTCTGCAAGGGCCGCAGCTTTTGTGGAGCGATGGGTAATGCTGCTTCGAGGGTGGCTGTTGATGTGTTCCTGGTTCGAGCCCAGGTAGGGGCGAGGAAAGGGACGGAAGCTATACTGTTACACTGGCAATACTAAAGTGCCTATAATAACATCCAATAGTCAAAGGTATAATGTTATACAAATGGTATAGATAGAAATAGTCCTATAATTCCTATAATAACTACAACCTAAAACTTCTTATCTGGGAATATTGAAGACTCATGTTAAAAGGAACCACCAGCTTTCATATTCTCTCATGTTCTGAGCAAGGAACTGAAACGTTAGCTTTCTTACATGGCACATATTGCACTTTTACTTTCTTCTCTAACACTTTGTTTTTCCATTATTTAAACAAAATTTAACATGTTTAATTATTTATTTGAGGCTAAATTGATTTTATTGATGTGTTATATTAAGTTAAAATAAGTTGTTCATTCAGTATTGTTGTAATTGTCATTATTACAAATAAAACGTATTTTTAATTTTTTTTTTTTAAATCAGCCGATTCATCGGTATCTGCTTTTTTTGGCCCTCCAAATAATCAGTATCGGCGCAAAAAAAAAAAATCTGAATCGGTCGACCTCTAATACATATACAGTCAAAAGTTTGGACACACCTACACATTCAAGGGTTTTTCTATATTTGTACAATTTTCTACATTGTAGAATAATAGAAAACATCAACACTATGAAATAACACATGGAATCATGTAGTAACCAAAAAGGTGGTAAACATGTCAAATTATATTTTAGATTCTTCAAAGTAGCCACTGACTTTGCACTGGCTTGGCATTCTTCATTCTCTCAACCAGCTTCATGAGGAATGCTTTTTCCAACAGTCTGAAGGAGTTCCCACATATGCTAAGCACTTGTTGGCTGCTTTTCCTTCACTCAGTGGCCCAACTCATCCCAAACCATCTCAATTGGGTTGAGGTCAGGTCATCTGATGCAGTGCTCAAGATCGGTGGAAAAACTGCGAGCCAGGCCTAGTTGCCCAACATCAGTTCCCGAACTTACTATTACCGAACTTACGATGCAATGTTCCAACATCTAGTGGAAAGCCTTTCCAGAAGATTGGAGGCTGTTATAGCAGAAAAGGGGGGACCAACTCTATATTAAAATTCCCATGATTTTGGAATGAGATGTTCGCCGAGCAGGTGTCCACATACCTTTGGTCATGTAGTGTACCACAGTTGCCAAAGAAAACAATATGAAAGCACACATTTACCAGTAGAATCTTATTTTTCATTGATATCATTTTAATAAGAAAATTCTGGTTGCTAGAGACCCAACCCAGTTGTTCGTTCTTTATGTTCTGTTGCCATGCTCAGTTCAGTGGCAACATTCTTATCCCTTGCTTGCTGCTAGCTAGCAAACTTGCTACGGCTACGCAATCACTACCACTGTAGCCAGAATAACAGGATTTTCATTGCATAACCCCATCACGCAAAGGCTATATCCTTATCAATAAATTTAACAAAACAATATTTATTAAGTCTTGGCTATAACATGTCCTGAGCGAAATAGCCAAGGGGTCTCAAATGGTTTAGACTATCTATTCTTACTTCAACTATTTTGTTTAAAATGTATTTAGAGGCTATATTTAGAGGCCTGTGAGCTAGGATCTCTTTTTTAGGGGAGCCCTATAATAAAAACAATTATAAAACACAGAGTTGATAGCCTAAATTGCAACGCCTACAAATTGAAGGCCTACTTTTTTATTTGGATAGGCTTAAATTAAACATAGAATTCTTAAAGTGATAGGCGAAAGAACTAGAGAATGTAGATCATTTTGAATACATATGGATTTCAATAAACAAATGGATAAGACTTCTATTCTCGTTGATTTAGTTCCTATTGCAACTCAGAAAAATGACAATGGATGACATACGGACTGACTGAAGGATGAATTAAATGTTCAAATATGTTGGAATGACGAGTTGCACGCATCACGCATGCTCTGCACTTTATTTGGCTAGTAGGCAAATAGTAATTTTATCCTAATCTAGGCCTGACTCCATGCCTCCAGAAGGGCATCTTCTGAGGCTGAGGGGTGCTTTTCCAAAGGCGCATGCTGCTGTGGTGCTGCACGGAGATGTGGTGCTGCACAAGCTCTTCAATTGGGCAGCAGTGTCGCGATGGAGGGAAAAGCCTACACGGAGACTACCTAAGACAAGTGTTATTGTAAAGTGTGGGAATAAACTAATGCTACACTAAGCCTACCTCTCCCGTGTTCATTTCAGTCTATATCTTCATGAAATGATTTATATAAATCACATCAAATTACTTTACATTCATAATAAACCCTCCTACAGGATATGCTTTGGCAAGATTTTGAGTGATGAAATTACTTTTCAGGACCCTGTCTTTCAAAGATAATTTGTGAAAATCCAAATAGCTTCACAGAACTTCATTGTAAAGGGTTTAAACACGGTTTCCCATGCTTGTTCAATGAACCATAAACAATTAATGAACATGCACCTGTGGAATTGTCGTTAAGACACTAACAGCTTACAGACGGTAGGCAATTAAGGTCCCAGTAATGAAAACTTAGGACACTAAAGAGGCCTTCTACTGCCTCTGAAAAACACCAAAAGAAAGATGCCCAGAGTCCCTGCTCATCTGCATGAACGCGTCTTAGGCATGCTGCAAGGAGGCATGTGGACTGCAGATGTGGCCAGGGTAATAAATTGCAATGTCCGTACTGTGAGACGCCAAAGACAGCGCTACAGGGAGACAGGAGGGACAGTTGATCGTCCTCGCAGAGGCAGACCACGTGTAACACCTGCACAGGAACGGTACATCAGAACATCACACCTGCGGGACAGGTACAGGATGGCAACAACAACTGCTCGAGTTACACCAGGAACGCACAATCCCTCCATCAGTGCTCAGACTGTCCGCAATAGGCTGAGAGAGGCTGGACTGAAAATGCAGTCCATGAGGAGGAGATGCACTGCAGTACTTAATGCAGCTGGTGGCCACACCAGATACTGACTGTTACTTTTGACCCTCCCCTTTGTTCAGGGACACATTATTCAATTTATGTTAGTCACATCTGTGGAACTTGTTCCGTTTATGTCTGCTGTTTAATCTTATGTTCATACAAATTAAATGTCATTTTTGTCCATGCTGTGGAGATCCAACACTGATGTTTCAATCCGCTAGGTGTAGGCATAATATAGATTAGCTACCTAAAATGTGAAGTAAATTCAAATGACTAATAGAGACAACTTGAAAACGTGCAGGATACCTATTTATAATACCTATAATGTTAGACTGTAATCATAACATGGTGTTTGTTGACAGATTAAATGTTAAGTTTACGTTCATGTTTCACACATGGCTTTTCTTATGATCTTAGCAATTTGCGTATGGATCTTCTTATGATCCTAAAGACACGTACGTTCAACATATGGGCAGGTATCTGGCTCCATAACGTCACCAGGCGGTAAATGAGTTAAGACCAACAACAGAGCTCCAAAGCTCTTCCATTAACAACTTATTTTCAGATTTCCCACTCACGGATAGTCCTAGCATAAGAGTCCTTTACTAAGAAGCTATTTGTTTCTTTTTTTTACCCTTTTCATTTCAAACAATCACAGTAAGGTAGTTATTTGTTACCTAGAACTGATTTGAGAGAGATAAAAACGGCTTCACTGGTACTTTAAAAATCAATCACTTACTTTTTGTACAATACAGCACTTGGTTTCTTCAGGGCATACTGGAGAAAAAAATGTATTCAGAGTTATCTAGCTATCTGGCACTCAAAACTTGACCATCTTCAATATTCTGGTAGGGGAGGGTCGACCGTCAGAAAACGTACAATGTCCTTCAGTGCCTGAGTGACAGTCATACTGGTGTTGCCTCCTTTCATGATCATGGCATTCTTAACGTTCTCTGTAAGCTTGGGAGCTCTGTTGTCAAGAAAGCGCTTAGCCCTCTTCGTCTTAGGTTTTCTGAGGAAACAGTCATTCAACAGGAAGGCATTTCAGCTATAGACACCGTGACACTTGAGTAAAACAACAGATGCTTTGACATAGTATATTTCGTTTGATGGAAGATCTCAAACTAACACGGTTTAGAAGACTACAGTAGCTACTAGCTAGGTAGTTAACTACATGGCTAGCAACTGACGTTAACTATACAATAATAAAATACCACAACGTACATTACTCCTTCCTTTTGTTTCATTTTGGTGACTTCACTCGTGTGCAATTACAACTCGTGTGCTTGATCGCGTTTGCTTTAAAATACTCCACGTGAATTCACAACACCGGAAAATGTCGCAGTTACATGTACGTCACATCCGTTGTTATGTACAGTATATACACACGATGTACTCTTATTTGGCCACATGATGGCGGTAAAGAGCTATAAACCCCCTCCATAACTCAAACCCTAGAACCCAACATCAACCCCAAACGTTTGTGGTTTACCATTTTTTCCAGAACAATTCATTTTCAAGTATATGTTAACTTGTGTATCTTTACAAAATATAACATTCATGTATGATATGAAATAATATTCTTATATTTCCGAGACCCGAAAGGGCAAATTCTAAGGGACAAGATAATTGCAAGGTAGGTGCACATCCCTAGCAGGCTTTATTTTCTTGCCACATAATCGCATTGCTCTTGAATGGCCTGTCCTCATAATTCATCTATTGGCTGAAACATTTTGAAATACTCCTGTCTACTTCAGTGGAATACATTCAACAACAGCACATAATGTAAATGTGTTCCTTGGGCCCCCATTCTGTCTTTTGAATAATTATTTATTTTTTCTAACCTACATATTAATGGTTGTGTAATTGCTGATATAGTCCTGGGGTAATCAGTACTGTGGAAGGGTTGGTGAGAGTACTGCTCCTGAAGAACAAATGAACACAGTGGTTTCCTACATGGAATGAGATATTGAAATGGAATGTGAACCTTGTAACTTCCACAAATGTTTATCAATGACATTAACTTGTGTGACACTTTGAATCGTGCCCAGTCATTCTCCCACTTTGGTTGGATTACACCACTTACTGTTTATACTGTATTTGCCATTCAAATGTTTATGGATTTCACAGAAACCTTCCTCTCTGCACAGCTGCAAGACCTGTCAGGGTTCCCCAACTGGCAGCTGATTTTATTTGGCCCCCAAATAGGCCAAAAATATATGACCCCCCCCCCCCCCCAAAAAAAAAAAAATGATTTTCTGAACATTTACCTGCACTTTTACTGAAACGTTGATTAATGTGCACTGTCCCTGTAAAAATAAAAAATAAACTCAAACTCAAACTCAATTTATATACAGTACCAGTCAAAAGTTTGGACACAGCTACTCATTCAAGGGTTTTTCTTTATTTTTCATATTTTCTACAATGTAGAATAATAGTGAAGACATCAACACTATGATAAAACACATATGGAATACTGTAGTAACCAAAAAAGTGTTAAACAAATGAAAATATATTTATATTTGAGATTCTTCAAAGTAGCCACCCTTTGCCTTGATGCCAGCTTCGCATTTCAATGAACAGGTGTGCCTTGTTAAAAGTTCATTTGTAGAATTGATTTGCTTCTTAATGCGTTTGAGACAATTAGTTGTGTTGTGACAATGTAGGGGTGGAAAAAGACCAAGTCCATATTATGGCAAGAGCAGCTCAAATAAGCAAAGAGAAATGACAGTCCATTATTACTTTAAGACATGAAGGTCAGTCAATCTGGAAAATTTCAAGAACTTTCAAAGTTTCAAGTGCAGTCCCAAAAACCATCAAGCACTATGATGAAACTGGCTATCATGAGGACCGCCACAGGAAAGGAAGACCCAGAGTTACCTCTGCTGTAGAGGATAAATTCATTAGAGTTATCATCCTCAGATTGAAGCTCAAATAAATGCTTCAGAGTTCAAGTAACAGACACATCTCAACATCAACTGTTCAGAGGAGACTCTGTGAATCAGGCCTTCATGGTTAAATTGCTGCAAAGAAACCACTACTAGGAGACTTGCTTGGGCCAAGAAACACGAGCAATGGACATTAGACCACTGGAAATCTGTCCTTCGGTCTGACGACTTGCTTCCATTCATCCACAAGAGCATTAGTGAGTTCTGAAACTGATGTTGGCTCACAGTCAGCGTTCCAATTCATCCCAAAGCTGTTCAATGGGGTTGAGGTCAGGGCTCTGTGCAGGCTAATCAAGTTCTTCGTTACCGATCTTGACAAACCATTTCTGTATGGACCTCACTTTTTGTCATGCTGAAACAGGGAAGGGCCTAGCCCAAACCATGAAAACAGTCCCAGACTGCAGTTTGGAACTTGGTAGTGAGGGTTACAATCTAGGACAGACCATTTTTTACACGCAACGCACTTGGCAGTCCCGTTCTGAGCTTGTGTGGCTTACAATTTAGCAGTTGTTTGCGCCTAGATGTTTCTTCACAATAGCACTAACAGTTGACCAGGGCAGCTCTAACAGGGCAGAAACGTGACCAACTGACTTGGAAAGGTGGCATCCTATGGCAGTGCCACGTTGAAAGTCACTGAGCTCTTCAGTAAGGACATTGTTTGTCTATGGAGATTCTCTACACCTGTCATTACAGCCTGCTGCTGAAACAGCCAAAACTACTCATTTGAAGGTGTCTACTTTGTATGTATTTAATGGAAATATTAATTTGGACACACCAAGTGACTTTCATTTTGGAAATCAGATCCGAAGTATTCCCACACAGAGCGATGTGACCTTTTACAAATATAAGCAAGGTTTGAAATGGTTTTAGTCTGTGTTTGAGCTTCTTAAAGTAAAATTGCAGTCCACAAATTTGGAATTGTTCCTGCCCATAAACTCAAGAAAAGTCATCCTGTGGCAAATTGTAGTTGAATATCCCGACATCTGGAATACCAATTGCCATTAGGTTTAGATACTTCTTCACCGTAGGGTGAATTTCCTAGTTTTAGTGAATGACACGGTGAACTGGCCTTAATGCTTTACCTAAAATACCCCATGCTGACCAACAAACTCACAGGAGAAAGAGCATTTTTTTTTATTAAAGCATCAAGCTCAGAGTACAGATACATTTAGCACATCTTGACCATCCAAAGAACAGCAAAAGAGTTAACAGCAAACATTTTCCCTTCAGTACATCCTGCAATTGCACCCTCTCACATCAGGGGAGGAGTTGACCTTTTCCTTGGTAAGGCAAACAAAATACATGATGAAATTAGCTTGTTCAAAAAATAATAAATCCCCTCAGCTTCAAAACAAATACATCTGGAACACTGGTTTTACAACAAAAGGTAAACAAACAAAGTTGGAAGTAGGCAAAAATGCATTTCTTACAAAAATGTTTGTAAAAATGGTATTGAGAAAAACAAAGAATTAGACTTTAATAAAAATTCAGTTACACCAACAGGACTACCCAGATCATGTCCAAATAGGACTTGACCCAAAAGCAATCAAAAGTGACCTTTATTTGTGAACAGTGCTGGTGTCTATTCCCTAAACCCGTCAATACAGCTCCTAGAACAGTGGAGGCTGGTCACTCAGACATGAGTCAGAACATTTCAGATAAAGACTATTGGCAAAAGTTGGTCCTCAGAAAAAATAAAATAAATGCTAAACCATTCCAAAAGCCACAGATGTACTGGAGGCAAGTCGTTCCAATTGTCAACTTTGCCCAGGTCCTTACATGAACTGAAGTACTCATTCTAGTGGTCCGCTTGTTATGTCTGTCACATTCAGTTTAAAGAAAGCCCAATTTTCTGTTAACTACAGTATACCATCATGTGATGGACTCCGATGTTCTAAGGGCCTTCTAAACAGGCTGGGCAAAGCAGCGCCAGTTATAACCCCCAGGAGTTCTGAAGGCAGGCCCGAAATTGCAGTCCCAAAAAAATTAAGTCCTGTCCACCCCAGCTGTCTGCAAATTAAACTCAATCTGCATTCGCTGGCAGGAGAAGCATCATGAACATTACTGACCAGCCAATGGAGAACAATCCTCAACATCCTATCAAAATCCGCTCTCAAATTACAAACCTCTCAGTCTGTATACTAACCAGATCGGTTGAGGGCAGGTTGAGGGCAGGTTGAGGGCATGCCTTCAGCACTGGAAGGTGGCTGTATGTATGCATGTTATTTAAACAAATATGTATTAACCCCCATCCCACCTGCTCAATAAATCAGAATGCCCCAGTACATGAGCTGATTAAACAAGGTGAAGCACATTGATCTACTTACACAGGAGAAACTGACAGCAGCATACTACACTGTCAAGCAATACAGAACTAGTAGTCACCTGTGCCACAGGATTTTTCTCACTAAACAAAAGGGCATTGATGGTACGCCAAAAAAACTGCAATGAAGTCACATTTTTGGACCAATTCACTGCAAAATGCCTGCCCACAATAACATTTATAAAATGGCAGTTTATGCAACAGTTGTGTGGAATGATCCGGGATCACCCTGGCATGCTCAGATTGGTGGGCCTCTATTGTGTGCTTACCGACTCCTGTATGGGGGGGGGTACATTGTTTAGAAAAAGAAAATGCTTTGCTGGGCCACAACTGTACTAAGCAGAGTGTGATTCGTTATTTCCATTCAGGGCCACACTGTGCAGCCATCAGCACCTATGTCAAGCTTGGTTCTGGGGCCAGATGACAGTGTCTGCTATATTGGGGGGATCCTAGGGACGTCCCTACCCCTTAGTTTTTAATATCAACGGGGTGGGCGGGACGACAATGGCTGACCATGCTGGACAGCAGAGGGCAGTTCTGGCCCACACCACAGCTACAAAGGGTCTACTAGGTCTCCTTACAATTAACATTCAGCTATAAAACACTTTAACTGGCCCCTCTAGTCTAAACAACGCCCTCTACGATCACAGCTCGCACAGCCTTCGTTCTTACGCGACTGATTCTTCCAATTAAGTTTGGATGTTTGTTTCTAAATCAATATTTTCATGAATGCATACATGAGTTTAAAACCACAGGGAATTCTAACCACCAAAGCCATCCTGTTGTTACAGTACACTGTAGAATGAGCCTGGGTATAAGAGTGCATATGTTACATTCCATACCGTGATGTACCCAACTGCACATCCTAAATGATTTGCTCTAACGCATACTATTGTCTGGGACAAGTTTAAAGCCTTTCCATTTGAGGACACATTCAACAGCTAAATGATTGTCGGGGTGGAGAGAAGCATGGCAGACTTGGCGTTCTGACCCAATTCTAGCAGGAATTCCTTTGGCTGCAGTGCAGTTTACTGCCAAGAACAACTAGATAATGTTGACCTAGCGGTCAGCCTCTAGCCAATCCTCTAGTAGTGCAAAGCTAATAAAGTATGGCATTTTGATTTGACAAGGAATTCATTAGATAGACTCCGACGTGAATTGACAAATTATGCTATATGGCCCAAAGCTCACATGCTTCTAATCACTCAATAAAAGACCAAAGTCATGAACATTCTAGAAGACAAAAAAAGGGTTGCCGTTTCCTGTTTTGGTATTGAGGAGTCCTGCTCCAGTTGGCTGAAAACAATGTGTTCTTAAAGTGCACTCAAAAGTCAAAACCAAAAAGGATACAAACTGGCAACAGATCGATGAAGCAGCAAATCAGTTGAGGAAGGAAGAGTGTGTGGGGAGGCGTGTTTCAACTGTCGGTAAGCACAAAATAGTGGACCCATCTGAGCATGTCAGGGCCCTGGACTAGTGGGAACGGAAGCCCTGTCTGTGGGGAATGAGGGGGGAGACCTGCAGCAAGGAGGCAAGGCTGGCCAGCAACAAACAGAGAGTGTTTAAATCCTCTACATGCACTTCAAGATCACAGCAAGAGTGAGCTAGAATATCTAAACAGAGAAGAGAGCTTTCATGCAAGAGATCTAAGTTATAGGTACAACAATTCAAACTGGAGGCTACACTAGTAGGGCCTGCGGCCTTGTCGGAACCAATAAATCCTGAATAACAATGGCAGCAAAGGGGACTGTGCCTCTCTGCTCGGGCAGAGAGATGGCCACAGTGGGGACATCGCCCTGCTATGTAGCAGTGTTTCTTTTTTCTCTTCTTTTTCATTCTTAATCCTCAACTCTGCTGGTGGCTCTTGGCGTAACTGGTAAAGACAAAATTGTAATCGTTGAATTGGGCCAACTGGCGGTCGAGGCGCTTGTACCCCTCAAGTTTCTGGGCGGAAGAAAAGACACTGCGACATTTGGAGCTCTGTGGGAGAAAATAAAAATGAAGTTAACATTGAAAATGCCAAGTACAGTGAAGACTGAAGATGTGACTTATGAGTGCAACGTTCTGGAAGATAGAGTCAAACATCCACAAGCAATAGACCCATTTTGAACGAGGACATACCTGGTTAACAAACAGCGTAGTCACAAATTTTCCTGGCTTAAAGATGTCCACAACTTTCCTGACCAAATCATCGTAGGATGTCTGAGAGAGGTTGGTTTCGAAGCTGACATAGGAGAACTCTGGCTCTGGAGTGATGTGAATCGTCCAGTAAGTTCCCTGTACAATAAAGACAGACATTTATTTTAAAATGACTTCCAAGGCGTATTTAATAAAGAGCCAGAAAACAAAAAGACAGCTGATAAATACTAGAGGGAAACTTGGACTTGATACGATTGCGATGCGTTGTCTCACCTAGCCATCTTAAGTTGAATGCACTAACTGAGTCACTCTGGTTAAGAGAGTCTACAATATCCACTTACGTCAGTCTTCATTCCATTCATTGAGTATCCACAAGGGTTGAACATTGTGGCGTCAATCACAGAACCTGGTATCAGGTCACGAATTCCACTCATCTGGGAAAAAAGAAGTTAGACACTGCTCAAAAGGGAACACTAAAATAACATCCTAGATCTGAATGAAATATTCTTATTAAATACTTTTCTTTACATAGTTGAATGTGCTGACAACAAAATCAACAAAATTATCAATGGAAATCAAATTTATCAACCCATGGAGGTCTGGATTTGGAGTCACACTCAAAATTAAAGTGGAAAACTACACTACAGGCTGATCCAACTTTGATGTAATGTTCTTAAAACAAGTCAAAATGAGGCGCATGCTCCTGATGAGGTGGCAGATGGTCTCCTGAGGGATCTCCTCCCAGACCTGGACTAAAGCATCCGCCAACTCCTGGACAGTCTGGTGCAACGTGGCGTTGGTGGATGGAGCGAGACATGATGTCCCATGTGCTCAATTGGATTCAGGTCTGGGGAACGGGCGGGCCAGTCCATAGCATCAATGCCTTCCTCTTGCAGGAACTGCTGACACTCCAGCCACATGAGGTCTAGCATTGTCTTGCAGTAGGAGGAACCCAGGGCAAACCGTACCAGCATATGGTCTCACAAGGGCCCTCATACCACCCTCATGGAGTCTGTTTTTGACCGTTTGAGCAGACACATGCACATTTGTGGCCTGCTGGAGGTCATTTTGCAGGGCTCTGGCAGTGCTCCTCCTGCTCCTCCTTGCAAAAAGGCAGAGGTAGCGGTCCTGCTGCTGGGTTGTTGGCCTCCTCCACGTCTCCTGATGTACTGGCCTGTCTCCTGGTAGCGCCTCCATGCTCTGGACACTACGCTGACAGACACAGCAAACCTTGGGGGATGTCTTGCTAATTGCTTATAATTTCCACCTGTTGTCTATTCCATTTGCACAACAGCATGTGAAATGTATTGTCAATCAGTGTTGCTTCCTAAGTGGACAGTTTGATTTCACAGAAGTGTGATTGACTTGGAGTTACATTGTTGTTTAAGTAGTGTATATATAGTGCACTACAAAACAGCAACTAACTGATGAACAGTCAGCTTTATGATAGTGTTCCTATCATAAATATTACTGGTGGGCACCAATAGCGATAATTCAATACGATATTGATAGTTTCATATAGATAGGCGCAAGGCAGTGATATTTGGGCCTTCCTCTCATTTACCTAAATGATTAAAAAAAATATAAAAAAATAAAGCATACACTACTGTTCCTGCATGCACAAAACCCCTTTCACAAAACTCACAGGCTGTCAACTAGGGCCCCAGAAAATTTGTGATCCATTTTTTTCCCAGGTAAAAATTGCTTTTATTTTTATAGAATGGGATATTCCAAGTCCATAACCATGCTTAAACTGCACCGTGAGACCACTTGAACTCTGAAATTAGATACATTTTTGGGTAAAGTTCAACTAATGAAAGTGTGCACCAGCAAGATACTTGTTTGGTCAGCAATGTTTATAGCACTCATGTGATTGCAGAGTTTGCAAAACAAGTGGCCACTATCCAGACAATCATGATGATATTCTGCCAGGTTTTAGGGAAAGCCTTGCCATCTATACCACAAGGTTAACAGCTACACAAAGTATAGACACATGCAAGCACTACACAGACATTCCTGTGCCTTTACAGAAAGTTGAAGGACAATACAAATCGGATGCATTTTATTAGTGTCTTATGATTAACTTGGGCAAACGAATGCATTTTCTGATCAACTCTGTTTAACGTTTCCTACTAAGAGCAATACATGTTTTTAGATTGAATTCAGATCATGTCTGGATTCCATGATTGCGTCAGCAATGCAGATTTTATAGGGACCTAGTCAATTTATTGTACTTAATTGCCTGCTGATGAGCCAGCAACAGTTGATAAGCTTCCGATTGTATACAAACTGCTTGGGTAGGTTCCCAGACAATTCAAGTCTGGCCCAATGGGCAATCAACAAGCAGTCGTCTACTTCAGAGATGTGGAAGTGAAAAATGTACACAGATATTTGACTGATACTTTCCATATCGGTGCCCTTTACTAGTGAATATCATTACAGAATAGGTCAGTGTCATAAGAACAGGTCCCCTTGAAGGGGCCTACTGAGTGAGCCCTCGTGAAATCAAGAATAAATAACGATACCCAACATTGCTAGTGTGTGGGCCTTACACGAGTGACATCATTTGCAGAAACACCGTCTTTCATGAAGAACTGGTCCATAATTGCTGGATCAAGGTCACTCATCAGAACTTCCAGCGTCTGATCTGCGTGCTTATTCTCCCAGAACTCTGGCAAATCCAGAGTAAACAGGTACCTGCAGGAAAACGACCACATTCAGAAGCACTGGACAGTGGAGTTGAAGTTCAACCGCAATTATTAATTAATGTCTCGTTAATGGAACAGTATCTTGAGTATATTCAAATCTAATTTTGTCATATGCACCGAATACAACAGGTGTAGACCTTGTTGTATTCAAATGCTTACTTACAAGCCATTAATCAAAAATGCAGTTAAGAAAAAAATTGCCTAAAAATAATTTACATAAAAGTAACAAAAGTGCAGCAGTAAAATACCAATGTGGAGGCTATATACAGGGTATACCAGTAGAGTCAATGTGGAGGCTATATACAGGGTATACCAGTAGAGTCAATGTGGAGGCTATATACAGGGGATACCAGTACAGAGTCAATGTGGAGGCTATATACAGGGGATACCAGTAGAGTCAATGTGGAGGCTATATACAGGGGATACCAGTAGAGTCAATGTGGAGGCTATATACAGGGGATACCAGTACAGAGTCAATGTGGAGGCTATATACAGGGGATACCAGTACAGAGTCAATGTGGAGGCTATATACAGGGGATACCAGTACAGAGTCAATGTGGAGGCTATATACAGGGGATACCAGTACAGAGTCAATGTGGAGGCTATATACAGGGGATACCAGTACAGAGTCAATGTGGAGGCTATATACAGGGGATACCAGTACAGAGTCAATGTGGAGGCTATATACAGGGGATACCAGTACAGAGTCAATGTGGAGGCTATATACAGGGGATACCAGTACAGAGTCAATGTGGAGGCTATATACAGGGGATACCAGTACAGAGTCAATGTGGAGGCTATATACAGGGGATACCAGTACAGAGTCAATGTGGAGGCTATATACAGGGGATACCAGTACAGAGTCAATGTGGAGGCTATATACAGGGGATACCAGTACAGAGTCAATGTGGAGGCTATATACAGGGGATACCAGTACAGAGTCAATGTGGAGGCTATATACAGGGGATACCAGTACAGAGTCAATGTGGAGGCTATATACAGGGGATACCAGTACAGAGTCAATGTGGAGGCTATATACAGGGGATACCAGTACAGAGTCAATGTGGAGGCTATATACAGGGGATACCAGTACAGAGTCAATGTGGAGGCTATATACAGGGGATACCAGTACAGAGTCAATGTGGAGGCTATATACAGGGGATACCAGTACAGAGTCAATGTGGAGGCTATATACAGGGGATACCAGTACAGAGTCAATGTGGAGGCTATATACAGGGGATACCAGTACAGAGTCAATGTGGAGGCTATATACAGGGGATACCAGTACAGAGTCAATGTGGAGGCTATATACAGGGGATACCAGTACAGAGTCAATGTGGAGGCTATATACAGGGGATACCAGTACAGAGTCAATGTGGAGGCTATATACAGGGGATACCAGTACAGAGTCAATGTGGAGGCTATATACAGGGGATACCAGTACAGAGTCAATGTGGAGGCTATATACAGGGGATACCAGTACAGAGTCAATGTGGAGGCTATATACAGGGGATACCAGTACAGAGTCAATGTGGAGGCTATATACAGGGGATACCAGTACAGAGTCAATGTGGAGGCTATATACAGGGGATACCAGTACAGAGTCAATGTGGAGGCTATATACAGGGGATACCAGTACAGAGTCAATGTGGAGGCTATATACAGGGGATACCAGTACAGAGTCAATGTGGAGGCTATATACAGGGGATACCAGTACAGAGTCAATGTGGAGGCTATATACAGGGGATACCAGTACAGAGTCAATGTGGAGGCTATATACAGGGGATACCAGTACAGAGTCAATGTGGAGGCTATATACAGGGGATACCAGTACAGAGTCAATGTGGAGGCTATATACAGGGGATACCAGTACAGAGTCAATGTGGAGGCTATATACAGGGGATACCAGTACAGAGTCAATGTGGAGGCTATATACAGGGGATACCAGTACAGAGTCAATGTGGAGGCTATATACAGGGGATACCAGTAGAGTCAATGTGGAGGCTATATACAGGGGATACCAGTACAGAGTCAATGTGGAGGCTATATACAGGGGATACCAGTACAGAGTCAATGTGGAGGCTATATACAGGGGATACCAGTAGAGTCAATGTGGAGGCTATATACAGGGGATACCAGTACAGAGTCAATGTGGAGGCTATATACAGGGGATACCAGTACAGAGTCAATGTGGAGGCTATATACAGGGGATACCAGTAGAGTCAATGTGGAGGCTATATACAGGGGATACCAGTACAGAGTCAATGTGGAGGCTATATACAGGGGATACCAGTACAGAGTCAATGTGGAGGCTATATACAGGGGATACCAGTACAGAGTCAATGTGGAGGCTATATACAGGGGATACCAGTACAGAGTCAATGTGGAGGCTATATACAGGGGATACCAGTACAGAGTCAATGTGGAGGCTATATACAGGGGATACCAGTAGAGTCAATGTGGAGGCTATATACAGGGGATACCAGTAGAGTCAATGTGGAGGCTATATACAGGGGATACCAGTACAGAGTCAATGTGGAGGCTATATACAGGGGATACCAGTACAGAGTCAATGTGGAGGCTATATACAGGGGATACCAGTACAGAGTCAATGTGGAGGCTATATACAGGGGATACCAGTACAGAGTCAATGTGGAGGCTATATACAGGGGATACCAGTACAGAGTCAATGTGGAGGCTATATACAGGGGATACCAGTACAGAGTCAATGTGGAGGCTATATACAGGGGATACCAGTACAGAGTCAATGTGGAGGCTATATACAGGGGATACCAGTACAGAGTCAATGTGGAGGCTATATACAGGGGATACCAGTAGAGTCAATGTGGAGGCTATATACAGGGGATACCAGTACAGAGTCAATGTGGAGGCTATATACAGGGGATACCAGTACAGAGTCAATGTGGAGGCTATATACAGGGGATACCAGTACAGAGTCAATGTGGAGGCTATATACAGGGGATACCAGTACAGAGTCAATGTGGAGGCTATATACAGGGGATACCAGTACAGAGTCAATGTGGAGGCTATATACAGGGGATACCAGTACAGAGTCAATGTGCAAGGGCCCCAGTTAGTCAAGGAAATATGTACATGCAGGTAGAGTTAGTGACTATGCATAGATCATGAAACAGTAGCATAAGTGGGGGGGACCTTACCAGCAATCAGAATTCAAACGTCCCATACAGTATGCTGCTCCATCTGTCGAAGGAAGATCATGTCATTTCTTTATCTTATGTGCCCGTGTCTCAAACACCTCCTGCTTAGAGAACAGCATATGAAGACAGCCTGTATAGCGTCCCTGACTCGCCCCATCCATGCATTAGCACACACTCTTCCTAGACTCCAGTGATTAGAGTTGAGGAATTGAATTGAGCGTGGGCATTAGTACTTACTTGGGAAAATCTGGCTGAGAAATTCCACTTCCTCCTGGAAGTTCCGATGAGGGAACTCCTGATGGGTAGGCTTCATGAAGTTCTTGCGAGAATAGAAGAAATTCTGTAGGTTGCAAGGAGATGTTAGAACTAACCCATCCTGTCCACAATAACATCAACGCAAACAAAGATGGTATAATGTACAAACATAACATCTTGATGCGTAACATTGTTTATAAAACATTTACGGTTTTATGAACATGTACATAAAATGGTATTCCATTTGGTTTGTATGTATGCATGCATAGTGTTCCTTGGACGTCATGGTAGAGGTTATGCTCTGACATGCACCGTCAACCGTGGGACTTTATATAGGCAGGTATATCTTTCTAAATCCTGTCCAAACAATTAAAAATTGGCCACTGGTGAACTCCAAATCAAGTTGTTGTGTCATCAAGGAAGATCAAAGGACATTAGACGAACCAGAACTACATTTGGAATGTCATAGCAATGGGGTGTGAATACTTCATTTACATTTCTGCATTTCACTTTTCAATACATCTGCAAACATTTCTAAAACAATGTTTTCACTATCATTATGGGATATTGTGCGTAGATGGGAGAGACATTTATTTAATCCAGTTTGAAAATCAGGCTGTAACAAATCGTAGAATAAGTCAAAGGGGTATGAACACAAATAAATCACATTGGCTGCATATGGCCTGTCTGCAAGGAACTTTAAACATTCGATCAACTTGGTCCAGCCCAAAGCTTGAGCTAACAAACTTGCAACATTGTATCAAATATTCTGGACCTTAGTTAACAGCGCCAGTGAGCCCTGGACAGAGGTGTCATAAAATAGTCCTACTTGATTACATTTCCACCTGATCAGATCATGGCATTTTTTCCTCACTTAGTGGTAATTGAAAGGGTGAGACCTGGAAAGATTGTTCAAAATAAGCTACATTGGAGGAACTATTTTCATTCTCAATGGATGTAAAAACAAACTTTGTTTACTTGCTGTTTGAGAAAGAAAAAAGTACTTTGAGAACCTCCGCAGCTCATTAGCGGTAGTGAGTTTAAGACAGATCCAAAAGTAAGCATACCTTTGCGTGCAGGCCAGGTAGCCTAGGCCTACTTCTATGCTTAATCAGGTGTGTGTCCTTACTCAACATTGACAGGAGCACACAAAACACAACGAACACCTTGACAACACGTAAATGGAATAAAACAAAGTGTAGCCTAGGTTGTGCTCTCTGCAAACATATGCACTCAATATAACTTTAAAATACGAGAAATAAATTGAATGCATTAAGAAATGGTAACCATACATTGCGGCCTCCGCAATGGATTAGTCCACTGACAGAGTTCAGATGTTCCATAAACATTTATATTCTTTGCAACGGCCCAACTAAACATAATTGTATCGCTAGAACAGACAATCCACCAGTCAACTAAAATGGGGTCAGCACTAATGTATGTATTTTATTTATTTATTTAACCTTTATTTAACTAGGCAAGTCAGTTAAGAACAAATTCTTATTTTCAATGACGGCCTAGGAACAGTGGGTTAACTGCCTGTTCAGGGGCAGAAAGACAGATGTGTACCTTGTCAGCTCGGGGATTTGAACTTGCAACCTTTCGGTTACTAGTCCAACGCTCTAACCACTAGGCTACCCTACCGTGTCATTTTGAAAAAGCCACATTTATTTTAATTACCATCAATACCGTAAACTATTTATTTGAAATGTTTAAATAAAATAACCATTTGTAGCTACTTTAAGTTAATACCTGCAGCCACATTGTGCAATACATTAGGAGAAAGCAGATTGTGTTCAATTAACCCGTCACATGAAGCTTACCATAGTTTGTAAATAGCACAACCGGAGAAAGCAGGCGGAGGTGAGGCCATAGCATTCTATATCTATCCGCGTCTCTTGTGCGGCTTACATGAGGTGATTAAGTGAAGACTCGTATGCAATTCACTACTAATTGTTTGCCATCAGATATTTTATAATGCTTTCTGACAGAAGTCAAAGAGCTCTGGATGAGTCATCTGGGTTGCCATTTCCCCCCCTGATCTTATTAGCGTCCAACCCCCCGTTCTTGTCTACTCTGCTCAGTGTACACATGCATGCTTTTCTGAAGGAAGAGCAGCATCACAACTTTGTTCATTAGGAAAAAACAGATTTAAAAATTAAATTAAAAAATATATAATTTAAAAAACTTGCTCACTCATAGAAATTGACATTTGGTAGCTACTATCTATGCTCATTTAACTTTGAGCTAGATTTGCACAGTCTTTGAAATTATACTTTAAATATTTTAAAAAGCAACATGCAACTATTTAAGACTTTCCAGAGTTATTTCATAAGGAAATCAGTCAATTGAAATACATTAGGCCCTAATCTATGGATTTCAGACTGGGCATAGGCACACCCACTTGGTAGCCAGGTCCACCTAGTTTTACCCCACAAAAGGGCTTCACTACAGAGAAATAATCCTGAACAAGCCCCTCCCACTCAGGATGCCACAGGTGAAGAAGCCGGATGTGGAGGTCCTGGGCTGACATGGTTACACGGTCTGCGGTTGGACATCGTACTAAATTCTAGAAAAATACATTTGTGGCTTATGGTAGAGAAATTAACCTTCAATTCCCTGACAACAGCTCTGTTGGACATTCCTGCGGTCAGCATGTATACAGTGGCTTTGGAAAGTACTCCGACCTCGACTTTATCCACATTTTGTTACAGCCACACAAAGCAAAAACAGGTTTAATTACATTAACACAAGTATTCAGACCCTACTAAGTACTTTGTTGAAGCACCTATGGCAGCGATTACAGTATCGAGTCTTCTTGGGTATGACGCTACAAGCTTGGCACACCTGTATGAGTTTCTCCCATTCCTCTCAAGCTCTGTCAGGCTGGATGTGGAGCATTGCTGCACAGCTATTTTCAGATCTGTCCAGAGATGTTCGATTGGGTTCTGGCTGGGCCACTCAAGGACATTCACAGACTTGTCCCGAAGGCACTGCTGCGTTGTCTTGGCTGTGTGCTTAGGGTCGTTGTCCTGTTGGAAGGTGAACCTTTGCCTGAGGTTCTGAGCACTCTGGAGCAGGTTTTCATCAAGGATCTCTGTACTTTGCGCCATTCATCTTTGCTTCAGTCCTGACTAGTCTTCCAGTCCCTGCCGCTGAAAAACATCCCCATAGCATGATTCTGCCACCACCATGCTTCATCGTAGGGATGGTGCCAGGTTCTCTAGTGGCGACAATAGGCATTCAGGCAAAAATATTTGGTTTCGTCAGACCAGAGAATCTTGTTTCTCATGGTCTGAGGCCTTTAGGTGCCTTCTGGCAAGATGTGCCTTTTACTGAAGAGTGACTTCTGTCTAGCCACTACCATAAATGCCTGATTGGTGGAGTGCTGCAGAGATGGTAGTCGTTCTGGACGATTCTTCCATCTCCACAGATGAACTTTGGAGCTCCTTTAGAGTGACCATAGGGTTCTTGGTCACCTCCCTGACCAAGGCCGTCATCCCCCGATTGCTCAGTTTGGCCGGGGGGGGGCAGCTCTAGGAAGAGTCTTGGTGGTTCCAAACTTCTTCCATTTAAGAATGTAGGCCAGTTTTGTAGAAATGTTTTGGTACCCTTCCCCAGATCTGTGCCTCGACAATTCTGTCAGAGCACTACGGACATTCCTTCGACCTCGGGTTGGTTTTTGCTCTGACATGCACTGCAAACTGTGGGGCCTTATTTAGACAGGAGTGTGCCTTTTCAAATCATGTCAAATCAATTTAATTTACCACAGGTAGACTCAAACATGTAGAAACATCTAGGATGATCAATGGAAACAGGATGCACCTGACCTCAATTTTGAGTCTCATAGCAAAGGGTCTGAATACTTCAGTAAAGAAATGCGTTTTTTTATTTTTAATAAATATGGAAAAACTTCTAAACACCTGTTTTCGTTTTGTCATGAGGTATTATTGCGTGTAGATTGCTAAGGGAAAAATATTGAATCAATTTTAGAATAAGGCCGTAACAAAATGTTGAAAAAGCCACGGGCTCTGAATACATCCCGATCATACTGTTTGATTCTCTTCACATGCCACACCTGTCAGGTAGATGGATCATCTTGGACAAAGGAGAAATGCTCACTAACAGGGATGTAAACAAATTTGTGCGCAAAATTTGAGAAAGCTTTGTGCATATGGAACATTTGAGCCCTACACTAAATTTTCCTTTTATATTTCACTCAATACAGTTGGTTCTCACTCGTTAGCATTTAGCTAAGTGTCTACGTGAATTCACCATCAGCTGGTGCAAATTCCTGCTATTTTCCCGCAATCCAGCGAATGTATTTGGTATGACGTCATAGTGGTCTCTGACTTGGTCAGACTCAGATGGAACAAATGTAAACATTTGCCTTTTTTCAATGCTGATTTTTACAAACATGCTTTTTGAATTTAAAAGTCATCTGATTTTGCAAAAGTACCTGTAATCTGATTACAATATTTTTGCTGGTAACGTCACAGAATAGTTATTTTTTTGTAATCAGTTACTCCCCAACCCTGTGTGTGAGCGCGCGTCACACTGACCTCGATAGCATCAAAGCCACAGTACTCCCTGGCCAGTTCCAGCAGAGGCATCAGTGCTTGCAGTAAGAGGGTGGTTCCACACGTCTTCAAAATGAAACGTCTCTTGGAGACAAACATGCTACTCTCACTGAATGGAAAAAGGGACAGAAGGAGAAGAGCAATATTATGAGTTTTATATGCGTTACATACATATCTCAAGTTACAGTTAAATAGCCTGAAGGCTAAGTTTATTTTTTATTTTTACATGAGCTCAATTTACATCCAACATGCATGTAAAACTGTCAAAAGGAAAAAGTAGAGTTCAGGTTTGATACATTCCAGCTAAGTAGCGTGTACTATTTAGAAACCTGGAGAGTTTCGTTTTTTTTTTTTAAGACACCATTACATGGCAGACTGACAGCCAGGCATGGCATTACCCTGGTGACTGCTGGCCATTGATTCTACACAGGGTAAACCTAAAGCAGCACATGCTACAAACAGCTTAACAGTCTGCCTTGAGCATGAATTCAAAACCAACCACAGGGCATTAGTGCATTACTGTTATCATGGGCCTGAAATTGTTTACAGCGGCAAGCCCGTCTAGAATTCTGTCCCACAGACTCCTTGAGGAAACATAGCTGGGTTCTCATTAGTCATCTGTCTCTTAGTTAGAGACTAGTCCCAGGCAGGAGCACAAGGAACACTAGCTATACTGCAGTCTGGAGATAAAGTATAGCTAGTGAGTACTGATGGGGGGGGGGGGGGGGGGGGGGGAATATATACACTGCTCAAAAAAATAAAGGGAACACTTAAACAACAATGTAACTCCAAGTCAATCACACTTCTGTGAAATCAAACTGTCCACTTAAGAAGCAACACTGATTGACAAATTTCACATGCCGTTGTGCAAATGGAATAGAAACAGGTGGAAATTATACGCAATTAGCAAGACACCCCCAATAAAGGAGTGGTTCTGCAGGTGGTGACCACAATCCACTTCTCAGTTCCTATGCTTCCTGGCTGATGTTTTGGTCACTTTTGAATGCTGGCGGTGCTTTCACTCTAGTGGTAGCATGAGACGGAGTCTACAACCCACACAAGTGGCTCAGGTAGTGCAGCTCATCCAGGATGGCACATCAAGGCGAGCTGTGGCAAGAAGGTTTGCTGTGTCTGTCAGCGTAGTGTCCAGAGCATGGAGGCGCTACCAGGAGACAAGCCAGTACATCAGGAGACGTGGAGGAGGCCAACAACCCAGCAGCAGGACCGCTACCTCCGCCTTTATGCAAGGAGGAGCACTGCCAGAGCCCTGCAAAATGACCTCCAGCAGGCCACAAATGTGCATATATCTGCTCAAACAGTCAGAAACAGACTCCACGAGGGTGGTATGAGGGCCCGACGTCCACAGATGGAGGTTGTGCTTCCAGCCCAACACCGTGCAGGACGTTTGGCATTTGCCAAAGAACACCAAGATTGGCAAATTCGCCACTGGCGCCCTGTGCTCTTCACAGATGAAAGCAGGTTCACACTGAGCACATGTGACAGACATGACAGTCTGGAGACACCGTGGAAAACATTCTGCTGCCTGCAACATCCTCCAGCATGACCGGTTTGGCGGTGGGTCAGTCATGGTGTGGGGTGGCATTTCTTTGGGGGGCCGCACAGCCCTCCATGTGCTCGTCAGAGGTAGCCCGACTGCCATTAGGTACCGAGATGAGATCCTCAGACCCCTTGTGAGACCATATGCTGGTGTGGTTTGCCCTGGGTTCCTCCTACTGCAAGACAATGCTAGACCTCATGTGGCTGGAGTGTCAGCAGTTCCTGCAAGAGGAAGGCATTGATGCTATGGACTGGCCCGCCCGTTCCCCAGACCTGAATCCAATTGAGCACATCTGGGACATGTCTCGCTCCATCCACCAACCCCACGTTGCACCACAGACTGTCCAGGAGTTGGTGGATGCTTTAGTCCAGGTCTGGGAGGAGATCCCTCAGGACACCATCCGCCACCTCATCAGGAGCATGCCCAGGCGTTGTAGGGAGGTCATACAGGCACGTGGAGGCCACACACACACTACTGAGCCTAAATTTTGACTTGTTTTAAGGACAGTACATCAAAGTTGGATCAGCCTGTAGTGTGGTTTTCCACTTTAATTTTGAGTGTGACTCCAAATCCAGACCTCCATGGGTTGATAAATTTGATTTCCATTGATAATTTGTGTGATTGTTGTCAGCACATTCAACTATGTAAAGAAAAAAGTATTTAATAAGAATATTTCATTCATTCAGATCTACGATGTGTTATTTTAGTGTTCCCTTTATTTTTTTGAGCAGTGTATATTTTTGCGATATAGCCTATAGTATCATTGAAAATATCACTATTTTTGGCACTAGTTCAACGCTCTCGTCTCTGCAGCAGACAAAACATTAAGAACATGTGCTTTCCATGACGGACTGACCAGCTACGATGCCTTATGGAGGTCAACTCAATATTAGGAAGGTGGTCCTGATGTTTGGTACACTCCGTGTATAGTGAGCAATATGTTCGGAACATCGAATCAACAAAATTGCAGTATCGAATTGCAATACATATTGTATTGCCAACTAAGCATTGTGATACTATTGTGTCGCCTCTGGTCATTTCCAGCACTACTATTGAGAAGGAAGAAGTGTGTGGGGCATATGTAGGATTACAACAACAAATGTTGTCTACTTGCAGTCAAGCAGAAAGCTGTCACAGGTAGTCCTCCCCTGAATCAGCACTGTCCCATTCGCATAACAAACCTCAAGAGTGAAGGAGAACGATACTCCGTTGTGCTAGCCCCGGCCTAGTCGAGGTCTGTGCAACAACTAGACAGATCAACCCTACCCCTCGTTACCAGACGGTTGTAGGTGGGACTTAACCGGCAGAGGGAGCGGAGAGTGGAGACCTCACAACAGCCTCCACAGCCAGACTTAACACCCAGGCATGTACTTTTTACTGGCAATGACTTGCCCCAAATACCAGTCAGAGTACACTGGTGTCACAAAGGGCAGATTTCACCATCAGATATTGATTCCTAGGAACCTAAATTGGCAACTTGTGCCTTATATGCTTGTGTGCTGCCAGGGTGCTCATTTAGCCATCTTTCACCCATCCAACTGGGCTCAGATAAGACCCAGGTCATTAGGAGCTTCAGAACAGCCAGGGAGACCTGAGAGATCTAAAAAGAGCTCTGCTCAGTCAGTCCTTTCACCCTGGGGGAGAGAAGAGTTTCCATGCAGCCATTCACAATGAGACGATTACAGATGACGCAATCCCAGCTCTCTATTCTGAAATGGGGACAAGCCAAGGTGACAGTGGTAAACAGAACAGGGATTCGGTCGCTACTCACCTGAGTATATAAGCTTCCTGCTTGTCGGTCTTTGTCACACTTATGATCAAACAGTGCACATTCTCCAGAAGTTTGTCCCACTCAAACCTGAAGACAAAAAGCATTTGTTCATGTTTTTTTCAACACTGCAGCACTCAATTTAATAGTTCAAGACTTTAAAAATAGAAGCAACTGTCAGAGGCTAGACTGTAGTTCTAGTGCCATCAGACAATTTGAATAACAATCTTACATTAAGCTAATCATTTCACAATTCTGGGCATGGCATTTGGGGTGTCTAACTGGTGTGACTGAAGACTAAATAGACAGTGAAATTAATCTGCCAACGAACCATAGGGGCTGTCTAACAATTAATGTCTTGCTTTAAATTTTAAAGAGGGCCTAACCAACTCATTTTACTTACATAAAATGTTTGAGGCTAGTAACAGTGAAAAGAAAATCTACAGTACTATATTCAGGTTGATTTTGAAACGGGTCCAGAGCCCTGGCATTCCCTGGAACAGTGCAAACCGCAGGCAGGTGCACTCTGGCACAACAGGCTCCCTGCTCTACTATAGGCTACTATTAAGCAACAGCCTGTTCACAAGACAGCAGGTAGAAGATGACAATGCAGTTTCTCCACCGCTTCTAGGTAATAACTGTAGGGATTAGGCCTCGTGCTGACTATGATAATCCAAAACAGTTAAAGATAGATCAAGGTTGAGATCCTGTTCAACTGCAAATAGTGTTTAAAGAGATGTCAATAGAAGTTAATCATTTAGCTCAGGGATGGGAAACTGGAAACATGCGTCCGTGTAGGCCCGCAGATCAATTACCAAAAACAAAATAATTAAATATATTTGAAGAACTCAGTCAATTTACTGTTGAGTTAGAATACGAGGCTAGGGCCGGATCTGACCGCACGTGTGGGTATGGATGTGTCTACGCAGACCCACAAGTCACTGCAACCCCCCAGGAGTTGATTGTGGGCTCCACCCCATCAAGTTGCCCCATCCTTGGTTTAGCGCATAAATCCACCAGGTCACGAAATCAGTTACCATGGTCCTGTTGAGCAAGACTTTGTAGACTGCATGATTGCGAGATCGTTTTACATAACCAGGACTTATTTCAGGGGGTCAATGAGTTTCTTGAGCATCACACCTTTCCCTAAAAAAACCCTTGTAACATCTGTCAAGTATCATATTGAGACAAGTCACCGTCAAGGGCATTGTGTCAGCTCAGTGTGACATGAACAATGTAGTTACGAAGTGTCAAGTTTCCCCAGACGAGAGTATTGATGGAAAGTCAAGATCAAACACAGCAAATAAATGCCAATAGGCACCTCTCAAAACAAAACACACGGCCAGTCTATCTGGGGAACTATTTTTCTTATAAAATGTGAAACAACATTTGTATTAATAGACCCGCAATATAGGTCAAATGAGGTGGATTTCCCCCATTAGAGTGCAAGGTGTGCTGATTATCAATCCTCAGACGGACGTCCATACCAAGAGAAATGTTAAACACCAACATTTCCGCTGACCATAAGAAAAGTTTTAGCTGCTACTCAGCCCAGAGAAAGACAGTGGCACAGAGGCGGGTGTAAGGTACAGATCTGTGAATCAGATGCCCTTGTGGACTTAGTTGGACATTGGCAGGCGTCCAGCATCCAGGATCCACTGCCTCCGATCTGTTAATCTTCCTTGGCTGTAAATTAATACCCGTCGTCATTTCTAACCATATGTTAACCATGAAAACCCTGGCTTTCCCTTGGATTGGCAACAGTAGCCATGAACCTTGCCACAGAGGCAGGTGAAGAACCATTTGTCAGTCCTTATCATTCAATGAAATCACATGTATTGGAATGGACTTATATTATGGCAATTGCCATGCCATTACGACACTAAACAAAAAAAATGTAAAAGCAACATGTGAAGTGTTTGTCCCATGTTTCTTGAGCTGGACTATAAAATAGCAGAAAAGCTTAGCGCTCAAATTTGTTCACATCCCTGTTAGTGAGTTTCTCCTTTGCCAAGATAACCCATCCACCTGACAGGTGTGGCATGTCAGGAAGCTGTTTAAACAGCATGATCATTACAAAGGTGCACCTTGTGCTGGGCACAATAAAAAGCCACAAAATGTGCAGTTGTCACAACAAAATGCCACAGATGTCTCAAGTTCTGAGTGTGTGCATTTGGCATGCTGACTGTAGGAATGTCCACCAGAGCTGTTGCCAGATAATTAAAAATGTTAATTTCCCTACTATAAGCCACCTGCTGTGTTAAAATTTGGCAGTACGTCCAACCGGCCTCACGTGTAATCACGCCAGCTCAGGAACTCCACATCTGGCTTCCTCACATGCGGGATTGTCCGAGAAGCCACTAGGACAGCTGATGAAACTACAGGTTTGCACAACCAAAGACTTTTTGCAGAAACCGTCACAGAGAAGCTCAGCTGCATGCTCGTTGTCTTCATTGGGCAAATGCTCACCTTCGATGGACACTGGCACGCTGAAGAAATGTGTTCACAGATGAATCCCGGTTTCAGCTGTACCGGACAGACAGCATTGTGTGGGCAAGCGGTTTGCTGATGTCAACGTTGTGAACAGAGTGCCCCATGGTGGTGGGGTTATGGTATGGGCATGCGTGAGCTACGGAAGAACAATTGCAATTTATGCACAGAGATACCATGAGGTCCTGAAGCCCATTGTCGTGCCTTTCATCCGCCACCACCTCATGTTTCAGCATGATTATACACGGCCCCATGTCGCAAGGATTTGTACACAATTCCTGGATGCTGAAAATGTAAAAGTTCTTCCATGGCCTCCATACCGTACTCAGAGATCACTCATTGAGCATGTATGGGATACTCTGGAGCAACACTTACAACAGCCTGTTCCAGTTCCCGTAAATATCCAGCAAACAGCCAAACAAATATTCACCCAAGTCCAAAACTAACAAAAATGGTCACAGAATTGAGTACTAATGTATGCAAACGCTACGCTGTTTCGACTGGGAAGCATGCAGACGCCTTGAGGAACTTTAAAGAAGTGGCATTGTGTCAACAACTTATTCAAGTCAAATATTTGAGGATTGGCAGCAAAGGTTCAGGCCACAAGCACACCACTCTGCATCCTACTGCTTGCTAAGAAGGGTTGGTCCTGGTCAGTCCCTGGATGAGAGACCAGATGCTGCTGGAAGTGGTTGGAGGGTCAGTAGGAGGCACTCTTTCCTCTGGTCTAAAAAATAACATTCCAAGTGCCCAAGGCAGTGATTGGGCACATTGCCCTGTGTTGGGAGTAGTCTTTCCGATGGGACGTTAAACAGGTGTCCTGGCTCAGTGGTCACTAAAGCTTCCATGGTACCTATCGTAAGATTAGGGGTGTTAGCCCAGTGTCCTGGTTAAATTTGCAATCTGGACCTGATCATGACTACTTAATCATCCCCAACTTCCAATTGGCTCATTCACCTGACGTAACTATTCCCCAGGTTGTTGCTGTAAATGAGAATGTGTTCAGTCACCTTACCTAGTAAAATAATGGTTAAATAAAAATGAGGACTCCAAATCGTATTAAAAACAAGAGCATTGAAATAATTCAACATGGTTGACACGTGTTCTTTATTAGATATTAGGGCCAGTGGTGGAAAAAGTACCCAATTGTCATACCGGAGTAAAAGTAAAGAGGACTTGAGTCATTTTCTGTTAAGTTAACCAGTAATATAGAGTAAGCATCCAAAAGTATTTGGTTATGAATATACTTCAGTATCAAAAGTATAAATCCCTTATATTAAAGCAAACCAGATTTTTTTTTTTACAGGGGCACATTCCAACACTGACATAACTGACGAAAGCAGCATGTGTTTAGTGAGTCTGCCAGGTCAGAGGCAGTAGGGATGACCAAGGATGTTGTTTTCGTGATACCATAAGTTAGTTAACTGGACAATTTTCCTGTCCTACTAAGGGTTCAAAATGTAACGAGTATTTTTGGGTGTCAGAAAATGTATGGAGTAAAAAGTATTGTTTTCTTTGGGCAGGTAATGAACTTAAAGTTGTCAAATATAAATAGTAAAGTAATGTACAGAACCCAAAAAACGACTTAAGTAGTACTTTGAAGTATTTTTACACCACTAATTAGGGCAATGCAAATAGGCCTAGTTTGAAGGGTTTTGTAAATACAATTTAGATGGCCCCATGCATGGGTATGTACAAGTAACAGCAACTACAAGCGTTAGTTTAATTTAAAGTTCATTATTGCATTGATCCCGATTGAGTAAATTACACTTGTGAAGATTGGCTTCTCAGCTAAGTGGTTGGCAATCAACGCAAACTGATCAGGTATAATTGTAGATATCGCTTGCCTATCGCTTTAGTCTGTTAATGGCCTTCGTTCATTGTGCATTGCAGATGTTGTAAATCTTCAGCGGCGAGAGACCATGATTGCCAATGCGGCATATCAGAGAATAGATCGCGGTGGCCACAAGGCGCTACAGTACCACAGCGTGACGCAGAGAAGTGAAATGGAAAATTACTACAGCTAGCCAGAAGATACACAATGACACCAACAACTTCAGAAGTTGCGTTGTAGACTTACCTAGCTACCTGGTTACATAAGATACAAGATTGCATAAAGATAATGAGCCATTTAGCGTGTTTAGTGTCAAATCAAATCCGTGGGCAACATGTTGAGATCATCACCCTAGCATGGATACATCGAACACCAATGCATGCGCAGTATGCGAAAAACCCGCGCTGTCAAACTCACCCCAATCTGACCACTTTTCTTGCCAAAACAATTTGCTAGCTTGCAAATTGGAATACCTAACATTGCATTGATGGTACATGCAATATTCAAATAAGTTTCTAAACATTGGATAATTAGTATTGCTGGAGAGCTAATGAATGGCAGTAGCGGGCATTAGTCAGCAGCTGACTGAACCGCATGAATGAATGACTCGGCTACCGCGTTCGTTCCCTAAGCAAATGCCAAGCTAGTGGTGGTCAGTGTGGGGGATGGTAATTCATGAGTGGCGATGTTATCTGAATTTAGCTAACCAGCTGGCTAGCACTGCGTGATCACATTAGCCACCACATGACATGTCAGTGAAAGATTGTAGTTTACGAGATAACCGTAGTCTTTAATAACGGGCCCAGTTAACTAGATAAATAAATCCTCGTTACAATGTTTCTTTCTAGCGCGTGTTGAGGGTTGAATCGCCATCCAGTCTTCTTGAGTGAACGGATTTCTGGAGCACGGGGGCTACTGTTAGTAGCTTAGTTAACTAGCTAGCCAAAGGCAGAATGTATTAATCACATCTCGACTTCACAAACCTTGGGATGGTACGGAGGTCCCCTGTTCCTTTGATCTCATCTTGCCGGGAGAACCACACCTCCAACAGCTTCTCCGTTCCCTCGAAGAAGTGTGCACCGTTCGCTTCCATCGTGAGTTAACAGACACCAACAGAAATTAAACGTCGGTTACGTTTTCAATTGAATTAGCCCTTGTTTGATCGTTATAATTTATTAAGTACAGTCCTTTAGCAATCCAGGTGTAATTTCTTGGTTTAACCGTCTTCCCTTTTACAGAGAATACTGTAAAGCAAGTGCTAGCTAATATCGCCGGCCATACTGTGTAAAGCGCAGAAAAGGGGACGCGTATTGGTTTTATTCACCCAGGCTAAAACGTCACCCCCACGTTAGTCGAATCACGTTGCTGGGTTTTTGCTAATGAAGTGGCGATTGGCAGTGGCAACTGTCAGCATGACAAAATTGTACATTGCCTATCTCCAATTTTAAACGATAACACATTTAATTGGCAGATATGCCATATTTCCCTGATAATAAACACTACTCTGCGTTCAGGTAAACTGTTCCCGTCTGCTCCCAAAACATGTAGCACCTTCAAAGCCTTCTCTACTGAGATTTTTTTTAAATGAAGTCCAATCAGTCATGCGCTCATTGATTTTAACTTAAAAGGCCATAGGGCCTACTGAATTGTAATATACATAGGTGTAATTTCAATACGTGCGTTAACTGGGCTATGTACAATATTCGTTTTTTATATTTATTTCGTATAGGTGTATTACATGTTCTATCCAATAGCAATGTGATTCTATGGGCATTGTTTTGACTTCTGTGTTGAAACAAGTTTCTATGTCCTGATCTCAGTTTTTTTTAAACTGTATGGTGTATTTCTGTTTTTCTGTTTTGTATATAATGTTTCCATGTCTAGATGTTCACCGATGTCTAGACGTTTTAGGGACTACAGATGGAAATGAGCTATTAGCTAAATCTGGTGCGACACATGTTCTCTCGGTGCTCTGGGAAATGCTTTTGTTGTTCATTGTCCCTGCCAAATAAACGTAATAAATATAATTAATAAAGGTATCTAGGCCTACTTCTGTTCTTCATAAACGAGTTATGGTGGATGTCATAATAGTGTAATATGATTGCATATGCATATTTTTTTACAGATTACAAATTACATGCAGATTTGCTACATGTAGCCTACCTCTCTTGTATAAAAGCAAAAGGCTAAACTAATAGATGTCACAGGTGGGATTGTATAGTACAACCGATCCCTCCAGTTGAAGCTACTTCAATATACCTATTTTCTATTCAAACACATATTGGAGACCTGCACATGTTCGCTCAAACTTCAAAAGGATTACACATTTGTTGTATACAAAACATGAAATGTTACAACTGATCCACACATTTTCTGAGCGCGTTCATGAGTACGCAAGTGCAGTAACGCAGCGCGAAATGCGGAGTGTAGTTTCACAGACCTTTTACTTCCATGTTGATGAGGCAAGCTAATGCTTTTGTAAACTACGCTCCCCAGAAAGCCTTGCGTGTCAATTAGAAACGTCAACGAGCCAGTGAACATTAAGCGGAGCAGACCAAAATCCCAAACAAGGAAATGGTGGGGGAATAAAACGACCATATTATTTATTTAATGCATGTTATAATTAATATTTTATTTTATTGTAAATTAAGAAATATTTATGGGTTCAAATGGATTACGACTTCAAAACAAAGCTCGCAGCCGAACGAGAGAAGGTAGAAGATCTGTTCGAATATGAAGGTTGCAAAGTGGGTCGAGGCACCTACGGGCACGTTTATAAAGCTAAGCGCAAAGACGGGTAAGATTCAGATAACGTTATTGTGTACTCAATAAACTGATTGCAGAATGCCTTATCAAGACTAGGCTATATCTCCTTGCACGTTGGACAAAGCAGAGGATAGATTTGAACTACCCTGAGCGCTGCCCGTGTCTGTGTTTTTGTTTTCATGTACGCACTCACACTCACTCAACGGTCCTCCCCCACAACAACACAGTGATGATGTTTATTATTTGACACACTGTTCATGGAAGCGCACGCTACATTCAACACGAGTTATTTCGCCAGTAGGAATGTATAGGCGTAATGATATTCTCTGATCTTGTTCAACTTGGCTTAGTCTAAAATAATCATCCTATTATTGCCAAGCTCTCTCAAGAGCACTTGCATAGTCGAACTCGATGTAATGCTAAACTCCCTTTGGTGCTTAAATGCAAAACAAATAGGTGTATATATAGTCATATTTATTTTTGGCTATTACTGTAGTATTACGGGTTTCTAATAACATATGGATAAAATACCCATATCACAAGTACACTTCTAATAGTTTTCTAAGTTGTACTGTTGTTCCTAATTGACCTACTTACTTTGCAATGTCACCAACATTTATGTGGGATAATTGAAAATACCATTGAAATGTTAGTTTTTTCTCCCTGCAGCAAGCAAGTGATTTTGCTGTGTTTGATTCTCATTTGTGCACCAATCTCATGATATGCCTGGCTCATCTGGTGTCTCCCCAAATTGGAGGGAAAGTGTAAATATAAGCCTATATCGGTTTTAAGAAGGGTAGATCACTATCACAGAAAACACTGCTGTTCATGCTCCCAGGTTATATTTTTTTATAATGTTTCGACCCTTAGGTCTTCATCAGGCATCCATATCCCAGGTGGGGTTGGAAGGTCCTATATATTGTGTCAGTTCTCAGTGATATCACTTCCTGTAACAGGAGGTAAAAATATATAACATAGTTTCACAATATAAACATTCAATGTATCAAAATATATGATCGTACATAAGAAATGTGATCAATATTTACAGTAATATACATACACAAAATATTATTTAAAAAAAAAACACAATTTGGACATATTGAAACTATAAAACTGGTTTCAAGTCAAACTCCTCGTTAAGGCCAAGAGGAGAGTGTGTTGAGCCTGTGGATTCAGAAAGATTCCCTTTGAAGAAGTTTCCTGTCAATGTCCTCTCCACTGCATGACATCTTGACCATTTCTATTCCAATATATCTCAGAGAACTAATAGGATGTCCAGCTTGTACAAAAGGAACAGCAACCAGATTTTTTGTCTCACCTGTCCGAATATTGCTGTGGTGCTCACTGATCCATGTCTTAAGGCTTCTATGGGTTTTCCCAATGTAAGACAGACCACCAAGGACATTTCAACATGTAAATAACATTGGCGGACATGCAGGTAATCAAGCCCTTGATCTTAAATCTTTGTCCTGTGCGGGGGTGGGTAAATGAGTTGCATTTGTACATGAAGCAGCATTGAGCACATTGTCCACCCTCCAGAACTTTGTCCAAGAAAGTTTCCTTTTTCTCCAGTGGGTAATATTGTGAAACTATGTTATACATTTTTTACCTCCTGTTTCAGGAAGTGATGTCACTGAGTACTGCCCCTATATATAGGACCTTCCACCCCCACCTGGGATATGGGATACCTGATGAAACATTGTTATAAATAAATATCGCCTCGAAGCATGAGCAGCAGTTTGATTGCACAATTTGAATGGCAATCAAACAGTTGAGGGTGATTTTTCTGGTGATCTAGCATAGGGCCTTCTGGAGTGAAAGGGCCTTCTGGTGTTCCGTTCCTTGCATTTCCTGCGCCTTCGTACAGGTAGCTTCACCTGTCATTCGAGTAGTCTGACAAAGCAGTCGGTTTTTTTCACAGCTTTCGTATTCATTCATGTCATTTGTAGGCTTCAACAATGGAGGCTACTAGGCTATTGATAGCATTGCCCACTCTATTTAGTTAGTATTAAACATCCTGGATAGTGTCTCTCAGTGGTGTAGTGGAGGGTATACGCAGGAATACGTATTTTTTTTGTGGCCATTGCGTATACTCACTTCTTAATCTCAACAATGCTTATCAAAGTAGTGTAGTGGAGGTATACGCCATAACAATTAAGTTTTTTAATTTTACATTTTTATTTCACCTTTATTTAACCAGGTAGGCCAGTTGAGAACAAGTTCTCATTTACAACTGCGGCCTGGCCAAGATAAAGCAAAGCAGAGCGACAAAAACAACAACACAGAGTTAGTTACACATGGGATAAATAAACATACAGTCAATAACACAAGAAAAAAAACACAATAGAAAAATCTATGTAGAGCGTGTGCAAATGTAGTAAGATTAGGGAGGTAAAGGCAATAAATTGGCCATAGTGGTGAAATAATTACAATTTAGCATTAACACTGGAGTGATAGATGTGCAGATGATGATGTGCAAGTAGAGATAAAGGGGTGCAAAAAGAGCAAAAATAAATAACAATTTGTGGAATGAGGTAGTTGGATGGGCTATTTACAGATGGGCTGTGTAGATGCAGTGATCGGTAAGCTGCTCTGACAGCTGATGCTTAAAGTTAGTGAGGGAGATATGTCTCCAGCTTCAGTGATTTTTGCAATTCGTTCCAGTCATTGACAGCAGAGAGCTGGAAGGAACGGCGGCCAAAGGTAGGAGTTGGATTTGGGGAAGACCAGTGAAATATACCTGCTGGAGCGAATGCTACGGGTGGGTGTTGCTATGGTGACCAGTGAGCTGAGATATGGCGGGGCTTTACCTAGCAAAGACTTATAGATGACCTGGAGCCAGTGGGTTTGTCGATGAATATGAAGTGAGGGCCAGCCAACAAGAGCATACAGGTTGCAGTGGTGGGTAGTATATGGCGCTTTTGTGACAAAATGGATTGCACTGTGATAGACTACATCCAATTTGCTGAGTAGAGTGTTGGAGGCTATTATGTAAATGACATCGCCGAAGTCAAGGATCGGTAGGATAGTCCGTTTTACGAGGGTTTGTTTAGCAGCATGAGTGAAGGAGACTTTGTTGAGAAATAGGAAGCCGATTCTAGATTTAATTTTGGATTGGAGATGCTTAATGTGAGTCTGGAAGGAGAGTTTATAGTCTAACCAGACACCTGGGTATTTGTAGTTGTCCACATATTCTAAGTCAGAACCGTCCAGACTAGTGATGCTAGTCGGGCGGGCGGGTGTGGGCAGCGATCGGTTGAAAAGCATGCATTTAGTTTTACTTGCATTTGGAGGCCACAGAAGGCCTCCAATACAGTGTCCAAAGAAGGGCCAGAAGTATACAGAATGGTGACGTCTGCGTAGAGGTGGATCAGAGAATCACCAGCAGCAAGAGCAGCATCATTGATATATACAGAGAAAGGAGTTGGCCCTAGAATTGAACACTGTGGCACCTCCATTCTTCACCAAGGAGCCTTGCGACACTTCAAAACTCCTGAAGAGGCAAAAAGTTTTTTGAAAGACAATCCTGGTCAATGAGAAACGGACCAATGACTAAATGCGATTAATGCCATTACTAAAGGAGGTAAGACAACATATAGCCGATATCCAAAGAACCACCCCCTAAATGTCATTATAGCCGTCCAATTTATATTTATTTTCCTTTAACTGAGAGGGATGGGCTCTATAGCCTAACCTAGGCCTACTAATGTTTCAGCCTACTTTTATTTCCCTGTGTTTTTGTTGCTATTATTACTTGGGGTTCCCTACGTCCCTTGGGGGAGGTATATGTAGGCTGGGCTATTGATTTTATTTTTCTCCCCTCTTTTAGTGTGGGCTGGACGAGGGCAACTGTGTCATTTACTCAATGCGGGGTGGAGAGGATGAGGCATTTCTTTGGTGGGGAGAGGGAGACGTTGTGCGTTGCTAACTGTTCCCGGGTTTTTGTTTTATTCGGAACACAGAATTGAGACTGAGCGGGGGGGGGGGGGGGGGGGTAATAGATCCAACGGGATGTGTCGAGTTGTTTGGGAACTCGGCTGGGGTGTTCAGAGATTATTATTTTATGTACACCATTTATTTTCCTTTTATGTGAACGCAGCTGTAACTACTATCCACTTTTACCCAGAGATGACTTGCACTAAAGTTCGATTACTGTTCGGTGACTAGTACCTTAAATCTATTGACATGGAACTGCCATGGTCTAGGGCATGCAATAAAACGGAAAAAGATACTATGTGCTCTAAAAAAGGAAAAAGCAGACATCGCGCTATTACAAGAGACACACCACTGTGATGTTGAACATGCCAAACTCCGCAGAGCTTGGGTGGGACAGGTGTATTTCTCATCTTTCAAATCAAACAGTAGAGGCACAGCCATACTTATTCATAAAAATGTTACATTCATAATTGACAAAAACATATCTGATCCGGAGGGGAGATTTATTTTGATAACTGGGTCACTATATGGTCAACCAATTACTATATTAAACATATATGCCCCTAACACAGATACTCCTGCCTTCATGTCAAAAATGATAACCCTGTTCAATGAGCATTGTGTCTCCTTTGGCGTGGTGGCCGGAGATTTTAACTGTACCCTCAACCCAACCCTAGACAAATCATCTCAAGTCCCCACCACAAATCCTAGATCTGCAAAGATGTTGAACTCTCTTACTAAAGAGATGGGACTGATAGATATCTGAAGAGAGACTAATAGCTCATCTATGGACTATACATACTATTCTAATGTCCATAACACCTACTCCCGTATAGATTACATTTTTATCCCAAAGAGTTTCATAAATTCAGCCACATGTACAATCGGACCCATAGCACTTTCAGATCACGCCTTTGTCCACCTCCGCTTTGACCTCTGCAAAAACAGATGCTTCCTCTAAGAAAAAAGCAATGGAAGCACACAGGCTAGATCTTCAGAGGGAGATGGAATGCTGTGAAAGAATACATAAACAATCCCCAGACAGCACCTCCTGGAGTCATCTTAAAGCAGCCAAAGCCAAACTGAATTTGGACTACACTCGGGAGATAAAAAAATAAGTTTTCTTTACTAAACAGAAATACCATGAGTATAGCAATAGGCCCAGTAGATTGCTTGCTTACCAATTAAAAAAGGAGCAGTCAGAGCGTACAATCATGGCTATCCGAACAGCAGAGGACGAGGTCACATACGACCCAAAAAATATCAATTGAACTTTTCATGATTTTTACGGCAAACTATACACCTCTGAGAGAAAACACACGGAGGCAGAACTCCACTCTTTCCTAGAGGGAATCTCGCTACCTAAACTATCAGAGACCGACCAAGAAGATCTCAACTCCCCCTTCACTCCTGAGGAGATCCTGGAGGCAATTACCTCCATGCCACCTAATAAGTCCCCAGGCCCAGATGGATTCCCCAGAGTTCTACAAAGCTTTTTGGCCCCAGCTCTGCCCTACCTTCATGCCAATGCTGGAGGATTTTTGCAAAAACGGAGTTCTCCCAGACTCAATGCACACAGCCCGCATTACAGTGTTGCTAAAAAAGGACAAGGACCCCCTATCCCGCTCGTCCTTCCGGCCCATAAGCTTGTTGGATTTCGACTATAAAATAATTACCAAATTGCTCGCCAAAAGACTAAAAACTCCACAGGATGGAGTGGAGCTTTCTGTTTTCAGTCTTAGAAAAGTTCAAAATGGGCCCAAATTTTATTAAATGGATCAAATCACTATACTCTCATCCAAATGCCATGGTGACTACTAATGGACTGAACTCTGACAGATTCCCTCTGGAACGGAGCACAAGACAAGGGTGCTCGCTGTCCCCCCTGCTCTACTTGTTGGGGGCGGAGCCTCTGGCAGAGCTGATAAGGAGTAATCCAAGTGTTATGGGTGTTTCTGCAGGCGGCCTGCAGCACAAGATTTCGCTTTACGCGGATGATGTCTTGCTCTACATATCCAACCCTGAGAAATCCCTCCCTCTCATTTTACACACAATTGCTCAGTATGGCAAGTTTTCAGGTTATAAGATCAATTTGAACAAATCCACTGTCTGCCCTCTCAATATTACACTCACCAGCTCTATGAAGACACTATGTCCTTTCCAATGGAAAACACAGGGGTTTCAATACCTCGGGATCTTCATAACACCAGATCTGAATAGCCTTTTTAAGGAAAATTATCTTCTACTCCTGAATCGAATCAAGAACGTTCTCCAAACCTGGATCTCCCTCCCAATTAGCTTAGTAGGAAGAATTAATGTCATCCGTATGTATGTCCTCCCTAGACTGAACTACTTATTTCAGATGCTCCCATGCTATCTCCCAGTTTCCTTCTTCAAAACAACTAACCAAAGCATCACCAAATTTATATGGGGCAATAAAAAACCTAGGATCAAGTTTTCCACTTCCATATCGAAACCTGAATCTAAGGGTGGTCTTGCCCCTCCCTCCCTTCAATTGTACTACTGGTCTGCCCAAAGGGCACAAACAGGCAAGAGTCAACGTGTATTCAGATAGAAACCCAATCCTGTGGTTCATTGCCCTTAAACTCAATTATATTCATTAATAACTTTAGTGAAGTGGGCAACATAGCCAAAACCTTTGTGATTTACAGCACCCTACTAGCGTGGAGGGACTGTAGAAATACCTGGGCATTTCCTCCCAAATATGTTCTCACTCGCCTATAGTAGGCAACCCAGACTTGCCAAAAGCCCTGAGGGATGCCAACTTTAATATTTGGCATACTCTAGGAATCAGGACCTTTTCAGACCTATTTCATCAGAAAACCACTACACTGAAATCCTTTCAAGAGCTCTGCAGTGAATTCGATGTACCAAGATCCATTTTTTTGTTAATATCTTCAAATTAGACATGTAATTTCCTCATTTACCTCCAAGAGGAGGTTTAGAACTCAGTTGAATGAAGTTGAAACCCTTCTTGTCACAGTACAATCCATTAAAGGCAAAATATCTTACATCTATAGACTCCTTTCTGAGAAAAGAGGCTCCTCCTTTACTCCTTTGAAAATAATCTGGGAAAAGGACCTTGGTCTGACTATCAGTGATGAGTTATGGGCGGAGGTTTGCAACAGGGTATACTGCTCCTCTACCAGTGTAAAAATGAAAGAATCTAATTACACATTTTTGTACAAATTTTATTATACTCCTTTGAGACTCCATAGAATGAAAACAGATATGTCTCCTAACTGTAAAAGATGTACCTCTGAAAGTGGAACCTATATGCATGTATTTTGGAGCTGTAGAGAGATTGCCAGATTCTGGCAATCTATACATACTGCTGCACAGAAAATACTAGAGGTACAGTTTGATATGACCCCGTGTATCTATCTCCTTAATGCCCAGCAGGACTTTGTTCTTGATCCTGACAGAGAAAATTTGCTGAAAATGGTTGACTTTCTTCCTCTTGAAAAGCTCACTTATGACCTCCAAGTTTGATAGACTCTGGTCTCCACTACTCAACTATATTTCAAACTGGACAGAGTGAACGGGGTGACTAGGGAAATGCGCAGATACATGTTGTGTAAGGTACTGTAAAACCCAAAAACGAATTATTGGCCCGTCATCTCAGCGAATGCTAGAAATAGCTGGTAAGAACCTTGATAGTGCTGCTGCAAGTGGTATGTGTTTTTTTCTGTGTTTTTATTTTAACTTTGTTTTTGAGTACGTGTGCGTATGTATGTATGTATGTATGTATGTATGTATGTGTGTATGTATGTATATGTATATATATATATGCACCAAGGAAAATAAATAGATTAAGAAAAATAAGTGTTTTTAGTTGACTTTATCTTTCATTTGAATTTTATTTTTATTTTTTCAAATCTATTATTATATTTTTTGACTTTTTATTTAAAAAAATTTAAGCCTGTCACATCTGTGAATGTGGAATGTGTTTTGTTGGTGGATTGAAAAACAAGAAAACTTAATACAACTTTAAATTGAAAAAAAGAAAAGGGCAATTCCACAAAAACAGAATGATTCTGATTCTGAGACTCTGATTTTTTTAAACTTTAAAATGTTTGCAAAACAATAAACAATTATTTAAAATTTAACTAACTATACTCTATACACTCTACACTCTATACTCTATATACAATGACTACTTTTAACAATTTCCACTGAACATTTTACAAAAACACATTTACTTGTAGTACAGTGCAGATACAAAGTTTGGAAACAGAATGACAGCAGTTACAGCACAAACCGAATTTCTGTTACCAAACTTTGCATATGCACTGTTCTTCAAGGAAATGTGTTTTTGTCAAATTTTCACTGGAAATTGTTGAAAGTAGTCATTGTGAATAGAATTGTATGGTTTGTTAAACTTAGCATTTATTGTTTTTTGTTTGACATACATTTTAAATGGAAAAATCGGAGTCTTAGCGTCATTCCGTTATATGGAATTGCCTAGAAACTGAGACATAGCCCAAGCATCATCGTCATTTTTCAGTGATGCATGCTTTCAGGGGTGGTGCAGTAGGCCTAGCATTTTAGTTGCAAATGCTTGCTCTTCAATCCCTTGTAGAGAGTCTAGTTGAACAGCATGTTGAAGAAAACTAATGCGCAGCAGCCGGTCACTGTATTTTGTGATTGCATCTCATGTATTATCATAAAGGCACTGCTAAGGTTTTAATATTAGTTTCATGTGCACCACATAAGACATGAAGAATGATCCATCCTTGCTGGTCAACAATATAAAACACTCCTCATGCAAAGTTTGGCCAAGTAGATGTAAAATATGTTGTTGTATAGAACTGTCAGTGGAACATATTGAGACAATTTAGTTTTTGTTGGTTTTTCCGCAAGGTTTTCCCACTGTCTGCAATAAATAGCAGAAGTAGCACTTTGATGAGGTGTGAAGACAAGCTTTCTCTCTGTGAACAGAGAACAGGGAGTGTCTCTATCTTCATATATGTGATTGGGAACATGAATCAGGCTTGTGGCCAGATGAGTGAAGGGGCCATACAGGCTTGTTGAGAAACCCAATATGCAGCCTTTGGACTGTGCGACAGCCCTACCCACTCTGGACCCCTGCCAGCTCCTCCAGGAATCTCTGGACACTAATCAAATGTGAATGCCCAGAACAGCTGTAATTCACCATCCCCGTTGTGTGGTGGAGCTTATTATGAAAAAGATGTTTGGTGTAAATGGTAAAAAAATAAGACAAATAAATGCAACTGTACCCCTCTACCCCTCCAGCTCACATTGTGTTCCTGTGTTTGTCTGTGCATTAGCACTTTTTGGACTTGGCAGTCCTCTGTGTTGTGTGTTGTTCATGATAATAAAGTGCTATGTTTATAGGGCATGATGAGTTAGAGTGGTTGTTTGTCTGTCTTTTGTGTCCATTGCTTAATTAATCAGAAGGCGGAAATGGCTACAGTAAATTCATATTCATGAGCAATCAAGGCTGTTTTATCACAGACCTAAACATCCATTAAAACAGTGTTGAGGCTCAGTCAAAATCAGATTTGAGATAGTAGTGTCTGAAACCACCGCTATTGAATGCCCATTACCCATTCTTATGTAGGCCAGTTGGTGATGTCATGTTTGATGTAGGTACCACACACACACACACATACAGACACAGATTCTCATTAAACAAATCTGCTTTTTTTTGTACACATTTGGTCTTCATTCTTTCTTTTTTTTTTACATTTTCACAAATCTTCTGCAAGAAGTAAGCTATACAACAGGCCATGTTTGTAATAGCTCAATAATATTTTCTGGAGAGTCAATGTTGGGGTAAATTCCCTTTCTAGGAGGATACTGCTTATCTCAGATAATCCATAGTTCCCTACTTCACAGTGTGCTGATGTCCGTGTGCACACCACAATACGTCTAACATTTCTACATGCCTTCAATGCCTTTTTCCACCACCAACAGATTTTTACAAGGGCACATAAATACCCTCAGAATGTCAAGAATAAAAGCCCTGGGATTTGTCCTGACACTGCATTTATTAAATAAAATCCTATTTCAAATCCATTCTGATTCTGCACTGTGTGTGTTATGAGAAGGAACAACGACCAGCTCGGTGTGAAGGCTATGATGAAGCCAGAGCATGTGTTTGCATTGAGGGGGGTGGCGAAATGCAGGGTGGATAGATAATTATGCTTGTTCTAGGGAGAGGCTGCACTCAAAAACAGAGCATGCCTGTGGAGAGGGTATAACTGTCTTCTTCTGCCAGAGGATATTGATAATGGCAGGGATTCTACTGTTCCATTTGAACAAGTCAAACAAGAGCAGTCCATCTCCATCATTTTCATATCCCCTGTTCTATCTTACTGTTGCTCATAAACACACAACATTCAATACCTGAAACAGTATTTCACTAATCTATGTTGTTCAAGAAGGTGAGTTTGCGGTGTTGTTACATACTTGCCAAAGAAATAAAGTGATGTGCTGATATTTCCTCTTATGTCTCTTTCTTTGCAGGGAAGATGAGAAGGAATATGCACTGAAACAAATTGAAGGCACTGGAATATCGATGTCTGCTTGCAGGGAAATCGCTGTAAGTTAAGATACTGCTTAAAGGCGCTGATTTGTCCTTTATTTAGTCCTTTCTCCTATCAATGCTATTTTCCTTTCTACTGTGCTTTCTGTCTCCTACAATAAGGTCTTATGTGTAGTCGCTGCATCATGCCATCACTTGGCTCTAGCCTCAGCTGATGCTATATAAACGAGTAGAGACCTAAGAACTGTTCTAAGAACTGTTCTACTTTGACTGTAGAGTGTAATCCTGCGCCGATGTGCTTCCAGGATTGTACTAGCCCAGGAGTTGTATCTGCGTGGTGCAGTGTTCCTAATGGCTGAGGCACTAAGCAATACAGACATTGCCATCGCCATGTAAACATGATATATACCAGTACTCAAGTGCTTGGCAAGATACACATTGTAGGAGAACAATAAAGGTCTGCACATTTTATGGCTCCCACATATCTGCTGTATAGAGTTCAGGCCTTCAATATGTTAACCAATACGATCTCTCTGCAAATAGATAAACACACACAAGCACGTGCCCTTGTGAATAGGCCATCCACCCAGCTACTCTTTGCTTACACTCAGCTGTCACTTTTCATTTTTCACATGCTCTTTAGGTTATTCCTAACCCAGTGTTAACCTTTTACACTCGTGGGAATTGGCCCATATGGATAGGGCTAAACTGAAATGTTTCTTAAATAGAAAATATGAAAAGCATATGCATAACCATGGTATCAATTTAGAGGGCACAGTTTTGAGATTATGGGGAAATTATAATACCAAAGTTGAGGACACAACAGTTCACAAGACTGAATCCAAACATTACACTGGTGATTGTATGTGCATTTTACATTTACTGTACTTTTCACCGCATTTGCTGATAACGAAATCTGAAAATACTCTGGATATATATTCAGTTACATGATAAGACTATTCCATAGAAAATGTGGAGTAGGAGCACGATAAGACAAAAGAAGGACTTGAGTGAAGACGAACTGGTCTCCTTGTGGTCACACACCTCTCCACAGTGTGCACAGTTCCTAAGCAGTTTTAATGCACTTTTCAATTATAAGGTGCTTTTTTGTTGCTCTCCTAGCTGTGCCATTGAGGAACCAGGACAAGCACACTGGTAGTTATTTTTTTTGGAACAGCAACAGCCCATCATAAATCACAATCTGGATCAGGTGGGCATAATTTGAAAGCTTGTTCTGTTGCCAACATGACTAGCTAAGTTATACAATACAATCTTACAGTGTTAGGCTTTCACAGGGCAATTCAGAGAAACAGATCATCATTTTGGTGCACATAGAACGGAGTCATGCGTGCATTCAGGTGCGTGCATTCAGGTGCGTGCATTCAGGTGCGTGCATTCAGGTGAGTGCATTCAGGTGCATTCAGGTGCGTGCATTCAGGTGCGTGTTCCGCAGCAAATTTTCTTCACAATAAACAAACAGGCTCATTCTGTTCAGAACAACCCAGTATGACAACATGTCATCTTGTAACTGTACATCAAACATAGTGATCATAAACGTTGACACTGTATATGACATGACTTTTATGATTTGGAGATGTGAAGAGCATATTTGGAATCAAGGGTGGTCGGTCTGGCTTGCTTGTATGACATCAAAGCAGTATTTATTATAATCCTCAACATCTCATCTTTCAAAATACATTGAATCCTCTTAAATTAAAGCATTTCCCTCACTCAAACAACAAAAAACCTATACAGCGCTGTGAAGTGCAGGGCTTGAGCGCTGATGTCATGTATAGCATGTTACTATACAGCATGTATAGCATGTCACTACGTTCCAATTTAGGGTGTTTATCAATGGCCAAATCTGCCATTTTCAACCCGTATATAGGTACAAGTGTAAAGGGTTAAGCAATAAGCAGTCCAAGAACACATACTGCGTTGGTTTACTTTCAGCGCTAGTGTAGCCTTATCTAAAAACATGAAGGCAGATACTCTTTAAGTGTACATGGGGATTATTGCTAACACATAATACTGTAGGAGAGTGTTATTAGGCTATTTGTGCTGAGAGGTGAGTGTCATCTGAAGCCATACCTGTGTGTCATTCATCTAGTTCTCTGTGAGGAACAGCAGATCGTCCCGAATGTGGTCCTTGTGACAGGTGAGCTGACTGGGTTATTTAATGTTACGTCAGTTTTCCACCTACCAACTTCTCTGGGAATGTGCTATGTGATCCACTCATTGTCAGAATGTTGTATTGTGGTACACTAGTTGTTGCGGTGACAAACCTGCTGTGTTTCTACCCACAATACAGCCAAACTTACTCAGTGGATGATGATTGACTACCCACTGTGAAAGTAGATAGAATGTGTATATTATTGTTTGGCTGACTAATCTTAAAGAATAAATGGTTATTGGTGGGGCGGGACACAATATTAGTGCTCTAGAGACTGTCAACAGAATAGTTAATTTCATCTCCATTTAGAGGTAAGGTAAATAAGGAGTCTTAATTTGAACAGAGGTGTAGGTGTGTGTTGGTTACAAACCGCTGCCTCAGCTCTGACAGCACAGTACTGCAGAAATGGACTGAATGCCTGGATGAGGTCCATCTGGCCCTGTCTACAGAAAGTAAATATGGGTGTTTAGTTGGTGATCTGACCCAGTATTGGTCGTCTAGCTAGCGTGTCTAGTCTGTTCTGCTTCCACAACACACCTATCCCTGTCTCTCTCCATGGTGGATCCAATCATCCTGGGCTATGATCATGTGTAACCGACTCGGTTACTGCTCTGATGTTCTCTCTCTCCTGGCGCTGTCCTCTAGTTTGTGCTACAGCAGACTGAACTGTCAGAGAGCACAGAGTTCTGACCTCACGGACAATTATTCCTTCATGTGATCTCTGATTCTTATTCATTGTACTATAAACTGTTGTATTAGTCAGCCCTGTGTCACCACTGGCTGGCTTCCCCTCATGGAAAGGTGACTCCTGACTTTCATAACTTGTAATGCTGTTGATGCTTTTAACACGTTGCTGTAAAATTGCCCACAGGTCAATTCATGAATTTCAATTGCTTTTTGGCCTTGCTATGGGATTGACACAGACCCAGTGGATGCCCGCACCCAGAGGGGAATGGAGGAAAGCAGTGGCTCTGTAACAGAAAACAATTGTTTTCAGGTAGCTGTGGCTCTGTATCAGAAAACAAGTGTTGTCAGGTAGCTATGGCTCTGCATCAGAAAACAAGTGTTGTCAGGTAGCTATGGCTCTGCATCAGAAAACAAGTGTTGTCAGGTAGCTATGGCTCTGCATCAGAAAACAAGTGTTTTCAGGTAGGTATGGCTCTGCATCAGAAAACAAGTGTTGTCAGGTAGCTATGGCTCTGTATCAGAAAACAAGTGTTGTCAGGTAGCTATGGCTCTGCATCAGAAAACAAGTGTTGTCAGGTAGCTATGGCTCTGCATCAGAAAACAAGTGTTGTCAGGTATCTATGGCTCTGCATCAGGAAACAAGTGTTGTCAGGTAGCTATGGCTCTGCATCAGAAAACAAGTGTTGTCAGGTAGCTATGGCTCTGTATCAGAAAACAAGTGTTGTCAGGTAGCTATGGCTCTGCATCAGAAAACAAGTGTTGTCAGGTAGCTATGGCTCTGCATCAGAAAACAAGTGTTGTCAGGTAGCTATGGCTCTGCATCAGAAAACAAGTGTTTTCAGGTAGGTATGGCTCTGCATCAGAAAACAAGTGTTGTCAGGTAGCTATGGCTCTGTATCAGAAAACAAGTGTTGTCAGGTAGCTATGGCTCTGCATCAGAAAACAAGTGTTTTCAGGTAGGTATGGCTCTGCATCAGAAAACAAGTGTTTTCAGGTAGGTATGGCTCTGCATCAGAAAACAAGTGTTTTCAGGTAGCTGTGCAAACTCAACTCGGTCAATAGATCTCTACGGAGTTGAGTTGAGACGAGTGTCTAACATAACATAACACTATTAGCTAGAAAGGTAACTCCAAACACATTTTCACTAAGAGCAGCTGTTTAGCTGGTTAAACAAAGGTTAGCCATGTGTTGGCAAGGATGTATGTCCAAGTCAAGACATCTTATCAGCAGCCAGTGGCACTTGCCACACTGCTAGCCTATTCGCCGGTGCTTTTTCAAAGCCTATGGCAGATATTCCAGTGAGTGTAATTGGCTCAAATGAGTGTAATTTGCTCACAATTAGGAGTTGAGAAATTAAGTTCACATCATTAGAAAGAAGATATTATCTTATTTTCTACTGTAGGTATGTAGTTCAAAATGTGTTTATTCTGTTGTTGATAGCGATATATATATATATATATATATATGTTTTTGTTGACATTTTCACCTGAACAAAAGGAATATCTATGTAAGAATACTGTTCATGGACTACAGCTCACATTCAATATTATAGTCCCCTCCAAACTCAGGACCCTGGGACTGAACATGGATCGTGGACTACAGGAAACAGAGGGGCGAGCACGCCCCCATCCACATCGATGGGGTTGTAGTGGAGTGGGTTCGAGAGCGGAGTTGAGTTGAGGAATTAACATGGTCCACACACACCCACACAGTTGTGAAGAGGGCACGACAACACCTCTTCCCACTTATGAGGCTGAAAAGATTTGGCACGGGCCCTCAGATCCTTAAAAAGTTCTACAGCTGCACCATTGAGAGCATCTTGACTGGCTGCACCGCTGCTTGGTACGTTAACCTCAAGGCTTCTGACTGCAACGCGCTACAGAGGGTGGTGAATACGGCCCAGTACATCATTGGGGCCGAGCTCCCTGCTATCCAGGACCTATATATCAGGCAGTGTTAGAGAAAGGTCCAAATTCAAAGACTCCAGCCACCCAAGCCATAGACTGCTCTCTCTGCTACCGCACAGGAAGCAGGACCAGTGCTGGAACCAACAGGACCTTGAATCGCTTCTACCCACAAGCCATAAGACTGCTAGACAAGACTGCTAGATATCAAATGGCTTCCCAGACTATCTACATTGACCCTTTTGCACTAACTCTCTTGCATTGACTCTATGCACACACACTGGATTCTACCCACACACTCACACATACTTATACTGACACCCCAACACACACATATACTGTACACACACACACACATATACACACACACACACACACACAAGCACTACATACTCAACTCCGTAGACATATCGCTGGATGGAGTTGAGTTTACTCAGCTAGTTTCCTGGTAAACCTGGTCATTATGTTCTTCTGCTATCTGATTTCACACTATGTCTCCTACCCCTGGAAGCTGATAATAGCACATGATAACATTCATGTTCTCAAAGAATGCATCCAGATGGGTCTAGTCAGGTGAGGGAACCACAGAAGGTGGACCCTAGCCCCGAAAGTCCAGGGAAGGGAACAGCTGTCAAGGAAAGGCGTCAGTCAGGGGCGCCAGAGCTCAGTAGTGGAATACAGGTGAAGCCGGATGCGAGCAGTGCAACAGGAGGCTCTCACCATCAGACCAAAACACCTTGAGGGTCGCCAGCTGAAGTTAAGAGCCACAATAAATGGATTTTGCTCAAAGTCTCTCAGACCAGCTTCGCTTAAACAGAACAATAGACTCTTTGTGTCACCAACAACCCCCCGGTCGCCCATAAACTCTGTGCTAGAGTTTAACGTTTGGCATGCCACATTCCCGACTGACTGGAGGGAGGTTTTTCTGCCATGTGTTATTGGTTTTGTGCATTCAAATGGCTTGAGGATCTTTTTGACTTTTTCCGTGTTGGTATGTCCCTTCAGAAGTTGTGGAAAAATCATTACGTGCAAAATAGTTTAAGAACTGAATGTACTATACCTTTTTGAAATTGATCGATCTTTCGAATTAATTTATTCAGGCTTTTACATCATGTGTTGGGTAATGTTTCCTCACCTGTAGTCGTTTTGGGGTAATGTGTTGACATGAAACCAGATTACATGCATATTCATTGTATTGAATTAGGCAGGGCCCTGCAACTCATCTGGATCAAAGGATCCACATGTCACCATTGCACTGTGCACTGCCATTGAGCTGGTTGTTGAAAGAGAGCTTAAAGCAGCTGGTTGCGTAATGTATTCTAGACCAGTCAGGGAGGATTCAAGTTCAACCTCGCTCACCCCTTAAACCACTGTGACAAAGCAGACCATGTTCAGATAAAAGGCCTCAGAAAGTATACTGAGCTGTTGAGGCATGTACTAAATGAAGGCCTCAGAGTGTTGTGAGCCTTCCTAAAGAACAAATGCACACTTTCACTCAGGTCAGTTTATAATTTTTACATTTGAGTAATTTATCTTATCCAGAGCAGCTTACAGTAGTGAGTGCATGCATTATCCGTACTGGTCCCCCGTCGGAATCGAACCCACAACCTTTGGCGTTGCAAGCACCATGCTCGACCAATTGAGCCATATGTTACCTTTGTCTATGTAGTTGATGGGGTTTCTCAGTGAGTTCTCAGGCCTTTTTCGCTCACAAATGTTACTAGATACAGTAGTAGCATTGTATTAAACATATATTTAGATGTGTCATTCTCTGTTCTCTCTCAAACTCAGTCAGTGTTGGAAGATTCTCGGAATCAGGAGGGAATAAGCAGGACGTCCAGAATCCTCCAACCAGGATTTCTGGAAAACCATGGAATTTATTGAAAGTTCACAGAATTTTGCAACCCTAAGGCCTAGTCAAATCAAATCAAATTGTATTCATCAAATGCTTCGTAAACAACTGGTGTGGACTAACAGTGAAATGCTTACTTACGGGCCCTTCCCAACAATGGAGAGAGATAGAAAATAGAGAAATATTAGAAAAGTAAAACACGTAATAATAAAAGTAATAATAGAAACACAATGAGTAACTACAACTTGGTTATATACAAGGGGTATCAGTACCGAGTCCATGTGCAGGGGTACGAGGTACTGAGGTAGATATGTACAGTGCCTTCAGAAAATATTTACACCCCTTGACTTTTTCCAAAAAATATTGTGACACAAAGTGGGATCAACTGGATTTAATTGTAAATTTTTGTTAACGATTGATACAAAATACTCTAATATCAAAGTGGAAGAAAAACATTTGTAAAACATTTATGAAAAATAAAACACTAATATATCTTCTTTACGTAAGCATTCAACGCCCTTTGTCAATACTTGTTAGAATCATTGTTAGCAACGATTACAGCTGTGAGTCTTTCTGCCTTAGTCCCTAACAGCTTTCCATACCTGGATTGTGCAACGTTTGCCATGATTCTTTTCAAAATTATTCAAGCTCTTTTCAGGTCTTGCCATAGATTTTCAAGTAGATTTAAGTCAAAACTGTAACTTGGCAACTCAGGAACATTCACTGTCTTCTTGGTAACAACTCCAGGGTAGGTTTGGCCTTGTGTTTTAGGTGATTGTCTTGCTGAAAGGTGGATTCATCTCCCAGTGTCTGGTGGAAAGCAGATTGAACCAGGTTTTCCTCTAGGATTTTTCCTGTGCTTAGCTCCAATTTGTTTGTTTTTTAATACTTAAAACTCCCCAGTCCTTAACGATTACATGCATACACATAACATCATGCAACCACCACTATGCTAGAAAATATGGAGTATGGTACTCAGTAAGGTCCATACAGAAATGGTTTTCGTGATCGGTGTGGAAGAACTTGACAGGCCTGCACAGAGCCCTGACCTCGACTCCATCAAACAGTTTTGGGATGAATTGGAGCGCAGACTGCGAGCAAGGCCTAATCGCCCAACATCAGTCCCCGACATCACTAATGCTCTTGTGGCTGAATGGAAGCAAGTCCCCAGAGCAATGTTTCAACATCTAGTGGAAAGCCTTCCCAAAAGAGTGTAGGCTGTTTTACCCACATCAGGTGGTGCTCTCACGCATGGTCCAGTGTTTCTTGCCTCGAAGCGAGCATAGAAGGCATTAAGCTCATCTGGTAGGCTCGTGTCTCTAGGCAGCTCGTGGTTGGGATTTCCTTTGAAATCTGTGATCATTTGCAAGCCCTGCCACATCTGACGAGGATTCGATCTTAGTTCTGTATTGATGCTTTGCCTGTTTGATGGTTCATCGGAGGACATAGTGGGATTTCTTATAAGCGTCCTAGTTAGTGTCCAATTCCTTGAAAGCTGCAGCTCTAACCTTTTAGCTCAGTGTGGATGTTACCTGTTATCCATAGCTTCTTGTTGGGATATGTACTGTACATACGGTCGCTGTTGGGATGATGTCGTCGATGCACTTATTAATGAAGCTGTGACTGACTGATGTGGTATATTCCTCAATGCCATCAATGTCCTGGAACATATTCCAGTCTGTGTTAGTGAAACAGTCTTGTAGCTTAGCACGGCTTCATCAGGCCACTTCCGTAATAAGCGGGTTACTGGTACTTCCTGAGTTTTTCCTTGTAAGCAGGAATCAAGAGGATAGAGTTACGGTCAGATTAGCCAAATGGAGGGCGAGGGAGCATTTTGTATGCGTCTCTGTGTGTGGAGTGACGCTGATCAAGAGTTTTTTTCGCATCTAGTTCCACAGGTGACAAGCTGGTAGAAGGTAAAAACGGATTTCAGTTTTCCTGCATTAAAATCACCGGCAACTAGGAGCGCTGCCTCTGGATGAGCATTTTGTTGTTTGCTTATGGCCCTATGGATCATTGAGTGCAGTCTTAGTGCCAGCATCGTACCCCGCTGCACCTTGGTCCTCCACTCCTTCCAACAGTCGTTACATAGAGATTGAACACCAGCTGTTGTTGACAAAGAGACACACTCCGCCCCCCTTGAGCGTACCCAACACTGCCATTCTGTCCTGCCGGGGCATAGAAAAACTAGCTACAGTTGAAGTCGGAAGTTTACATACAGCTTAGCCAAATACATTTCAACTCAGTTTTTCACAATTCCTGACATTTAATCCTAGTATAAATGCCCTGTTTTAGGTCAGTTAGGATCCCCCACTTTATTTTAAGAATGTGAAACGCCAGAATAGTAGTTGAGAGAATGATATATTTCAGCTTTTATTTCTTTCATCACATTCCCAGTGGGTCAAAGTTTACATGCACTCAATTAGTATTTGGTAGCATTGCCTTTAAATAGTTTAACTTGGGTCAAAAGTTTTGTGTTGCCTTCCAGAAGCTTCCCACAATAAGTTGGGTGATTTTTGGCCCATTCCTCCTGACAGAGATCATGTAACTGAGTCAGGTTTATAGGCCTCCTTACTCACACACGCTTTTTCAGTTCTGCCCACAAATTGTCTATGGGATTGAGGTCAGGGCTTTGTGATGGCCACTCCAATACCTTGTCTTTGTTGTACTTAAGCCATTTTGCGACAACTTTGGAAGTATGCTTGGGGTCATTGTCCATTTGGAAGATCCATTTGCGACCAAGCTTTAACTTCCTGACCGATGTCTTGAGATGTTGCTTCAATATATCCACATAATTTTTCTGCGTCTTGATGCCATCTATTTTGTGAAGTGCACCCATCCCTCCTGCAGCAAAGCACCCCCACAACATGATGCTGCCACCCCAATGCTTCACGGTTGAGATGGTGTTTTTCGGCTTGCAACCTCCCCCATTTTCCTCCAAACATAACGATGGTCATTATGGCCAAACAGTTCTATTTTTGTTTCATCAGACCAGAGGGCATTTCTACAAAAAGTATGATATTTGTCTCCATGTGCAATTGCAAACCGTAGTCTGGCTTTTTTAATGGCGGTTTTGGAGAAGTGACTTCTTCCTTGCTGAGCGGCCTTTCAAGTTATGTCGATATAGGACTCATTTTACTGTGGATATAGATACTTTTGTACCTGTTTCCACCAGCATCTTCCCAATGTCCTTTGCTGTTGTTCTGCGTTTGATTTGCACTGTTCGCACCAAAGTACGTTCATCTTTAGGAGACAGAACGCATCTCCGTCCTGAGCGGTATGACGGCTGTGTGGTCCCATGGTGTTAATTCTTGTGTACTGTTGTTTGTACAGATGAACGTGGTACCTTCAGGCGTTTGGAAATGGCTCCCAAGGATGAACCAGACTTGTGGAGGTCTGCAATTGTTTTTCTGAGGTCTTGGCTGATTTCTTTTGATTTTCCCATGATGTCAAGCAAAGAGGCACTGAGTTTGAAGGTAGGCCTTGAAATACATCCACAGGTACACCTCCAATTGACTCAAATGATGTCAGTTAGCCTATCAGAAGCTTCTAAAGCCATGACATAATTTTCTTTTTTTTCTCCAAGCTGTTTAAATGCAGTCAACTTAGTGTATGTAAACTTCTGACCCACTGGAATTGTGATACAGTGAATTATAAGTGAAATGATCTGTCTGTAAACAATTGTTGAAAAATTACTTGTGTCATGCACTAAGTAGATGTCCTAACCGACTTGCCAAAACCATAGTTTGTTAACAAGACATTTGCGGAATGGTTGAAAAACGAGTTTTAATGATTCCAACCTAAGTGTATGTAAACTTACGACTTCAACTGTTGATGTATATTATCAATGCCCATGTTCAATGTTCATGTTCAGTTCTTCAGATCCCGTTGATAGGATAGTCTCGAACAGAGCTTGTCCAGTTTGTTCTCCAGTGTTTGTACATTCGTCAATAGAACAGAGGGTAGAGGCGGTTTATTTCTTTGCCGTTTCTGTTTCATCAGGGTGCCCACACTTCAGCCTCTATATTGTCGTCTCTTTTAAGTGTCAGGGATTAGGGCCTGGTCTGGGTTGAGCAGGATGTCCTGCGCCACTGACTCATTGAAGTCGAAATCTTCATCAAAATTCGAGGTTAATGATCACTGTTCTGATGTCCATAAATTATTTTCGATCATAGGAACCGATGGCGGAAACATCATGTACAAAAAAAGTTAAGATCAGTACAAATCAACACAAAATCTCAGAATTGGTTAAATTATTTATTTTTTATTTGGTGTTTGGTGATAGACCTACTTCCCATAAGTGGGCTATTACCGCTGTGGTGTGGCCTGAGGTTTGCCGGTGCATATTATTTTGTCTGTGACTCATGCAGAAAATCGGAGCAATGTATTAGCAATGAAACACCAAACAGACTGTTATTGTGCAATTCTGGCATCCATTTCACCCAATCTATTTTGAGAATCTAAACTACCAGGTTTAGATTGTTGTTGGTCTAGTTTAGATTGACCATCAGCGGTTGAAACTATTTTGAAAATGCAGTTTCCCTTGAAGCAAGTCCTGTTTTTAGTTTATTATCACCAAAAGGCTTTTCTTTAAATACAATCAAGGGGACCAGGGTAAATGTCCTTCAGACAAAAACAATGACAACAGTGATTTGCACAACATTTATTTTCTTCCACGAAAACAAGAGGGGGGGGGGTAAAGAAGGAATTGAGTGAGTGATTAATGACAGATGAAGAGGTTACCCAACCATCTTCTTTATGTTGTAAAATACAACATTTAATAGGGGACAGGGAAAACGTGTGCCTCAGTACACAGAAACACCTGATACTGAATGTTCTGTGAATCCTATGGTCATCCAATGAATTAAGTCTGGGACCTGCCTCGGCTTAGTCTATGAGTAGTTCTGCTATTCACTCTGTCAACCAGCCAAAGTCAGCTATTCTTTCCGACCATTCTGATCACTGTGTAAACATTACCATGTTTTAGTTGTGTTTGCAGAGGGAGTGGGTTGGCAGGCACTCTCACTTGGTTGCCATGGATGAAATGACAGTCAGAAGCTAGGTTTCCATCCAAATGTTCATGTGAATATTCTAAAAGCCGCATAAAAACAATATGCACATTTTCCCACCAGAGATGTGCTACCATCAAATTGACTTGTTGCAGATAAAGGGCTGTGCGCGATGATGTAGTGAACATAAAATACCTTTTGTGTTTAAAAACCCATGTATCGAATAAAAAATACAACTTAATTGGGTTTCCATCGCATTTTCAACTCTACTGATGGTTTTCTCACCAAAATCTGCGTTATATTGCGAGTGTGCACTCTCTGGTATTGGCACTTGCGCTTCAGCCAACAGCGCTGTCTGCCGAGCCAGTTCCCAGACTTAATTCATTTGTTAATTTTTATTTGTCAAACAGCAGCCAAGCATTGATTATCATGTCACCAGAATAAGACCCTCAATATTTATTGGAAATGAGCATCAAGCTCATCACCTTGCACTCTCACCACCCTTTGAAGTTAATTATAATTGATTTAATCTGTAACCTAATAAATTGCAAGCTTTCCCGATTAGTCATAGTGGGAGGACCACACAACATGTCATCTAGTGACTCAAAGTTTACTTCGATATCATGGTTATTATATAAATATTTACGCATAAAAGCGTTTAAACCGACATTTTTTGCATAATTCATTTTACCGTCACAAAAGAGCCCACCTTGTCTAGTGTATTTAGTTGTCGACATTTGGAAAGGTTACCGACATTTTTTGTTTGTTTCCATCAGGCCTGTCATGACATATGCTTTAGGTTAGTGACAGTGTGTCCATGCAGGGGAAGATCCTTAGTACTGTAAATAGATAAGGAAGACAGTTGTATAATTAAGCAATAACGCCCGAGCAGGTGTGGTATATGGCCAATATACCGCGGATAAGGATAACCACAACATGCATTCTTCAATGGCATTCTAATACGTGCCAAAGAACCTGCATGTGGGTATCTATTCTGTCAGAGAATATGCTGCTAGTAGCTACACTAATCTTCCCTGCGCCACAGACCATGGTTACTCAACGACACAGCTTCTAACAGAGTCAGCATGTTCTGGGCAACACAGAATAACAAGAGTAAATGTCTGGCGGCAGCTGAGCAGAGAGAGCAGAATGCTTGCCTTGCCTTTGTTCAGTCTCAGGGAAAAGCTTGGCATGCACATTTCCACACACAGAGCCGTAGTGTTTCACTTGGACCTGTAGTGGTTCTTGGTCCAAAACACACAGCAGCAGCCTGCCTGCTCTGGATTTATCGACCCAGTGCGCTGTAGCCGCATGAAGAACGCCAGCTCGTTAGTCAGTCCCGAGCTGCATCCCAAATGGCACCCATAGGGCTTTGGTCAAATATGTGTGCACTACAGGGAACGGTGTGCCATTTTGGAGACAGCTTTCTCCAGGCCCAACTCAGGGAGACACTGTTTTCTTGTGGTTCTTCTCACTCTCTTATCCCCAGATTTGTGACTTGTTTTGACTTGTGCTCGATGAGTGTAATACAAAACCCACATTGATCTAAAACCCTAAATGTGTATAATGTGGTAATGACTGCCAAGGCTTAAATGCCCATAGAAATAGACTGAATTGCAAGCTATTTAAGTTTCCAAGTGTTATGTGGGGTTATATATATGAGCCAGGGGTGGTTAGTGAACTGAAAGCCGAGACCTCATGGGTCCAGGTTCATGTGGCCTCTTTAAAGGTGTATTGGCTGTCCTGACAACAGAGGCTGTGCTGACATTTGGCCCATATCCAGCCAGAGCTTTCCCTGTGAAGCTGTTGAAAAACATGACCCATTTTTCCCAGAACAGGCCACGAACAACTGCTCTGTTCTTATATTCTTGCCACATATTCACAATGAGGGTTCTGTGCAATGGTCATGGCCAAATAATTTTTTATGTCTTTTCTTTTCATGTCGTTTCTTTTGACATATGTTTGGCTGTTTCTGACAGACAAACAGGTTTGATAAGTAGATTTGAAACAGGAAACATATACAATGGGATGTACAGCACTTTCACAAAATATTGATTGCACAATACTTTTATGTTTTATGGATCTATCAGATATTGTGTGTAACCTTTATTTAACAAGGCAAGTCACTTAAGAACACATGATTTTTTACAATGACGGTATCGTGACCTTTTGATGGTAATTGCTGCAGTCGTTAATTGACACACTGGGTGTTATGTGGAGCAGAAAACCAGAATCTACATAGATATAATCTCATCTTGATCCCATGAAATGGCTGAGTCAGAGTTTTTATTTACTCAGTCCAGTAAAATGTCCCCTAGGGCAGCTGCAATCTTGCTTCCTGTGGACCAGAGAGAGAGAGAGTGGATTAAGGGCACCTGATCACGGCAGTGAGGTTTGACTGAGGTGATGCCCCCTGTAAAGGAACATGGGCCCTGACAGACAGAGACTGTCCTGATGACATGAAGTCTGTTTCACTACACTGTCTTTGCTCCTCTTCTCTGCTCTCAAATTCACTTGAGAGTGGAGTGATTCTACAAAGGATCCATCCCCTGTGATGGATTTACTGCAATAAGCTCATTGATTCTGTGTCAATATGGAAGGAGTATTATACTGAAATGCTAAGCTGAAACAACAACACTGTTATTTTCAGTACTCTACTGTACAGTATAATATAATAGATAATATATGCCATTTAGCAAACACTTTTATCCAAACTACTTACAATCATGCATGCATACATTTTACATATGGGTGGTCCCAGGAATCAAACTCACTATCCTGGTGTTGCAAGCACCATGCTCTACCAACTGAGCTACATAGTCTGGCCTTCCCCCTGGATAAATACAATGTGCATCTTTGCATTTGCCATAACGAAATTACCTCTATACCTTTTGTAGAAGTCATGTGACTGCACGGGATCCCTGTTTGTTAGTTTAGCCGATTATAAAGAGTGCATACTGCTGAACGCCGACCATTGTGGGGTACTATGAGAAAGCAGTTATACCAGAATTGGTCTGGTGTGGGTGGCTAGTCCTTGTGGCTCTGTGATTCCAGTCAGTGTGGCCAGCATCACAGAGACAGGGGTCTGCCTGTAGTATGCCTGTAAACCCAGGGCTTATTAGCACAATGCCGTGTCATAGCCCAGGGATTAGCTTGTTATTAAACACTAACCTCAATAACCCCCTCCTCATTTCCCCCATCCAAAGCCCAAATCAAACTTGCGGCATATACAATCACAGCATTATTCCCCCTGCTCTGTCTCTGCCCCTCCCCCTCACTTTTCAAGCTTCTTACTACTGTACTAGCCTGCCTTGCGGGTAGAACCGAGGGGGGAGACAGGCTGTGTGTGTGCATGGTTGTGTGCGTGTGATATAGTACATTGTCAATGCAGAGAGCCACTCCCCCCTGGCTGTAACCCTGTCTGTCCTTGTCGGCGGACACTCTGAAATTACAGCCAACTGTGCCCTAGCTCGAGCCAACGCCCTGGCTGCATGTTTAGTGTACGGTGTCGTCAGGATCGCAGGGAGGGACACTCACAGAGAGGTATTCTTCCATGGGATTTCAGGTCAGGTGACACTATGAGTGAATAATTCATTACGGCCCGTTTCAGCTCTTTCCCAACAAAGCCACACACACACACACAACCCCCCTATTGAGATCGTAGTCTATCTAAAGGGCTCGATTGATTATGAATTCAGTTGTGCCTCCGCTGACAAAACAAGCGGGGAGAGGATGAACATGAAGAGAAACAGCTGATTGTGTGGGAGTATAATGTTTTTATCTTAGTGCAGTAATACAGAGTCCTTAGTGTGTAGAAATATAATGTATTGATGTTAATACAGTATAGTGAAGGCAGACTGTAGTGGCGTGTCTCTCAGCCTCAGCTGTGCAGGGGCTATGTGTTGCCTGCCACGCTGATGTTGGAACATCTGCTTTGGGCCCATTGGTAAGACACACAAGGTTTCAGTGGAGAAACTAAAACACACAGCGCAGGTGGGAGCATCTCTCTTATGTAATAAATCCATGGAAACACAGCGGGGCTGGCTGCATAGCCTGATGGTCCATCTGTCTGCTGGTGCAGAGGGTTGGAGTGAGATGGAGAGTTCATAACGACAACAACAACAACTACAACACGAGTTCCCACTTCATGTGATTAGAGTAGTGTGGAAATCCCTCATGATTTGTGAGGAAACTATTATGGGCATGGATAATTCAATATCTAGATATCCGAATGGAGGTTCATATTTGATTACTTGAGGGAGTGTTCATTTTTGGAGGCCTTTTTTAACAATGGAAAAGCTTTGTCTAAATGAAATGAAATGATCCTTGTGACATTTTAACCTACAATGATATATCATGACATTTAAAAAATAAAAATAAATGATGTACCTGTAGTTTTTATAACGGTGGGTTGAGCTACTTCTGCGCATTTAGCCATCAAAGGCCCTGACATCGGTATGCTATTTCCCCCACTTGAAATGGCAATTACTGGTGCTCACCTAATGGAGTTTCCACAATACCTGACATAGATCAATGCAGAACTCGCCCCAGAAAATGTTTTTGTAACAGAATCAGTTCTATCATGGTGAAAAACAGACTCCTCTTTAGCTGTTGTTGCTGTTAGCCAAACTACCGGAGAAAAGTAACATGTCGGCTGTCCAGCATGTACATTTGCGTCGTTCTGATTGGTCAAATTAATAGTGGTATTTTGAAACAAAAATGTCATTTAGACTATCCTGATGTTTCATGATATTATTCAAATAGTACAATTATTTGCCCATCCCTAATGCCCATCCCTAGAGGACTCTTCCTTTTAGTTTCGTTTTCCATATGCTGTCAATCTTTATCTGACATGTTGATGTGAGGATAAGACATGAGAGATGTGTGGCACATAGCCTCCAGTACAGCATGTACAAAATTGTTATATTTAATGCAGTGTAATGGTTTCCAACTTCGTGTCAGAATTCTGCAAATAAACTGAATAAACTGAAAACTTCAATAATTCAGAAGGTGTTAATTAATTGCATTGAAATAGGTGTTTTTTTTCTGTTGGAGATTTATGGAAGCTCTTGCTGTGTGTTGCAGCTGTTACGAGAACTGAAACACCCCAACGTGATCGCCCTGCAGAAAGTGTTCCTGTCTCACAGTGACAGAAAGGTGTGGCTCCTCTTTGACTATGCTGAGCACGACCTCTGGGTAAGTGTTTCATCACAACTGCCAGTCAGAAGACCAGATTTAGGTTTTTGTTTGGATGTTTTAGTTGTTTGGTCTTTGTTCTTGACGTTTTCCTGTCTGTAAAGGACCGTGTATGGTACATGATGTATTGTATGTTGTGGAAACTAGCTGTTTGATTCCCTTGCTTGATCAGTTTCTCAATGACACTCCCCCTGGTCTCCTTTCAGCACATCATCAAGTTCCACCGTGCCTCTAAGGCCAATAAAAAGCCCATACAGCTGCCGAGAGGCATGGTCAAGTCTCTCCTGTATCAGATTCTGGACGGGATCCATTACCTCCATGCCAACTGGGTGCTTCACAGGGATCTGGTGAGTCGATTGTACTGTAGTTCCAGTGTCCCTTTACAATGTTGCTACACATGCTCACTGACACCTCATCCACTGATCTGTCCTTTTCCCATTGGTCACTGATATTAACTGCTTTCAACCAATAGGGCGCATGCAAATAAGTTACTTGTTTGCATATCTAGAAGCAGCAATGAGTGGTGTTCACTGCAAAAAGGAACATTAAAGCAACCCTCTTGCCAGCTAACTGAATACTGTGTTGTCTGGCACAAGTGCTGTTATAACATTGTACTGTTTATTATTATGATTCTAAGGCCCTTGGCTGTGGAGCAAAGTGTCTTGGCTTGGTGAATGTTGTCAATTCTGCCCCCCTACCCTCACCACCACCACCACCCAGCCTGTACTCTAGCACCCCTGTGAGACTTTCTCCCCCATACCTTTCCCACAGTGTTTTCCTGGAAGGTCAGGCTGTTCACCTAACTCTGCTGGGCTCATTGTAGCGGAAGGTCAGCCCTGGGCCCAGCTGGAACGAGGTCACAGGATTGTTTTCTCTCTTATCTGGCTGTAGAAACCTCCTCTCCTCACGGCCCCTCTCTCTCTCTCTCTCTCTCTCTCTCTTATCTCTTTCTGCAGTTCCTTTTACAAATAAGCTTTTATTTTGGTTGAGAAGCTTTTTTTTCTTTCTGATTGTCCCAAACTTAACTGATTATGGTGCAACTTGGACATTCCATGATAAGGGCTATATTACACTGTTATAACACTACATTTTACTGTTATAACACTACATTACACTTATAACACTATATTACACTGTTATAACTCTACATTACACTTATAACACTATATTACACTGTTATAACTCTACATTACACTTATAACACTATATTACAATGTTATAACTCTACATTACACTTATAACACTATATTCAACTTTTATAACACTATATTACAGTGACACAACACTTATGGCTGGGAATTGCCAGGGACCTGACGATACGATATTATCACAATACTTAGATGCCAATACGATATGTATTGCGATTCTCACAATTTTATAAGTATGGCAATTGGATACTGTGATTTTATTGCCATTCGATGTTCCAAACGTATTGCTCACTATATGTCTGCTACAGAGGAACAAGAGAGAGCCACGAGAACGAGTTTTGATCAGTCATGGAAATAGAAGTGCTGAAAACAAATTGGCTCCTTATTTAAAAAGAAGATGGAGAACAAGCTATACCTGCACCAAAATACTGGAGTTTTGGTGCAGGTACAGCCAACTAGCGCAAAAATGATGTTGCGATATTGTCAAAACGATACAATATATCGTAAAAAACAATATCCCGATATGTAACTGTATCGATTTCCCCCCTATCACTAATAATAGTATATAACAGAAGCATAACACTTACCAACTAGCTGATGGAAAGACAATCGTTTGTGTCCTGCCAGCCAGTGAGAAGTCAGCTGCTATTAGAGGACACCAGCTGTGTCATTATATTGACATTCTTCAAGCAGTAAACACTGGGGATGATTGCAATGAGTAGAGACTGTTGTAAAGATATTTTCCTGATAACACACTCATCAAAGTGTTAAAACGGATAAAAATACCCCTTATGCAACAGCGAGGACTACGAAGAGTCACACACACAGGTACAAACACACATAACATACACACTATACACACACGTACAGTCCCTCTTTGCTGAGTGTGTTATCAGGAAAATATCTTTCCATCAGCTAGTTGGTAAGTGTTATGCTTCTGTTATATACTATTATTAGTGATAGGGGGGAAATCGATATAGTTACATATCGGGATATTGTTTTTGATTTGATTACACCTCGATTGTGTATTGTAGTAGAGTAGAGGCCTGGAACACACTTCATGTATCGTGAAATCTGTTGTTAAATGTATTTTTATGTTTGGTATTATAATGTATATTACTGCCTTAATGTTTTTATGGACCCCAGGAAGAGTAGCTGCTGCGATAATAAATACAAATGTCTATGGGTGGAAGAATGGGTAGTAGGGAATCTATTCTATTCTAACTCATTGGTGCCCAGATGTTTGGTGTTTACTACCAGCACACTAATTGAGTCGGCACACTTCAGAGTATAAGTCAGTCAGTTGATGTGACTTCCGTCCCGTCTCTGGAGACTAATGCAGAGTAGAATGAATCTGCAAGTCCCACAGCTCCAGCATTCTTATCAGGCCTTTATCGGGCCATCCCCTCTCATGTAATCTCTCTCAGCTCTCCCAGATGGCAGCATGGTGCGACGAGGACCAACGCTAACTCCCGTTATATAAATACACAGGGATCTATCAGCCAGGGCCTCAGCCTCACTAACTCGGCCTATACCCCGACAGCCAAGGTGGAGTAATACAGGGATGAAGACATAGTACTGCACTGCCATGCCATTGATGGCCCCTTGTTCAATATGTGTCCCTTGTAGGGGTTATTTTGGAGGTGAAATCCGAGTTGATTGATAACTTTGCGAGGATAGTGGATCACGTTGTCGTTGATGATGGTGATTGCTGAGCAGTTTATGACATGGTATTACTTGTTGAGAGTGTGTCATCAATAGCGTATTTCTTTAATTCTGCTTAGAGATTCTATAGGATTAAGCAGGTCTTTAATGCCTGGTCAATAGATGTGGTTAATGAATCGCCCAGGATACAACAGAAGGGACAATGGTCTTGTGTTTTTGATTTCATATGTCTGACCTATGTCATATGTCTGACCTCAACACCAAGGGTATATGCTGCCGTCGCTGCCTTCCTGTTGTACAAGCATGCCTGTATCTAAGCAGAGGCCTCTGTCAGTACTACTGTACATGGTCAGTACATACCTAGCAACTGCGGGAATTAAAACACACTGGCACAGTAGCTAGCGTTGTTTTTCTCTCTTATCTGGACACCAATTCTTCCGGCACTTAATAACTATTTTCTTTGCCCCAGGGTGAATTTCTCTGTTGTCGCTTTCTCTGTGTCTGATTCCAGATAAAGGTTGATGTTTTGCAGTTTTCTCAAAGCAAGCACTTCCTGCTATTGTGCAAATTCCACTCTCAAGCTGGTGGTGTTCGGAATCGGGATACGTGGGTATGTGTAGTCTGTTTTGCACAGGGAGTTTGTTGGCCATTCCATTGTGAAATTGTCCTGAATATGAAAGAGTCAACTTCCTTTGTCTACCACTTTATAGCCGTGTACCTCAGATGTTGCTACTCAATGGAAAATGCCACATTCCACCCCATCTGGACATTTTTCTCCCGAGTCATGTTGGGGGAGGTGTGTTAGATTTAGGCTAAAGGGTGAGTAATGCAAACAGCATTCCTAATCTCCTCGGGGGCTAGTTACTCCAGCGACTCAGTGCTTTATCAACAGCCACATGGGTAGGGCAATAGCACGTCTTTCATGGCTCCCACCACCACTCTTTCATGGCTCCCTACACATGGCTCCCTACACCACTGTCTTATTATGCAACACTCAACCTTGTGCTGCAGCTGGGCACTGCACCGCTGCAGAGAGACCAGCCTCCCCTCACCACTGTACCCATCCTCTGTCTCGAGCAAGTCAGGCAGCACCTCCCCATCCTCAGTCTCCTGCGAGACAGGCGGCACCTTCCCATCCTCAGTCTCCAGCGAACCAGGCAGCACCTTCCCATCCTCAGTCTCCAGCAAACCAGGCAGCACCTTCCCATCCTTAGTCTCCAGCGAACCAGGCAGCATCTCCCCATCCTTAGTCTCCTGCGAGACAGGCAGCACCTTCCCATCCTCAGTCTCCAGTGAACCAGGCAGCATCTCCCCATCCTTAGTCTCCAGTGAACCAGGCAGCATCTCCCCATCCTTAGTCTCCAGCGAACCAGGAAGCATCTCCCCATCCTTAGTCTCCAGCGAACCAGGCAGCACTTCCCCATTCCCATCCCGCCCCCATCTCCTGCCTAAGTTACATAACCCACACCAGCCACTAGCCAGCAGAGTTAGATCCCAGATTGCAGGTCCCACTCCCCCCCTGAAAGTCAATATGTCCAGGCTGTCAGATTTCAGCTGCAGCATATAGCTAGGTTGCACTCTCTCATCTGCCGGCCAATGGTGGGTTGTTGTCATGATTGATTACTAAGGACATGCCCTTATCTCTGACGTAATGGAATATTGTTCAAAGCTGGAGTAATCCCTGGCTACCCGCAGTCACATGCCACGTCCGCAACAAGAAAATGTCTAGGAAAATAGCATCCACACCAACTGTCCTTTGTATGAATATGTATGTGCCCGGTGCCCTCTATATCCTGTGTGCAGTGGGCTGTGGCAGGCCTGCACTGCTATAACATGGTTATGACAGTAAAGTGGTTAATGCCTGTGCGCCGAGAAAAACAGGGTCATTACTTAATCTGAAAAAAGACGACTACAGAGAAAAGCAAGGAGAAAGCTGCTGAATTAATAATGGCACTGTTGTATGTTTCCCAGTACATGTAAAGACAGTGTTAGCCTCTGGCCCTTCCTGGCCTGAAAACAGGGCTATTTTTTACTCAACAGGGGGGTACGTTTTTTTGTGAAAGAGATGCACCTCCTTAGGGATTGCGTTTTCTGTCCATGGAGGATTTACGGCAGTGTTTCCCAAACTCAGTCCTCGAGACCCCCAACTAATCATCAAGCTTTGAATCAGCTGTGTAGTGTTAGGGCAAAAAACAAAACTACACCCTTGGGGTCCCGGGGACCGAGTTTGGTAAACGCTAACTTAGGGATATCTGTTTACCACTCCTGACCCACTGCACAAAGTCTCCTAACTTTTCTGGGAAGCTAAACACATGTTAGAATCAATCAAATCCAAACTTTTGAAGAAAAAATATATCATACAGCAACATTACAACCTCATTAACATGGTCATTTTACTTTTTAATTGCCCGTTCATCCAGTCTCTGTTTTATGAGAGTATTTTCATAGTTATTGTTTACCTGTATGAAAATATGATCTATTTGAACATTGGGCCAATGAAAATGAATGTCTTTGGATTGAATCCATTAGCCCAGTTTAGAATTTCAAAGAGGAGCCGGTGCCAGTCATTTGGGCTTGAAAAGAAACTCATGCTCATGTGGGTCGTCATAGTGTTTGCCGATAGCAGTGTTTTGTTGTGTGTTTGAATAATAGAGATCATTATAAGTGGCATCCCTAGAGCAAACCCTGTTTGCTATAGGAACCTGTTTGTTGAACAGATTGAATCCTATGAGATGTAAGATTCACACAGATTCAGGGGACTAACAGACAATGGAAGGATTTGGAGTGGAGATCAAGATTATAAATTGCTTGGCTGGGCTGATGAGACAGTGGATTGCGCAGTCAGATGGAACACAGTAAATAGGCACTTTAACATCATAGATTTAGCCAGTGGTAACTTGTGGAATAGACACCGGCTGGAATGCGGTTTTAACCAATCAGCATTCAGGATTAGACCCACCCGTTTTATAAGATGAAATAAATAGTGGGTTGCCTACTAGTTGAATATAGTCATTGGAAATGTTATTGTGTACTGTATACATCTGGCACTGTGATGTCTTTAATGTGCAGCATGGATAGTGGATGGGTAGGAGATGAAGCAGAGCTAGATAATTTTTCTTTGGGCATAAATCTTTGGATAAAGTGAAAGTGAAAACAGTGGTGGTTATGTGCTGGACACACCATGGCAAACTGTGTTTGGAAACTTTGATTGACATATAATGTAAATTTGTTTTCTGCAAGATGAGTTCTTGGAACACAGACTGTGTGGCTGGTTTCTCCATGTGTCCGGATTTGAATTGGCTAGGTGGTTCTGGTATCATGCAGGAAACCACAGAACTATACTGGGCATCATAATATAATTCCTCCCCAAAGCCCTAAAACACAGACTAAGTTAGAGATTATTGCGTGGTTGGAATCAGTGTCCCAAAGGAACAGGCATGATTCACAACCATGGCAGACCTTGATATCAATGATCAGTACAATCATTGACAGAGCAATCTTTCACAGAATTTTTATAGTAGTTTGACCTCTTTTTTTGTCTTTGGCAGTATGTAGGTCAATAGCGCAATTCGCTTTCCATTTGGCATGCTCTACCTCTGTTATTTGTATGTTACACTGATATTACCAAAACTTCCCTCCAAAAGACATTGGACATGCATGGCATTTTTGTCTATTTAAGCAATAAGGCCTAAGGAGGTGTGGTATATGGCCAATATACAATGACTAAGAGATGTTCTTAAGCATGACACAACACAGAGTGCTTGGATACAGCCCTTAGCCGTGGTATATTGGCCATATACCGCAAACCCCCAAGGTGCCTTATTGCTATTATAAACTGGTTACCAACATAATTAGAGTAGTAAAAATAAATGTTTTGTCATACCCGTGGTATTGGCTTTCAGCTAATCAGCATTCAAGGCTTGAACCACACAATTTAGAATGTCTGAAATACCACAGCTTTCAGCCAATCAGCATCCAGGAGCAAAACGACCCAGTTTATAATATGTGATACACCTGTGAAGTGAGTGTAACCTAATTTCTATGTTGTGTTGTCTTACTTGGTATTGGAGCCTCTGAGGCTTCCCTAATATCTGAAACACACACAGAACAAGATGATTAAATGTTTGTCTGTTTGTCTCTCTCTCCTCTAGAAACCAGCCAACATTCTGGTTATGGGGGAGGGCTCAGAACGAGGGCGAGTGAAAATCGGTAAGATGGGCTAAATGTACACTGAAGTTAATACACTGTAGATGATTGATGGAGCGGGCTGCTGATTCAGTTATTTAAAGCTTAAAACTCTGTCAGTAGGTTGATTATACATCATATTATTTGTATTCCCATTTGAAACTTGAATGTGAGCAAAACAGCTTAATAATGTGACCATTATTTCTATAGCAGATACAGTCTAAGTCGGAAGTTTACATACACCTTAGCCAAATACATTTAAACTCCGTTTTTCACAATTCCTGACATTTCATCCTACAAAAATTCCCTGTCTTAGGTCAGTTAGGATCACCACTTTATTTTAAGAATGTGAAATGTCAGAATAATAGTCGAGAGAATAATATTTTTATATATAAAAATATATTTATTTATATCAACACATATATTTATTTCTTTCAACACATTCCCAGTGGGTCAGAAGTTTACATACACTCAATTAGTATTTGGTAGCATTGCCTTTAAATTGTTTAACTTGGGTCAAACGTTTCGGGTAGCCTTCCACAAGCTTCCCACAATAAGTTGGGTGAATGTTGGCCCATTCCTCCTGACAGAGCTGGTGTAACTGAGTCAGGTTTGTAGGCCTCCTGGCTCTCACATGCTTTCTCAGCTCTGCCCACAAATGTTCTATGGGTCAGGGCTTTGTGATGGTCACTCCAATACCTTGACTTTGTTGTTCTTAAGCCATTGTGCCACAACGTTGGAAGTATGCTTGGTGTCATTATCCATTTGGAAGACCCATTTGTGACCAAGCTTTAACTTCCTGACTGATGTTTTGAGATGTTGCTTCAGTATATCCACATAATTTTCCTTCCTCATGACCTATTGGTTTATTTTGTGAAGTGCACCAGTCCCTCCTGCAGCAAAGCACCCCCACAACATGATGCTGCCACCCCGTGCTTCACGGATGGGATGGTGTTCTTCGGCTTGCAAGCCTCCCCTTTTTTCCTCCAAACATAACAATGGTCATTATGGCCAAACAGTTCTATTTTTCTTTCATCAGACCAGAGGACAAAAGTTATGATCTTTGTCCCCATGTGCAGTTACAAACCGTCTGGCTTTTTTTATGGCGGTTTTGGAGCAGTGGCTTCTTCCTTGCTGAGCGGGCCTTTCAAGTTATGTCGATATGTGACTCGTTTTACTGTGGATATAGATACTTTTGTATCTGTTTCCTCCAGCGTCCTTGAAATACATCCACAGGTACACCTCCAATTGACTCAAATGGTGTCAATTTGCCTATCAGAAGCTTCTAAAGCCATGACATAATTTTATGGTATTTTCCAAGCTGTTTAAAGGCACAGTCAACTTAGTGTATGTAAACTTCTGACCCACTGGAATTGTGATACAGTAAATTATAAGTGAAATAATTTGCCTGTAAACAATTGTTGGAAAAATTACTTGTAGATGTCCTGACCGACTTGCCAAAAATATAGTTTGTTAACAAGAAATGTATGGAGTGGTTGAAAAACAAGTTGTAATGACTGCAACCTAAGTGTATGTAAACTTCTGACTTCAACTGTAGATCGATGAGGTTGTTTACTTGACAATGGCTGCAGCTTTAACTTTCAACCAGCCTCTGAGAGGGTCTCTGAACACAGGGACACAGGACCAGGCAGAGAGCCTTAAAATGGCCACATCACACAGATCACGCTATTGCATAACCCACTCCCGAGCATGGCACTGTTCTGGGATGATGTCACAGGTCAGCAGTACCGGCCGGACTCTATTTATACCCTAACCCTGAGAGTCTAGCATTAGTGCTAAGTTATTGTTCTAGAGTCACTGAACCCCCATGATAACTGCTGCTCAGGGATGCATGGGTGTCAATGGCAGTGTGACACCCAACATACCAGACCAGACCACCAAACTTCACTTCAGGTGCTGCACAGACACAGAAGACCTTCCCATAAGAATACAAACAGAAGCTCTTCCCATAAGACTACAAACAGAATCACTTCCCATTAGACTACAAACAGAAGACCTTCCAATAAGACTACAAACAGAGAACCTTCCAATAACACTACAAACAGAGGACCTTCCCATAAGACTACAAACAGAAGACATTCCCAAAAGTCTACAAGCAGAAGACCTTCCCATAGGACTACAAAAATAAGACCTTTCCATAAGACTACAAACAGAAGACCTTCCAAAAATACTACAAATAGGGGCCTCCCGGGTGGCGCAGTGGTCTAAGGCTGTGCCACCAGAGACTCTGGGTTCGAGCCCAGGCTCTGTCACAGCCGACCGTGACCGGGAGGTCCATGTGGCGACGCACAATTGGCCTAGCATCGTCCGGGTTAATGAGGATTTGGCCGGTAGGGATATCCTTGTCTCATCGCGCAATAGCGACTCCTGGGGCAGGCCGGGTACAGTGCTGACCAGTTCGCCAGGTGTACGGTGTTTCCTCTGACACATTGGTGCGTCTGGCTTCCGGGTTGGATGCGCGCTGTGTTAAGAAGCAGTGAGGCTTGGTTGGGTTGTGTTTCGGAGGACGCATGACTCTCGACCTTCGTCTCTCCCGAGCCCTTACGGGAGTCGTTGCGATGAGACAAGACAGTAACTACTAACACTTGGATACCACGAAATTGGGGAGAAAAAGGGGGTAAAAAAGACTATAAACAGAAGACCTTCCCATAAGACTACAAACAGAAGACCTCCCCATAAGACTACAAACAGAGGACCTTCCCATAAGACTACAAACAGAAGACATTCCCAAAAGACTACAAATAGAAGACCTTCCCATAAGACTACAAACAAAAGACCTTCCCATAAGACGACAGAGAGAAAACCTTGCCATAAGACTACAGACAGAAGACGTCCCCATAAGACTTAAAACAGAAGACCTTCCCATAAGACTACAAAACACACTGGCAGTGTGGTGCCAGGACAACCAATCTCTCCCTCAATGTGAGCAAGACAAAGGAGCTGATCGTGGATTACAGGAAAAGGTGTGCCGAACTGGCCCCATTAACATCAACGGGGCTGTAGTGGAGCGGGTCGAGAGTTTCAAGTTCCCTGGTGTCCACATCACCAACAATATATCATGGTCCAAACACACCAAGACAGTCATGAAGAGGGCACTGTTGGTTAAGGGCTTGTAAGTAAGCATTTCACAGTAAGGTCTACACTTGTTGTATTTGGGGGATGTGACAAATAAGGTTTGATTTGACTCCAGTGCTATGCAGACATGGCCCATAAGATGACTTACTGACAGCATTGACATAAACACCAGCCATAAAGCATTGTATATTTTGATTTCCCCGCTCTTGTGAGAGAGAAAAGGCAGTGGAATTCAAGCATGGTTGCTTTGACAAGCTATACATTAATCATGGTACAGATGTAGGATCTTAGTTTGATCAACCTGTTTCAAGAGAACATTCCATTTCAAATTGTAAAACTTGTAGTGTATTTGAGGTTTAAAAAGGCTTCGGGAGTTTGTAATATCCACTTAGACATGTAAGACTTGACTTTGTTTTGACTTGACTTTGTTTTAAAGCTTTTTTGCGTTCCATTGGCTGTAGCCTGGAATAAAGTGGGCAGCCAGCGTCTTCTCCCATGGTGAAGGGTTCTTGCCTTCCCCTCCACTCTGGTAAAGGGTAAATATGATTTTCCCGCTTCCCTTGCCATTAGTTGTTCATCTCAGGAGCCTCCTTCATACCTATTCAGCGAGGGCATGGCGGGAGCTATAGGTTCCGCCACTTTGCATCGCTGAGCCAGAGGCCCGCCCACCATCATGTCAGTATCTCTGACTTGACCGAGCCCCCTTGATAATCCCTGGGAAGTCGGAGTGTAGGGAAGTTGGCAGAGCGGACGATTTTCCCGAAGGAGAGGTCAGAGAACTCTTCCCTCTCCTCGGTGTCACTGCTACACTTAGCCTCCCCGGGGGGAGGGGAGGCCGTGAGCTTGGGTCAGTGGAGTCGGGTCTTTGAAAATAGCGTCCTCCATATCCCCAATGTCGTCAGTTTCATCATCTCCAGAAGAGCCCTGAGAGTGCAGAGATAACACCAATTGTTCCCGCAGCATCTTGGAGGATAACAGGATGCAGCTGACACATTCCGGGGGTCCTGGATGCCGTCTCTGGTGTGCTTTGAGCCCAAGCAAATGGAACAAGTCGTGTGAGTCCAGACCCGCAGAGAGACAGGAACAGCAGCATTGAGCTCTTAAAAGATTTTGGGGGTGGCAGGACCGTCTTGAGACTTATCTTGTCATGCAATTCTTCCGACCAATCTTCAGTCTCGCTGAAGGAAAAGTCATCCACATAATAATTCACATTTCCTGTTGCTGCAGGATTATTTTCCTGCTGTGACAAACTGGCTCAATTTAAGATCCCACATCTGTATGGTTTGCTCAACAGAGCCTGAGATCCTTCCTACAACCAAGCACTACCTCCCTCACTGAAATCAAGTCAAAGTTTATTCATCATGTACACAGTTTACAGCAGGTATGAACGGTGCAGAGAAAGGCTTACATGCCAGCTCCCTCAACAGTGCAGTACAAATATCAATTATAATAAATATCAATAGTAGCCTTGGGTTCAGGCCACCCTGTGTTTCATTGTCATTCATTCACGTTGATATTAAGTTGTGTTTCCACCACTATCTTATATACGTTGATACTATGTGGTGTTTCCCCCACTATCTTATATACGTTGATACTATGTGGTGTTTCCCCCACTATCTTATATACGTTGATACTATGTGGTGTTTCCCCCACTATCTTATATACGTTGATACTATGTGGTGTTTCACCCACTATCTTATATACGTTGATACTATGTGGTGTTTCCCCCACTATCTTATATACGTTGATACTATGTGGTGTTTCCCCCACTATCTTATATACGTTGATACTATGTGGTGTTTCCCCCACTATCTTATATACGTTGATACTATGTGGTGTTTCCCCCACTATCTTATATACGTTGATACTATGTTGTGTTTCCCCCACTATTTTACCCACGTTTTAGCTGACATGGGCTTCGCCAGACTCTTCAACTCTCCTCTCAAACCCCTGGCAGACCTTGACCCCGTTGTGGTGACATTTTGGTACAGGGCCCCTGAGCTTCTGCTAGGGGCCAGACATTACACCAAAGCAATCGGTGAGTTGTTAGCCTTAAGGCAAGAGGTACATGCATCAAAAGACCTTCCATAGAAGTTATTATGTAGCCTGAATTATTTTCATACTAAAGGTACATACGTTGAAAGACGTTTCAGAGAAGTTATTGTGATTTTCATACCTAACACATGCTTCCTATTTTGTAACCAAAGCGTGGAGATTAGATGGGAAATGAATTGAAACCGACCAGCACAGACAGGCCAGTAGAACTTTGCTCCTTGATTGTTTACTTAAACAGTTTTTGCATTTACTCTCGTTACTCTATGCCAGCCTCAGAGCCATGTTTGGTCCTGTGTGGCTCAGTTGGTACAGCATGGCGCTTGCAACGCCGGAGTTGTGGGTTCGATTCCCACGGGGGACCAGTACGAAAAAGGATGAAAAATGTATGCACTCACTATTGTAAGTCACTCTGGATAAGAGCGTCTGCTAAATGAATAAAATCTCAAATATACAGCGCTGGTCAGACTCAGTATATGTGGACATTCACAGATACTATGTGGGTGTCATTGACAGCAAGGGCCTGACAAGCAGTGTGATATGTGGTCTTTATCTGAATGAAGGGTATGTCTTGTGTATAATTAGCTAGATGACATCCCTAGCAACACGCAGGCTCCAACACTCTTACATTCCTATTTATAATGCCATTTTAGGAATACTGCCATTTAATCTATCCTCTGTTCTAGCTTGAAATGAAAACGCATACAAGCTCAGATCTCAGTCTTGTTTTATGCTAAGAGTTACGAAAATTAGAACCGAGCATAGAAAAAGGTCATTTCATTTCTCAGCCCCCTGGTCTTGGAATTCCCTCCAAACCAACCTAAAAGTACAGGTTGTTGAGACGTAGTTGTCACCCGATGTTACCTCTTTGCTTTGCCTTATGTAAGGAAGCATGTTGTTTTACTGATTCATTGTATTATTTCACACACACCACACACATGCCTGCCTGCCTGCACACACACGCACACACACACACACACACACACACACACACACACACACACACACACACACACACACACACACACACACACACACACACACACACACACACACACACACACACACACACACACACACACACACACACACACACACACACCTACTGTTGGTTTGCTGTTGTATTTGTACTGTTGCCAGTGTCTTCTGTCTGTGTTGCCCATTTTGTCTTAAATTACATTTGTTCTTTATTGACTTGCCTGGTTAAATAAAGGTTAAATAAAAGAAATCCCTGGAACCCTTGCCTGGGAATGTCAAGTATAAATGACATATATTACTCAATCGAGCCCTCCAGGCCAAACCCAACAAGCCCTTCAGGGTGTCATCACAGATACATAGTGTAGCAGATCTGAACACGTTAAGTCCCTAGGCATCCATTACAGCCTGTAAATGTTGAAAGGAGTTTAGAGGAGTTTAGTTTGTGTCTCATAATACACAGTGTACCCATCGTTTTCTGTGTCCTGTAGTGGAGAAACATAGGGAAGGATAAAGACATTCTCACTAACAGATATTTGAATCATTCACTCTGTTTCTCCACAATGGGACATATAATATAATGGGTACAAAAGGCTAGTTTCCAAACTGAGTGAAGGATGAAGACATTGTCACAGACAGATAGCCCTTGATGGCTGATGTCTTTGTGTCCGTCCCTGCTAAGGTCAAAGGTATAGGCCAAGACCACTTGAGTCTAATTGCTAACTGCTTGTCTGTCCGATGCAGACATTTGGGCGATTGGCTGCATCTTTGCGGAGCTGCTGACATCGGAGCCCATATTCCACTGTCGCCAGGAGGACATTAAGACCAGCAACCCCTTCCACCACGACCAGCTGGACAGGATATTCAGTGTCATGGGCTTCCCAGCAGGTCTGACCAGCACACACACATGCTCGCGCACACACACACACACACACACACACACACACACACACACACACACACACACACACACACACACACACACACACACACACACGCATGATAAGACCATGTGAAACACACAGTAAAAGTCCAGTTACATTCCCACGTTCATGAAAGTCATGACGTATACTATGTCATCATCAACCTTGACCTTCTCATGTGCTTGTTGTCATAGCTACAATATGTACAGTAGATTACATTATCCTCTGAAGACAGCATGTGCTTCGTCCAAGTATAAGAATTGGGTTAAAGTGACTGAAGTTTTTCTGTTTGAATTGGCCAGATAAAGATTGGGAAGACATCAGGAAGATGCCAGAGTTCCCCACCCTTCAGAAAGACTTCAGGAGAACGACGTGAGTGGCTTGACATTCTTACCATACCTGGGGTTTCTCGGCTGTCAAAAGATACCTGAACCTTTTATACACATCTTACATCACGTTTCAACCGTTCTCTCAAGGAGGCAGCATGTTGAGAATAGTCCCCTGCTTTAAGATGTCGGTTTTTGTCTTTGCTGTGTCTCACCCATTCTCAGGTATGCAAATAGCAGTCTAATCAAATACATGGAGAAGCATAAAGTCAAACCTGACAGCAAGGTTTTCCTGTTGGTAAGCACACCTTCTAGTAACCATTAGATTCTTGAACATAGGTGCCAGTTTATGGAGGGCATGCTAACGTATCTACTCAACCACACCATAGGGTGATTTATACTTAAGCAATATGTAAGTCACGAGGGGGTGGTATATGGCAAATATACCACGGCTCAGGGTTGTTCTTATTCATGACGCAATGCGAAGGTATATTGGCCATATACCACAAACCCCCGAGGAGCCTTATTGATATTATAAACTGGTTACCGATGTAATTAGAGCAGTAAAAAATGTTGTCATACCTGTGGTATACTGTCTGAAATACCACGGCTGTCAGCCAATCAGCATTCAGGGCTCGAACCACCGAATTTATAATGGAGAATATAAGATAACAAGGCCCAATCTAGATATTAGTGCTGTAAAACCAATAAGCCTGGGCTGGCTGATCGGGTTTGCTTGGCACCACTAACCCAGTGTTCATTAACAACCTTTCAGCTCCAGAAACTCCTTACAATGGACCCCACTAAAAGGATTACGTCTGAACAGGCACTACAGGACCCATATTTCCTGGAGGATCCCTTACCAACTTCAGAGTGAGAGCAACTAAACTTCATTTTCCAAACACAGTCTAGATCATAGTCATGCTCTCCACACATTAACACAGTTACATCTTCACCATGATACATCTGTCTGATAAACTAACAATGGAGATGGTTGATTCAGTGAACTAAAAACAGCCCACTTCCAATTTGATTTCATAGTCATAGTCTGGTATTTGAATTTGATAGTTTCCTGTTTTTATCTTGAGTGGCCTGGTTGTGTGTGTTTAAAAAAAAACATAGATACAGTGCCTTGCAAAAGTATTCACCCCCTTGGCGTTTTTCCTATTTGGTTGCATTACAACCTGTAATATAAATTCATTTTTATTTGGATTTCATGTAATGGACATACACAAAATAGTCCAAATTGGTGAAGTGAAATGAAAAGAATTACTTGTTTCAAAACATTCAAAAAAATGGAAAAGTGGTGAGTGCATATGTATTCATCCCCTTTGCTATGAAGCTCCAAAATAAGATCTGGTGCAACCAATTACCTTCAGAAGTCACATAATTAGTTAGATTGCACACAGGTGGACATTATTTAAGTGTCACATGATCTGTCACATGATCTTAGTATATATTACACCTGTTCTGAAAGACCAAGTAGCTCTCCAAACAGGTCAGGGACAAAGTTGTGGAGGGGTTGGGTTATAAAAAAATATCTGAAATGTTGAACATCCCACGGAGCACCATTCAATCCATTATACATTTTTTTTAAAGAATATGGCACCACAACAAACCTGCCAAGGGAGGGCCACCCACCAAAACCCACGGACCAGGCAAGGAGGGCATTAATCAGAGAGGCAACAAAGAGACCAAACCCTGAAGGAGCTGCAAAGCTCCACAGCAGAGATTGGAGTATCTGTCCATAGGACCACTTTAAGCCTTACACTCCAAGGAGCTGGACTTTACAGAAGAGTGTCCAGAAGAAAGCCATTGCTTAAAGAAAACACGCAAACACGTTTGGTGTTCGCCAAAAAGCATGTGGGAGACTCCCCAAACACATGGAAGAAGATACTCTGGTCAGATGAGACTAAAATTGACCTTTTTGGCCATTAAGGAAAATGTCTGGCGCAAACCCAACACCTCTCATCACCCCGAGAACACTATCCTCACAGTGAAGCATGGTGGTGGCAGCATCGTGCTGTGGGGATGTTTTTCATCGGCATGGACTGGGACACTGGTCAGAATTGAAGGAATGATGGATGGCACTAAATACAATGATATTCTTGAGGGAAACCTGTTTCAGTCTACCAGAGATTTGAGACTGGGACGGAGGTTCACCTTCCAGCAGTACAATGACCCTAAGCATACTGCTAAAGCAACACTCGAGTGGTTTAAGGGGAAACATTTAAATGTCTTGGAATGGCCTAATCAATGCCCAGACCTCAATCCAATTGAGAATCTGTGGTATGACTTAAAGATTGCTGTACACCAGCAGAACCCATCCAACTTGAAGGAGCTGGAGCAGTTTTGCCTTGAAGAATGGGCAATCTAATTGATTCTCAATTAGAGGCAGCTGTCTATCGTTGTCTCTGATTGGGAACCATATTTAGGCAGCCATATTCTGTGGGTACTTTGTGGGTGATTGTTTCCTGTCTTGGTGTTCTCCGCACCAGATAGGACTGTTTCGGTTTTGCCACGTTTGTTATTTTTATTTTGTGTAGTGTTCACGTTTTCGTCTTCCATTAAAATATGTTGAACACGAACTACGCTGTATTTTGGTCCTCCTCTCCTTCAACGGAAGAAAGCCGTTACAGAATCACCCTGGGCACAGCCAGGAGAATATCGCCGCACCAAAGAAGAGTTGGTGGCAGCGAAAGTGGAGAGGTGGCATTATGAGGAGCTAGCATGGCAGAGCGGCTGGAAGCCCGAGAGACAGCCCCAAAAATGTCTTGGGGGGTGGCACAGGGAGAGTGTGGCAGAGTCAGGAGTCAGACCTGAGCCAACTCCCCCTGTTTACCGTAAGGAGTCAAGGATGGAACCAGAGCCGGTGTTGGAGGTGAGCGAAGCAGAGACAGTGAAGGAGTTAATGGGGAAATTGGAGGAGAGAGTTATGAGGGAGGTGCTGTGTTTGTGCATGAGGCACGGCATTTGCCCGACGGAGCGTGTCAGGGATTTGATGGCACCTGGGTCAGCTCTCCATACTCGTCCTGAGGTGTGTGCTAGTCGTCTGGTGAAGACTGTGCCAACCTCACGCACCAGGCCTCCTGTGCACCTCCCTAGCCCTGCACGTCCAGTGCCACCTACATGCACCAGCCCTCCGGTGGCAGCCCCCCGCACCAGGCTTCCTGTGCGTGTCCAGAGCCCAGTACTCCCTGTTTCTCCTCCCCGCACTCGCCCTGAGGTGCGTGTCCTCGGCCCAGTACCACCAGTGCCGGCACCACGCACCAGGCCTACAGTGCGCCTTGCCTGTCCAGAGCTGCTAGAGTCTCCCGCCTGTCCGGAGCTGCTAGAGTCTCCCGCCTGTCCGGAGCTGCCAGAGTCTCCCGCCTGTCCGGAGCTGCCAGAGTCTCCCGCCTGTCCGGAGCTGCCAGAGTCTCCCGCCTGTCCGGAGCTGCCAGAGTCTCCCGCCTGTCCCGAGCTGCTAGAGTCTCCCCCATGTCCGGAGCTGCCAGAGTCTCCCGCCTGTCCGGAGCTGCCAGAGTCTCCCGCCTGTCCGGAGCTGCCAGAGTCTCCCGCCTGTCCGGAGCTGCCAGAGTCTCCCGCCTGTCCGGAGCTGCCAGAGTCTCCCGCCTGTCCGGAGCTGCCAGAGTCTCCCGCCTGTCCGGAGCTGCCAGAGTCTCCCGCCTGTCCGGAGCTGCCAGAGTCTCCCGCCTGTCCGGAGCTGCCAGAGTCTCCCGCCTGTCCGGAGCTGCCAGAGTCTCCCGCCTGTCCGGAGCTGCCAGAGTCTCCCGCCTGTCCCGAGCTGCTAGAGTCTCCCCCATGTCCGGAGCTGCCAGAGTCTCCCGCCTGTCCGGAGCTGCTAGAGTCTCCCCCATGTCCGGAGCTGCCAGAGTCTCCCGCCTGTCCGGAGCTGCCAGAGTCTCCCGCCTGTCCGGAGCTGCCAGAGTCTCCCGCCTGTCCGGAGCTGCCAGAGTCTCCCGCCTGTCCGGAGCTGCTAGAGTCTCCCGCCTGTCCGGAGCTGCCAGAGTCTCCCGCCTGTCCGGAGCTGCCAGAGTCTCCCGCCTGTCCGGAGCTGCCAGAGTCTCCCGCCTGTCCGGAGCTGCCAGAGTCTCCCGCCTGTCCGGAGCTGCCAGAGTCTCCCGCCTGTCCGGAGCTGCCAGAGTCTCCCGCCTGTCCCGAGCTGCTAGAGTCTCCCCCATGTCCGGAGCTGCCAGAGTCTCCCGCCTGTCCGGAGCTGCCAGAGTCTCCCGCCTGTCCGGAGCTGCCAGAGTCTCCCGCCTGTCCGGAGCTGCCAGAGTCTCCCGCCTGTCCGGAGCTGCCAGAGTCTCCCGCCTGTCCGGAGCTGCCAGAGTCTCCCGCCTGTCCCGAGCTGCTAGAGTCTCCCCCATGTCCGGAGCTGCCAGAGTCTCCCGCCTGTCCGGAGCTGCCAGAGTCTCCCGCCTGTCCGGAGCTGCCAGAGTCTCCCGCCTGTCCGGAGCTGCCAGAGTCTCCCGCCTGTCCGGAGCTGCTAGAGTCTCCCGCCTGTCCGGAGCTGCCAGAGTCTCCCGCCTGTCCGGAGCTGCCAGAGTCTCCCGCCTGTCCGGAGCTGCCAGAGTCTCCCGCCTGTCCGGAGCTGCCAGAGTCTCCCGCCTGTCCGGAGCTGCCAGAGTCTCCCGCCTGTCCGGAGCTGCCAGAGTCTCCCGCCTGTCCGGAGCTGCCAGAGTCTCCCGCCTGTCCGGAGCTGCCAGAGTCTCCCGCCTGTCCCGAGCTGCTAGAGTCTCCCCCATGTCCGGAGCTGCCAGAGTCTCCCGCCTGTCCGGAGCTGCTAGAGTCTCCCCCATGTCCGGAGCTGCCAGAGTCTCCCGCCTGTCCGGAGCTGCCAGAGTCTCCCGCCTGTCCGGAGCTGCCAGAGTCTCCCGCCTGTCCGGAGCTGCTAGAGTCTCCCGCCTGTCCGGAGCTGCCAGAGTCTCCCGCCTGTCCGGAGCTGCCAGAGTCTCCCGCCTGTCCGGAGCTGCCAGAGTCTCCCGCCTGTCCGGAGCTGCCAGAGTCTCCCGCCTGTCCGGAGCTGCCAGAGTCTCCCGCCTGTCCCGAGCTGCTAGAGTCTCCCCCATGTCCGGAGCTGCCAGAGTCTCCCGCCTGTCCGGAGCTGCCAGAGTCTCCCGCCTGTCCGGAGCTGCCAGAGTCTCCCGCCTGTCCGGAGCTGCCAGAGTCTCCCGCCTGTCCGGAGCTGCCAGAGTCTCCCGCCTGTCCCGAGCTGCTAGAGTCTCCCCCATGTCCGGAGCTGCCAGAGTCTCCCGCCTGTCCGGAGCTGCTAGAGTCTCCCGCCTGTCCGGAGCTGCCAGAGTCTCCCGCCTGTCCGGAGCTGCCAGAGTCTCCCGCCTGTCCGGAGCTGCTAGAGTCTCCCGCCTGTCCCGAGCTGCTAGAGTCTCCCCCATGTCCGGAGCTGCCAGAGTCTCCCGCCTGTCCGGAGCTGCCAGAGTCTCCCACCTGTCCGGAGCTGCTAGAGTCTCCAGCCTGTCCGGAGCTGCTAGAGTCTCCCGCCTGTCCGGAGCTGCCAGAGTCTCCCCCCTGTCCGGAGCTGCCAGAGTCTCCCCCCTGTCCGGAGCTGCCAGAGTCTCCCCCCTGTCCGGAGCTGCCAGAGTCTCCCCCCTGTCCGGAGCTGCCAGAGTCTCCCGCCTGTCCGGAGCTGCCAGAGTCTCCCGCCTGTCCGGAGCTGCCAGAGTCTCCCGCCTGTCCGGAGCTGCCAGAGTCTCCCGCCTGTCCGGAGCTGCCAGAGTATCCCGCCTGTCCGGAGCTGCCAGAGTCTCCCGCCTGTCCGGAGCTGCCAGAGTCTCCCGCCTGTCCGGAGCTGCCAGAGTCTCCCGCCTGTCCGGAGCTGCCAGAGTCTCCCGCCTGTCCGGAGCAGCCAGAGTCTCCCGCCTGTCCGGAGCTGCCAGAATCTCCCGCCTGTCCGGAGCTGCCAGAGTCTCCCGCCTGTCCGGAGCTGCCAGAGTCTCCCGCCTGTCCGGGGCAGCCAGAGTCTCCCGCCTGTCCGGGGCCGCCAGAGTCTACCGCCTGTCCGGAGCCGCTAGAGTCTCCCGCCTGTCCTGAGCCGCCAGAGACGCCAGTCTGCAAGGAGCCGCCAGAGCCGCCAGTCTGCAAGGAGCCGCCAGTGCCGCAAGTCTGCCAGGAACGGCCAGAGCCGCCAGTCTGCCAGGAGCCGTCAGTCTGCCAGGAGCCGCCAGAGCCGCAGTCAGCCAGGATCCTCCAGAGCCTCTTCAGACGAAGAGGAGGAAATCAGCCGTGACACTTGCAGCTGTAATTGCTTCAAAAGGTGGCTCTACAAAGTATTGACTTAGAGGGGGTGAATAGTTATGCACGCTCAAGTTTTTTGTCTTATTTCTTGTTTGTTTCACAATAAAAAAATATTTTGCATCTTCAAAGCATGTTGTGTAAATCAAGTTATACAAACCCTCAAAAAAATCTATTTTAATTCCAGGTTGTAAGGCAACAAAATAGGAAAAATGCCCAGGGGGGTGAATACTTTCGCAAGCCACTGTTAAGAATAGTTGGTCTTTGTACGCATAGCACCCAGCTAGTCTGTTTCTGATTGTGTGTACCCCTCGTCTCATTCTCTCCTGTAGTGTATTTGCCGGATGTCAGATACCTTACCCAAAACGAGAGTTTCTAAACGAGGATGAGCCAGATGAGAAAACAGAGAAGGTAAACAGAGGTGAAATGCTTTGGGCTATAGACTAAAAGTGTAATCCTGGGATATGCATCAAGAATCCCCCACAATTCTGAGCCTTCTTTGTACTTGTGCTTTTATTAACAACTATCATCGTGCTGTCTGAATAGACCCAAAACACCTTACAAAATAGACCCAAAACACCTTAATAAATAGACCCAAAACACTTTAATAAAAAGACGCAAAACAGCTTAATAAATAGACCCAAAATACCTTAATAGAAACAGTAATGGAATGTCAGCCCAGCAGTAGGGGTTTCATAAGGTTATTGAAAGTGCAGGGTAAGGGTCCATTGAAAATTAGCAGTCTGTGGCCTAGGGTGATTAAGTTTTCTGAGCCGCTGCCTCCGGACCACATATACCACTGCAGCAGCATGGATTTGATTCCTGCCCCATCTTTACTATATACCTCTGTCCTATCCAATAAACAGAAAATATGTGAGGAGTGGGACTGCCCCAATCCTTTAAAATATGGGAAGAGAGAAAGACATACCATGGGATAATAACGATTAAGGACAAGCTGCACAACAGCAGCAGCTTCAGCCAGCAACACAGGAGAAGGGTTGGTCCAATCACCTCTGGAGGTTAACGTCACTCCATTTAGCCGTCCCCTGATAGCACATCAGCTAAACAAAGATGAGAATTCAGAAGGTAAAACTCTGAAGTGTGTCAGGTGGTTGCCTTTAGTTCATGGGATACAGGTGGATGAGTGAGATATGAATTGAGAGGGAACCCCAGGCCTTCTCTGTCATACACTTTTTCTACGCGTATCTCACTAAGCTCTCTCCACGTGTATCTCACTAAGCTCTCCACGCGTATCTCACTAAGCTCTCCACGCGTATCTCACTAAGCTCTCGAAAGCGTATCTCACTAAGCTCTCGAAAGCGTATCTCACTAAGCTCTCAACGCATATCTCACTAAGCTCTCAAAAGCGTAACTCACTAAGCTCTCAAAAGCGTATCTCACTAAGCTCTCAATGCATATCTCACTAAGCTCTCAAAAGCGTAACTCACTAAGCTCTCGAAAGCGTATCTCACTAAGCTCTCAGCGCTTATCTCACTAAGCTCTCCACGCGTATCTCACTAAGCTCTCGAAAGCGTATCTCACTAAGCTCTCGAAAGCGTATCTCACTAAGCTCTCAACGCATATCTCACTAAGCTCTCAAAAGCGTAACTCACTAAGCTCTCAAAAGCGTATCTCACTAAGCTCTCAACGCATATCTCACTAAGCTCTCAAAAGCGTAACTCACTAAGCTCTCGAAAGCGTATCTCACTAAGCTCTCAGCGCGTATCCTCACTTAAGCTCTCAGCGCGTATCTCACTAAGCTCTCAACGCGTATCTCACTAAGCTCTCAAAAGCGTAACTCACTAAGCTCTCGAAAGCGTATCTCACTAAGCTCTCAGCGCTTATCTCACTAAGCTCTCCACGCGTATCTCACTAAGCTCTCCACTCGTATCTCACTTAAGCTCTCAGCGCGTATCTCACTAAGCTCTCGAAAGCATAACTCACTAAGCTCTCGAAAGCGTATCTCACTAAGCTCTCAACGCGTATCTCACTAAGCTCTCGAAAGCGTATCTCACTAAGCTCTCCACGCGTATCTTACTAAGCTCTCCACGCGTATCTCACTAAGCTCTCGAAAGCGTATCTCACTAAGCTCTCCACGCGTATCTCACTAAGCTCTCGAAATTGTATCTCACTAAGCTCTCGAGACTTATCTCAAGACTTTCACTAAACTTCATATCTTACTTGAGGTAAAGGTCACTAACGTGGAGTTGTTCCCCTGATAGCAGATAGGCTTTACTTGGACCATAGTGTTACTGATAATGTACTGTCGGCTGGCTGGTATCAAACACCATGTTGTGAATATACCAGACCCTATAGAAAGCAGGTGCTTGTATTATGCCATGCCAAGCCAAATCAGTGTGTTTGAGGTGAAGGGGAGTGTATGCATGTGCTACAGCCAGAGAAATACCAGTCCCCTTCCCACTGAGCGGTTTCTGCGAATCCCAGCCCTGCATCACATTGGCAGCTGTTGTCAAGTAGGCAACACCTGATACAAGTGTTGCCTCAGAGCAGCCGTCAAGAAGACTGCAGGGCCTCTGTGCCAACCAGGGCCCAGAGGGTATGAGAGAGACTCATTGTTTTAGCTGACCCAAACTTTCACATGTCTCAGCCTCGTGGTCGTGGAGCTGTTGAGAAGTGATAAGCTGGCCTGAAGGCTCGGAGCGTAATTCTTGTTCAATAATTTCAGCCCACTGTTTACTAAGCCCAAACTAACACTGCAATACTGGGAACATACTTCCCAGTTCCCAAATACTGTAAACAGTGACCATGATTGATCAGTGAGCGATTTGTACATTTGGCTGTTGTTGAACAGTAATGTTGTCTTGATACCATTTATTGAGTTAGCAGACCTTATTTACAATGTGCATGTATGGAATATGTTTTGTATGGATAGGAAACTGTGAGTGTGTTGGTGCAAAATCGGAGATTACAATAAAGTTGTACACCAAGGAATCTGTTAGTATGTTGGTGCACAATGAATATTATTGCAGTCTCCATCTGTTACTCTGTATCTGTTCAACTGAACATGAATGTGTTTGTCCTCCATCAGAACCAGGTCCAACAGCACCAGCAGACGACAGCCCAGGCCCAGGCCCAGCAGCAGAGTGGCACCCAGCAGGCTTCTAACCAGCAGAGCTCCACCCAGACCAACGGCAATGCAGGGGCCACTGGAGCCAACTCCGGGGGAGGCCTACAGCACGGCCAGGACCAGGGGCCCCCCAACAAGAAATCTCGCACCGGGCCCTCAGGAGCCTCCTCAGGCACTGGGATCCACCAGGTTTGAGTTTTTACAGCCTTACATACATCCATAATATTACTCTCCATTTTTAAATTGAAAGGAGATGGAAGGCGATGACAGTCACCAACAGTTTATAACCTACGGCATGTTTGCTATCTAGGGTTGACTTATTCAAATTTGCTTAATCCAAATAGGCCCTTGGAGGACCCAGAACGTGTGCCATCAACAGTGTTCCTTTATTAATGATTCATTTGACTATGGAGTAAAAATTAATGGCTGTGAACTTTTCCCCAAAGAGCCCTCAAGGTTTAAAACACGTACAGATGCGTACAGCAGAGTATGTCAGGGACGTGCAAAACACGTGTTGTGCTCGGTTAGTGAACAGACACAACCCCCTCAACTCAGACCAGAGTGGAATATTGTGCTAGCTAGTAGGATTGCAGGTCATGTTATATCAGCATGATAATGTCATTCCTCCAGTTCACACTAGCCTGTTGATAAAGGTGACAGCAAAAAAAGCTGCCCTCATTGTTGTTCCCCCTCTTGGCGCCTGCTCTATCTTTGACTGAGCCCCTATCACTGGGTGAGAGAGAGAGACAGAGTTGGAGCAAGAGTGAGTGAGTGAGTAAATGAGAGGGAGAGAGTGAGAAAGGCTGTAGTTAGAGCAAGAGTGAGTAAGTGAGAAAGAGAGGGACTATGAGCAAGAGTGACAGAGTGGAGTTCATGGTACAGAGGAAAGGAGAGTGTTTTACACATGAGAAAGGTAAGATAAAGGTGATCTCCCTGTTGTCCGGATCTCAATGGTGTTCTGTTCAGAGGTGTTTCCTCCTGGCTAGGCCCGGACCCTGTGGGGTTCTGGACTGACTGACTGACGAGGTGCTAGGCTATATTTAGCAGGGGGCTGAGGCTGCATTTGGACAGCTGCTGGACTCTTCAAAGTCAAGCCTTAGCAGAACAGATGTATTAATATCCCCTTGCTTTCTGGATGGGCAGACAGAGCTAGCTTGCTGTGTCTGTGGCGTCACATTCAACACCCTTTCCCCCTCATTGATCACTTTCCCCAAGGCTATAGTACCCTAATGTGCACAACTCACTCCTCCTTTCTGCCTGTGAGTGTAGATAGACTCCTAGACAGGCGGCGACTGGAATTAGTTTGGCCAATGTCTCCTTACTTCAGGGGTTTCAGCCATGTTCTTCTCCTATTCCCCCAACCCTCCATCCAACCCCTCTGGGTCCCAGTCCAGCTGTAGCTCCTCGGGGCCTAATAAATGTTTATCATCTAAAGACCAGGGACTTCTGCCTTTTCTTGCCTTTCTAAGAGGACATTTGGCCTTGGGCCCAGTCTGAGTTGGTTAGCGTGAGTCACGGCCAGGTGTTTCGTTAGCCCTTCTGTTGACGTCTACTGATGTGTGGCTCAGTCCCCTTTAACCCAGATCAGTAATTCATTCAGACCCCCAGGTCTTCGGCATCAGCCACTTTTGATTTGATTTTACTCCGTTGTGTGATATACAGTATACATTTTAGGATATAGAATTGTAGGTCATGGTACTGTAAATAGCTTGGAATAGGGTTGGTAGTCTCTGGCTAAATATGTTGATGTAACCGATGTGAAAAGGCTAGCTTGTTAGCGATGGTGTGCGCTAATAGCATTTCAATCGGTGACGTCACTTGCTCTGAGACCTTGAAGTAGTGGTTCCCCTTGCTCTGCAAGGGCCACGGCTTTTGTGGAGCGATGGGTAATGATGCTTCATGGGTGTCAGTTGTTGATGTGTGCAGAGGGTCCCTGGTTCGAGCCCGGGTAGGGGCGAGGGGACGGACGGAAGCTATACTGTTACATTGAGAAATCCATGAGAAGTAGTCCACATCTTTAGATGCCAAGTAAACAAGAGGGGAAAGCTGTGGCGGGTATGTTGATAAGTACTACAGATCTATGGCTGTGTACATCATGCTTTTCTATTTGACTCGTTCTTGACCTATAACTTATTCAGCCAGATTTACAATTGCAAACATTGCCAACAAAAGTAATTTTCCTCCAACAAGGTGTCCTAAGGTAAAGTTATGGAATAAATTATGTTGTACAGGTTTTATTTCCAAACCCCATGCAAGGTCAAAATAAACAATGGTATTTTTACAGTGGTGTTGACCGAAAAATAATTAATGACAAATGTGGTCTCTAGCTGTCAACGGTTTACTATTTCCTCTCCATTCTTTTCTCCACTTCAGCACTCCAGCTCCCGCCTTGGTTACCAAAGCAACATCCAAGGTTCCACTCAGTCCCAGGGATACTCGTCGTCATCCCAGCAGAGCTCACAGTACTCACACCAGCCACACCGCTACTGAGGCTCTTAGAACAGGCCAGGGGCCTCTCCCAAACCAACCCTCGACCAAAAACAAACCTTAGCATAACCTCTCACCTCCCTCTGGCCAAGGTATTACTGACTCCTCATCCTGATCAGACCTCATTATGTGTCAGATAATTCCAACAACACAACAGTCACTCATTATCTACCTTCATGTCAGCCCTACTACACTGACTGACCCTGGCCTCACTTCCAGCCAATGTCCTCACACTTACCCACCCGAGGGCACTGCAATATGAAGGCCAACTCAACATAGGAACCAAAAACAAACCCTGCCTCCTTGAGGGGTAGGACAAGATTTTCTATTATCATCAAGTGGCAAAATCGATTGATACTAGATAAGAAGGAAACACGTCAGGTGCAACTGACTACACAACACAAAGACTATGAACCATGACACTTACAAAAACATGTTCTTCAAGAGGAAGAATTGCAGCTCTGTTCATATATAAATATATACTATATAGTACCTTTTTTTATTTGTTTAACAAGAGACTTGTTTTTGCTCGTTTGCTATGTAGAGTTTGTTTACTTTGATTGTGGATGTTTTTGTAAATATTGTTCGATATAGAAGAAGATGGGAGGAAACAGGAAAATAGCCCTTTACTGTCATCACTTTTCTTCACTGTACAGTTGTTTACCCTGGATTTCTGGTACCAGATAACAATTGAATCAAAAGGAAAATGAGCCAATCCTTTCCTGATGACAAAATATCTTCTTCTGAGATCTTCCCCTTGGCTTGGAAATACATTTGTACAGAAGAAAGTTAGCTCTTTAGCTGATGTGATTGCAGGGAATTACAAAATACACAATTTTATCTTAATCTAGTTATAAAAAACTTTTTTTTTCTCCAATTTTAAGCCTTTTGTTTTTCTAGATTTGTAGTCTGAAAGTCTGCATTGGAAGGAACCGTTTATCAGCCTTTCTTCAGTCTGCAGCAAGTTATGTAAGCATCTCTAGGTACCCCATGTCACCTGACCGATAACAACTACCAAGCTACTGTTTTACTATGAGTCATGTCCATCAAGGAAACATTTGTCGGTGAATCTGAATGTTCTCCTTTCTGGCCAGAGGTGTTTGAGTGTGTGTGAGATGCTTGTTGTGGACACCTTGACAGGTCTTTCCATGGACACAGACATCACTGAAGGTGACATCATATAGTGCAGCTAACAGTGTGTATGTTCCTGAGACGGTTACTGCCTGATAGTTTTTTATTTTCCATGTATTTTTCTAGCCTTTAATGTTTCATTATTGCCCTTTACATGTTTGTATTTCCTCTTATTCAGTCAAAGGACTGCACTGCTGAACGGATCTGCAAAGACCTGGAACAAATATGGGAAGTCTTGCACCCCAGCCTCTTCAACTCCACACCCCTGGTATTAACCCAGGTAGAAAAAGGTTTTCTTATAGTACTTATCCTGTGAACTAGTTGACTGGATCTGCACTGTGTGTGTGTGTGTGTGTGTGTGTGTGTGTGTGTGTGTGTGTGTGTGTGTGTGTGTGTGTGTGTGTGTGTGTGTGTGTGTGTGTGTGTGTGTGTGTGTGTGTGTGTGTGTGTGTGTGTGTGTGTGTGTGTGTGTGTGTGTGTGTGTGTGTGTGTGTGTGTGTGCGCGCGTGTGTGTGTGCGTGTGTGAGAGACACACAGAGAGACTGTAGATGGACATGGGATAAGACAGCCACTTCAGCTTCTTCTGTGACTAGGGAAGGGATGTGAAAACATTGACATCTAGTGGCTATTGACAGAACGGGACCTCTTGTTCAGTGATGGTGAACATGTATTGTGTTCAGTTTGTCACAAGGATCAAGGCAATCTTTATCAAGACTTTGCATTACGATTCTTTAAACTGCCTTTTGTGATGTTCAGAAACACAAGTCGTGTTCAACTGGCATATGTTGACGATGATGATAATGATGATCATCAACACTCCTTTTGTAGCCAAAGGAGAGAGACTCTTATTTTGTTTTCTATAGTAAGAAAATATTCACAGCAACAATACAAGGTACTAACTACCCAACTGATATACTGCTCTCTGTGATGCTGTTTGCTTCTGACAGTAATACTGCACAGTTCTTCTGTGTTTGATTTGTCTGTCATCTCTGGCTCAGTCAAACAGGTGGATTGAGAGATCTGCTGTTGATCATCACCTGTCTGTCTTTCTGTCTGTCTGTCTGTCTGTCTGTCTGTCTGTCTGTCTGTCTGTCTGTCTGTCTGTATGTCTGTCTGTCTCCTTCTCTCTCCTCACAGACCATATTTCTTTCTCACCACTCCCAGGTTACTGAAGTACAGTATGTCTTATGTGTGTTGTGGTGAATGCCAAAACACTAGATGAACAAAAGGGACTGCTCCCTCCTTGTTCAAGATGAGTTCCTAACAGTCGCCCAGAATCTTTTCCATATCGGACTGGCTCTCTATTTCATGCTGATACATTGTAACTGTATTGGTTTGGGTTTGAGTTTCTCTTTTCTATGTTCCGTATGATCTGGCAGGCACACAGGCCCAGTGGATTAACAACAGCCTTCCCAGAACAGTGGTGTTTACTCGGGAACAAAACCAGCAGCTATTGGACCTTTTTTCTCTCTTTTATTCTATTGGCGCATATCTGAAGTATAGTTGAAGAGCATTGAGAATACATTAGATACTGTTTCTCAATGTATCTCTAAACAAGCGAGGTATCAAAAGTATTATTCATTGTGCGGCTCCAACAAGTGATCGTGGGGCAAATAACTGTTAAACAGTTCCTATGCAAAAGCAAAGAGAATGGTGCAATGCTTAAATTTTACTATGAGAGATTGAGAGTTTTCTTAGGGTTTTTAAAACGATTGGGATATCCATTTCCACATCGTAAATCTAATGTTGAACATCGTAATTGAAGAAGGCATTCACTTGTTTCTTACAGCATTGTTAATTGTACTCTAAATGAAATATAAACTATATGGATGGTATATGGTTGTTCCACGAGTGCCTTTTGCGTCCCTGGGATATTTTATGTAGAAATTGTGCACCAATTTAGAATTTTAAAAGCCTGCTATATTAAATGAAGTGCCCTTTAATATAGACCACATGTAGAATTCAATCCAATCTGATTATTATATGAATAAAGGCTTGCTAATGTGCGAAAATCCTGTATTTTGACAGGTCCCTCAGTTATCCCTGTGTCACTTATAGGAAGATTTCAAACCACTTAATCCAAACATTTCTCCAAGTTTCACCATTATTGTAAAGCCCTAGTTATTTTGTTGCTTTGACAAAGTCATTTCTGAAGATGATTATTTATTTCATGTGATTAGTTATTCATTTACGTCTATCCCTCATTTTACGGTCAACCCTGTTATGTGAACTCAACTATTTTTAATGTGGTGAAACTATTCCTTCTCAAAACAAACATTGAACATCTAATAGTCAAATCATAGTGTAAAATCAGGTGAGCTGGTTCTACTCTTTTTGGCCATTTTCTGTTGTTTTGTGGTGGAAAACTGAGCTGTCGAGCATAAAAGTGAACCCTGTTACCCGTAGATATACAGACTAGAAATGTTTTAGCAATTTTTATTTTTTTGTGAAGCTTGCATTTAATTGCCACTCCACATGCACACAACATGATTCCATTCCCCCTGTCACGATGGGATTTATGGCTGATTTAAGATTAAATTGTCAACCATGTTACGGTCAACCGTGTTACTTTATTTGGCACTTAATAGGCACTTGCTATAGTAAATTTGTTTTTAAATTTAACCTCTTGAGTTGGGAAAACATACTTTTTATGAAGTTGAACATGTGCTCTCTATGACAGAATGTTAAAATTAGGTAAAATCCCCCCAAAATTTGGACCAAGTTACACTTCTCAAATGGCCCCGAGATGGTGGAACAACCCATACAATATACAATCATACAGTTGAAGTTGGAAGTTTACATACACTTAGGTTGGAGTCATTAAAACTCATTTTTCAACCACTCCACACATTTCTTGTTAACAAACTATGGTTTTGTCAAGTCGGTTAGGACATCTACTTAGTGCATGACAAAAGTAATTTTTCCAACAATTGTTTACAGTCAGATTATTTCACTAATAGTTCACTGCATCACAATTCCAGTGGGTCAGAAGTTTACATACATTAAGTTGACTGTGCCTTTAAACAGCTTGGAAAATTCCAGAAAATGATGTCATGGCTTTAGAAGCTTCTGATAGGCTTAATTGACATCATTTGAGTCCATTGGAGGTGTACCTGTGGATGTACTTCAAGGCCAACCTTCAAATTCAGTGCCTCTTTGCTTGACATCATGGGAAAATCAAAAGAAATCAGCCAACAAAATTGTAGACCTCCACAAGTCTGGTTCATCCTTGGGAGAATTTTCCAAATGCCTGAAGGTACCATGTTCATCTGTACAAATAATAGTACGCAAGTATAAACACCATGGGACCACCAGCCATCATACCGCTCAGGAAGGAGACACGTTATGTCTCCTAGAGATGAACGTACTTTGGTGCGAAAGTGCAAATCAATCCCAGAACAACAGCAAAGGACCTTGTGAAGATGCTGGAGGAAACAGGTACAAAAGTATCTATATCCACATTAAAACAAGTCATATATCGACATAACCTGAAAGGCTGTTCAGCAAGGTAGAAGCCACTGCTCCAAAACCGCCATAAAAAAAGCCAGACTACGGTTTGTAACTGCACATGGGGACAAAGATCGTACTTTTTGGAGAAATGTCCTCTTGTCTGATGAAACAAAAATAGAACTGTTTGGCCATAATGACCATCGTTATGTTTGGAGGAAAAAGGGGAGGCTTGCAAGCCGAAGAACACCATCCCAACGGTGAAGCACGGGGGTGGCAGCATCATGTTGTGGGGGTGCTTTGCAGCAGGATGGACTGGTGCACTTCCCAAAATAGATGACATTATGACATTAGGAGGAAGGAAAATGATGTGGATATATTGAAGCAACATCTCAAGACATCAGCCAGGAACTTAAAGCTGGCTGATTTCTTTTGATTTTCCCATGACGTCAAGCACAGAGAAACTGAGTTTGAATGTAGGCCTTGAAATACATCCACGGATACACCTCCAATGGACTCAAATTATGTCAATTAGCCTATCAGAAGCTTCTAAAGCCATGACATAATTTTCTGGAATTTTCCAAGCTGTTTCAAGGCACAGTCAACTTAGTGTATGTAGACCTCTGACCCACGAGAATTGTGATACAGTGAATTGTAAGTGAAATATTCTGTCTGCAATCAATTTTTGGAAAAATTACTTTTGTCATGCACAACTAGATGTCCTAACCGACTTGCCAAAACTATAGTTTGTTAACAAGAAATTTGTGGAGTGGTTGAAAAACGAGTTTTAATGACTCCAACTTAAGTGTAAGTGTATGTAAACTACCAATTTCAACTGTAGACAGTACCAGTCAAAAATTTGGACACACCTACGAATTCAAGGGTTTTCTTTATTTGTACTATTTTCTACATTGTAGAATAATAGTGAAGACCATAAATTATGAAATAGAACATATGGAATCATATAGGAACCAAAAAAGTGTTAAACAAATCAAAATATAATTTAGATTTTAGATTCTTCAAAGTAGCCACCCTTTGCCTTGATGACAGCTTTGCACACTCTTGGCATTCTCTCAACCAGCTTCTTGTTGAATGCTTTTCCCACAATCTTTAAGAAGTTCCTACATATGCTGAGCACTTGTTGGCATTCCAGGGGAAGCTGGTTGAGAGAATGCCAAGAGTGTGCAAAGCTGTCATCAAGGCAAAGGGTGGATATTTTGAAGAATCTAAAATATATTTTGATTTGTTAAAAACTTTTTTGGTTACAACATGATTCCATATGTGTTATTACATAGTTTTGATGTCTTCACTATTATTCTACAATGTAGAAAACAGTAAAAATAAAGAAAACCGATTGAATGAGTTGGTGTGTCCAAACTTCTGAATGGTACTGTGTGTGTATATATATATATATATATATATATATATATATATATATATATATATATATATATATATATATATATACAGTATATACACATATACATATTATATATACAGTATATACACAACATGAACAAAAGTATGTGGACACATGCTTGTCGATCATCTCATTCCAAAATCATGGGTATTAATATGGAGTTGGTCCCTCTTTTGCTGCTATAACAGCCTCCACTCTTCTGGGATGGCTTTCCTCTTGATGTTGGAACATTGCTGCGGGGACCTTCTTCCATTCAGCCACAAGAGAGCATTAGTGAGGTCGGGCACTGATGTTGGGCGATTAGGCCTGGCTCGCAGTCGGTGTTCCAATTCATCCCTAAGGTCTTTGATGTGGTTGAGGTTGGAAGCACAGAATCGTCTAGAATGTCATTGGATGCTGTAACGTTAAGATTTCCCTTCACTGGAACTAAGGCGCCTAGCCCAAACCATGAAAAACATCCCCAGACCATTATTCCTCCTCCACCAAACTTTACAGTTGGCACTATGCATTGGGGCAGGTGGTGTTCTCCTGGCATCTGCCAAAACCAGTTTTGTCCGTTTGACTCCCAGTTGGTGAAGCGTGATTCATCACTCCAGAGAACACGTTTCCACTGCTCCAAAGTCCAATGGCAGTGAGCTTTACAGCACTCCAGCTGACGCTTGGCATTGCACATGGTGATCTTAGGCTTGTGTGCGGCTGCTCGGCCATGAAAACCCATTTCATGATGCTCCTGATGAACAGTTCTTGTGGTGACGTTGTTTCCAGAGGCAGTTTGGAACTCTGTAGTGAGTGTTGCAACCGAGGACAGGCTATTTTTACGTGCTATGTGCTTCAGCACTCAGCGGTCCTTTTCTGTGAGCTTGTGTGGCCTACCACTACAAATCAAATCAACGTTTATTTGTCACGTGTGCCGAATACAACAGTGAAATGCTTACTCACAGGATCCTACCAACAGTGTGATTTTAAAGTAAAAAATAGGTATTAGGTGAACAATAAGTAAAGAAATAAAAACAACAGTAAAAAGACAGTGAAAAATAACAGTGGAGAGGCTATATACAGGCACCGGGTAGTCGGGTTGATTGAGGTAGTATGTTCACGTAGGTATGGTTAAAGTGACTATACATATATGATAAACACAGAGTAGCAGTAGCGTAAAAGAGTAGTTTGGCGGGTGGCGGGACACAATACAGATTGTCGGGCTAATTGAGGTAGTATGTACATGAATGTATAGTTAAAGTGACTATGCATATATGATAAACAAAGAGTAGCAGCAGCGTAAAAGAGGAGTTGGGGGGGGAGCGGGGCAATGCAAATAGTCTGGTTAGGCATTTGATTACTTAAGGAACTTAAAGCTCTCAACTTCACGGCTGAGCCGTTGTTTCTCCTAGACGTTTCCACTTCAATAACTGCAGTTATAGTTGATCAGGGCAGAAATTTTACGAACTGACTTGTTGGTAGGTGGCATCCTATGGCGGTGCCACGTTGAAAGTCACTGAGCTCTTCAGTAAGGCCATTCTACTGCCGATGTTTGTCTATGGATATTGCATGGCTGTGTGCTTGATTTTATACACCTGTCAGCAGCGGGTGTTGCTGAATTTGCCAAATCCAATCATTTAAAGGTGTGTCCACATAATTCTGTGTGTGTGTGTGTGTGTGTGTGTGTGTGTGTGTGTGTGTGTGTGTGTGTGTGTGTGTGTGTGTGTGTGTGTGTGTGTGTGTGTGTGTGTGTGTGTATGTATATATATATATATATATATATATCTAGACATGGGTATACATACAGTTGAAGTCGGAAGTTTACATACACCTTAGCCAAATACATTTAAACTCAGTTTTTCACAATTCCAGACATTTAATAGTAGTAAACATTCCCTGTTTTAGGTCCGTTAGGTTCACCACTTTATTTTAAGAATGTGAAATGTCAGAATAGTAGAGAGAATGTTTTATTTCAGCTTTTATTTCTCATCACATTCCCAGTGGGTCAGAAGTTTACATACACTCAATTAATATTTGGTAGCATTGCCTTTAAATTGTTTAACTTGGGTCAAACGTTTTGGGTAGCCTTCCACAAGCTTCCCACAATAAGTTAGGTGAATGTTGGCCCATTCCTCCTGACAGAGCTGGTGTAACTGAGTCAGGTTTGTAGGCCTCCTGGCTCGCACATACTTTTTCAGTTCTGCCCACAAATGTTCTATGGGATTGAGGTCAGGGCTTTGTGATGGCCACTCCAATACCTTGACTTTGTTGTCCTTAAGCCATTTTGCCACAACTTTGGAAGTATGCTTGGGGTCATTGTCCATTTGGAAGACCCATTTGTGACCAAGCTTTAACTTCCTGACTGATGTCTTGAGATGTTGCTTCAATATATCCACATAATTTTCCTTTCCTCATGATGGCATCTATTTTGTGAAGTGCACCAGTCCATCCTGCAGCAAAGCACTCCCACAACATGATGCTGCCACCCCATGCTTCACGGTTGGGATGGTGTTCTTCAGCTTGTAAGCCGGCTTGTAACGATGGTCATTATGGCGAAACAGTTCTATTTTTGTTTCATCAGACCAGAGGACATTTCTACAAAAGGTACAATCATTGTCCCCATGTGCAGTTGCAAACCGTAGTCTGGATTCTTTATGGCGGTTTTGGAGCCGTGGCTTCTTCCTTGCTGAGCGGCCTTTCAGGTTTTGTCAATATAGGACTTGTTTTACTGTGGATAGAGATACTTTTGCACCTGTTCCCTCCAGCATCTTCACAAGGTCCTTTGCTGTTGTTCTGTGATTGATTTGCACTGCTCGCACCAAAGTACGTTCATCTCTAGGAGACAGAATGCGTCTCCTTCCTGAGCGGTATGACGGCTGGTGGTCCCATGGTGTTTATACTTGCGTACTATTATTTGTACAGATGAACATGGTACCTTCAGGCATTTGGAAAATTCTCCCAAGGATGAACCAGACTTGTGGAGGTCTACAATTTTGTTGGCTGATTTCTTTTGATTTTCCCATGATGCCAAGCAAAGAGGCACTGAGTTAGAAAGTAGGCCTTGAAATACATCCACAGGTACACCTCCAATTGACTCAAATGATGTCAATTAGCCTATCAGAAGCTTCTAAAGCCATGACATCATTTTCTGGAATTTTCCTAGCTGTTTAAAGGCACAGTCAACTTAATGTATGTAAACTTCTGACCCACTGGAATTGTGATGCAATGAACTATTAGTGAAATAATCTGACTGTAAACAATTGTTGGGAAAATTACATGTGTCATGCACTAAGTAGATGTCCTAACCGACTTGCCAAATCTATAGTTTGTTTCCATGAAATTTGTGGAGTGGTTGAAAAACAAGTTTTAATGACTCCAACCTAAGTGTATGTAAACTTCCGACTTCAACTATATATATATATATATATATATATATATATATATATATATATATCCATGTCTAGATATACAGTGGGGCAAAAAAGTATTTAGTCAGCCACCAATTGTGCAAGTTCTCCCACTTAAAAAGATGACAGGGGCCTGGAATTTTCATCATAGGTACACTTCAACTATGACAGACAAAATGAGAAAAAAAATCCAGAAAATCACATTGTAGGATTTAAAATTTATTTATTTGCAAATTATGGTGGAAAATAAGTATTTGGTCAATAACAAAAGTTTATCTCAATACTTTGTTATATACCCTTTGTTGGCAATGACAGAGGTCAAACGTTTTCTGTAAGTCTTCACAATGTTTTCACACACTGTTGCTGGTATTTTGGCCCATTCCTCCATGCAGATCTCCTCTAGAGCAGTGATGTTTTGGGGCTGTTGCTGGGCAACACGGACTTTCAACTCCCTCCAAAGATTTTCTATGGGGTTGAGATCTGGAGACTGGCTAGGCCACTCCAGGACCTTGAAATGCTTCTTACGAAGCCACTCCTTCGTTGCCCCGGCGGTGTGTTTGGGATCATTGTCATGCTGAAAGACCCAGCCACGTTTCATCTTCAATGCCCTTGCTGATGGAAGGAGGTTTTCACTCAAAATCTCACGATACATGGCCCCATTCATTCTTTCCTTTACACGGATCAGTGATCCTGGTCCCTTTGCAGAAAAACAGCCACAAAGCATGATGTTTCCACCCCCATGCTTCACAGTAGGTACGGTGTTCTTTGGATGCAACTCAGCATTCTTTGTCCTCCAAACACGACGAGTTGAGTTTTTACCAAAAAGTTATATTTTGGTTTCATCTGACCATATGACATTCTCCCGATCTTCTTCTTCTAACTCAAATGCTCTCTAGCAAACTTCAGACGGGCTTGGACATGTACTGGCTTAAGCAGAGGGACACGTCTGGCACTGCAGGATTTGAGTCCCTGGCGGCGTAGTGTGTTACTGATGGTAGGCTTTGTTACTTTGGTCCCAGCTCTCTGCAGGTCATTCACTAGGTCCCCCCTTATGGTTCTGGGATTTTTGCTCACCGTTCTTGTGATCATTTTGACCCCACGGGGTGAGATCTTGCATGGAGCCCCAGATCGAGGGAGATTATCAGTGGTCTTGTATGTCTTCCATTTCCTAATAATTGCTCCCACAGTTGATTTCTTCAAACCAAGCTGCTTACCTATTGCAGATTCAGTCTTTCCATCCTGGTGCAGGTCTACAATTTTGTTTCTGGTGTCCTTTGACAGCTCTTTGGTCTTGGCCATAGTGGAGTTTGGAGTGTGACTGTTTGAGGTTGTGAACAGGTGTCTTTTATACTGATAACAAGTTCAAACAGGTGCCATTAATACAGGTAACGAGTGGAGGGCAGAGGAGCCTCTTAAAGAAGAAGTTACAGGTCTGTGAGAGCCAGAAATCTTGCTTGTTTGTAGGTGACCAAATACTTATTTTCCACCATAATTTGCAAATAAATTCATTAAAAATCCTGCAATGTGATTTTCAGGATTTTTTTTCTCATTTTGTCTGTCATAGTTCAAGTGTACCTATGATGAAAATTACAGGCCTCTCTCATCTTTTTAAGTGGGAGAACTTGCACAATTGGTGGCTGACTAAATACTTTTTTGCCCCACTGTAGATGGGCACCTCTGTCCAACAGAGCCTGAATCACTAAGATTTTCATTCTACCACAAACTTGCTTGTCAACTTGATAGCTCCTAGTTTTTTTTAAAGGGAATTCTTCTCTATAAACATATGAAATAATCATATCTAGTTAGATACTGGCTGTGTGATACAAGTAGTGCATCGCCATGTTATCTTGTTGCTGATGTACTATGGCATTGACACATTTGGAGGAATTAGAGCTACAATTGTCTCTTTTGCTTGTTTCCTTTGCTGTGTTTTTGCTCAGTGTGATCACATCTGCCTCCGCTGCTGCTTGGATTGTTTGTGTTTTTTACACTCAGTCTATAAAGTCCAGTGCACTTTCTCTCACATCTGTACCACCTCATAAGTTTTACAGGACTGAAACAATGCATTTTTTATGTGTGCACAGTGCCTTTTTTAGTCTGAGTGTTTATGTTTGAAGTTGCCATCACATGATGGGATCTTCAGGACTATGTTTATTTCTCTTTGTCCGACGCCTTCTTTTATAGTACATTTGAGTTTGTTTATATATGTATTTTTTGTTTTCAAATTCATGTAGTGTGTTATTTACTGAATTTGTTATTTCCTAAATTTGGCAACAAGCAGTTAAATATCAGCTTTGAGTTCAATGTATCCGATCTCGAATTTAATGAATGCAAAAAGTACAGCATAGAATGATTTAGCATTTTCTCTTCTAATCAATATTGTCCAAACACATTGTTGAAACTAAAACACTGTACATACGAACATGTTAATAATTTGACATTGAATCATATTGATAAGATAATTGTATTATAATGCACTGTTATTTCGGAAATATTTTGTGGTAAATGAAAAGTATATTTGTTCTTTTTTAGACACTAAAGATATGGCAGGTAATGAAAGTTATAAGCCAGATAAAGCTCTTTTTTAGGAGTTCTTACACGCAGTATAACTAATACCCAATGTTGCATGTCTTTCTGTCTTTTCCAATCCAGAACTTAAGCACTTATTGTCACCTTCTCAACAGTATGTACAGAAAGACAGACACTCCATTTGCAAAGTGCTCCTGTGATGTATCAAAATGCCTTCCGAGATGTTTGTTTTAGGACTCTTGTACATGGGGAGAGACACTCACTTAGCCTGGTACCAGATCTGTTTGTGCTCTTCCAACTTTATTGTTTAGCATGACAATGAGCGACAAGGAGTTGGAAAGATAGCACAAACAGACTGGCATTCAGGCTAGTGCTCACTGATCTCCAAGATGAAACCAATTTACCCATTTAACCAGAGCATTTATGGTATGCGTTTCCTGTTTTGAAAGAAAATATCTGTTTGGCTATACTCTCACCATGCTGTTTAAGTCTCACAGAAAGACAAAAGGCAACACAATTGTTTGTACATATTTATGTCACGGAGCACTCCTCATCTCTCAGTTTTAGTAAGACATGAAGTGTTCCACTCTGTTGTTCTGTTCTCTACACTACATCTCCCAGGCTCCGTGGCATGAAACAACAGTGCTTTGCAGGTGTGGGTGTCTGTCAACTCTAAAAAAAAATCGGTGTATTTTGTGTGTGTATAAATGTGTGTGTGCACACAGAAGACGTTCAAAATAGACACATGGCCTAAATGTATTGTGGTTCCATAGCTTTCATAAGTAAGGTAATGGCACAGAGCAAGAGATAAAAATAATACATTTCTTAAGCGGCTTTTTAGCTACTTTGTCCTAATTTCACTGTACAAATGACTGTTAAATTAGATAAAAGTTGTGTATATTTATTTTATATCCTCTATTGTAATAAAATCTCTTTTGCTTCAGATAGCAAGTCTCTGGTTTATTCCAATGTCCTGAGTTTGAGTTTTTGCAACTAGAGTATGAGAGATGTGTCAGTGTCACACTGTCTGATAACTCTGTGTCATTGGACCCTATCCACAGGGTCTGTGGCATAGCAATTTAAATCTAGCATAGCCTATTGTTTTGAGCCAAATAATGTTAATTTGGATGCTTGTGTCAATTGGAATGCATGGCTCAAATGTGAAGACCCATGGTTTAGATTTTCCAGGATTTTTAGTATCTTGATTTCTGGATATTGAAATACTCAACTATGGTCATGCTCACATACAGATACAGTACACCTCAGATGAAGAGAAAACATACGTAAGTTGTGTTCTCTTGTTTGCCCACATGGTGTCATCAGTGGGTATATTTGTATGGCGTGATTTTCCAGCTGCAATCCAGTCCGGTGACGATGAAAACTGTCATTATGGGGTCATTTTTAATAGTCTGACTGGACAGTGTTTTGAGACACCTTATCTTAAGCCGTGCATAAACTAACTATGATCAAAGCAAGTGCAAATGCAATAATGTGTTTTTTCTCTAAATTTCACCAGCTTTAATTCCACTTTCTGGAGTCTGCCCACAGTGCCTTTTCAAGCACCTGGAAAGATAAAGGGGAAGATATGGTAATTGTGAATGGTTTAAAATACATTTTGTTCATGAAACTTCCTGAGACGTTTTATATAGTTCTGTTTTTAAAAATCAAGCCCTGTCACATTCACTATCAACACTGTTATTTATCTGCATGGGATTCCATGAGATGTGTCAAATGGGTGCCACATTTAAGATCATTTTATAGGCTGGAGGCCGCTGGAGACTCAACAGTGGGACCAGTGCAGGCAGGGCAAGCTGAGAACTGATATCAATCATGCAGTGATGGTGAACAGACAGAGGCTGAGGCCAAGATAGCATCCTATTGCATTTATAGTACACCCGAGTGAACTCCCCGGCCCCTGACTTATTACTTGTCCTACCACTTAGAGAAATGTATGAGCTGGAGGGTTTTCCGCAGAATGTATTAACACAGATGTGATCCCATTTCCACTCTGTCTTAAGGTGCCCCTCCCACACAAATGGGTTCTTCGGCTGTCTCCATTGTTCGCCTATAATGTGACCCTTTTTGGTTCCCGGTAGAACCAGTGGTGTAAAGTAATAAAGTAAAAATACTTTAAAGTACTACTTAAATATTTTTTGGGGAGTATCTGTACATTACTATTTATATTTTTGACACATTTTTACTTCACTACATTCCTAAAGAAAATAATGTACTTTTTACTCCATAAATTTTCCTTGACACCCAAAAGTATTTGCTACATTTTGAATACTTAGCAGGACATAAAAATTGACCAATTGAGGCATGTATCAAAAGAAAATCCCTGGTCATCCCTATTACCTCTGATCTGGCGGACTCACTAAACAAACACACATGCTTAGTTTGTAAATTATGTCTGAGTTTTGGAGTGTGCCAGGTATCTTTACTTTTACTCATCTTTACTAATCTTTAATCCTTACTAGAACCCTTTTTGGTTTCAGCTAGAACCCTCTGTGGAAAGGATTCTACGTGGAACCCATAAGGGTTTTACCTGGAACCAAAAAGGGTTCTTCAAAGGGTTCTCCTCTGGGAACAGCCAAAGAACCCTTATGGGGACACTTATGGCCCCACTTGCTGAGCGTATTTCCCCCAGATTCTCAATCCAGTGAGACTGAAAATGTCTGAGTAGCACAGCAGTTGTCAACTCGCCATACAGCAGCCTAACACTGATTCCCTGGACACATGGGTCACATTCCTGACATCCACTGTCGGATGCCCCTTTTATAGAGGCTCAGTGGCCCATATGAGGCAGAGACCAAAAGATAGGCAAGCAGTAAACACCTGTGGTGTCAGCACCAGTGGAGAGGCTACTCCCTCCAAAACGTTTTTTCAGCTGTACCCATAAGAGAACCATTTTTGGTTCCAGGTAGAACCATTTTTGTGTTCCATGTAAAACCCTTTTTGGTTTCAGGTAGAACCTTTATGGATTCCATGTAGAACCCTCTGTGATAGCACCTTTTTTCTAAGAATGTATTATAAGGGAGCCACATGGGCATCAGTTATGGATGTGGAGTCCACGGCTTGAAGTGCCACTGAGGAATAATCTGAAGGGAGAGGTTACCTAGAGAGAATAAGTTTCCATTCTCCTTGTTTGGGGGAAGATCATACTAGCCAAGTGGGGCTTGGCTAGGGGCCTTACCTCGGGGAACATCCCAGGGGAGAGATAATGGTTCCTGGTTGTGTGTGCCCTCTCAAGAAACAGTCTGTGGTAGTTGTGAGTGTGTTTCCTCAGTCTCCTCAGGTTGGGAGGGAGGAATGCTGGGCTGATTTACAGAGGGTCAGGCTGACTTCGTTGGGGGGCGCAGCAGATCTAAGTCTGGATCTCAGCCACTCCACTCCGCTGTTTGCAGAGGCACTGTACTGCTTGGTGGGTATGTTTGACAACAGAAATGTTCTCACACCCATTTAAACTCATGCAAAGTCTTGCAATTTATTGGTTTTATTGGTTAAAGCTGACATAAGAACAAAGATTTTAGAAACCAGTTCAAAGCTGTTGAATTAAAACCCAAATTCATTATCATTAATAAACTCTAATAGATTTGTTTGAATTACTTTTTTTTATTTATCACCTTTATTTAACCAGGTAGGCGAGTTGAGAACAAGTTCTCATTTACAATTGCGACCTGGCCAAGATAAAGCAAAGCAGTTCGACACATACAACAACACAGAGTTACACATGGAGTAAAACAAACATATAGTCAAAAATACAGTAGAAAAATAAGTCTATGTACAATGTGAGCAAATGAGGTGAGATAAGGGCAAAGGTGGCGAAGTAAATACAATATAGCAAGTAAAACACTGGAATGGTAGATTTGCAGTGGAAGAATGTGCAAGGTAGAGATAGAAATAATGGGGTTCAAGGGGTCAAAATAAATAGATAAATACAGTAGGGGGAGAGGTAGTTGTTTGGGCTAAATTATAGATGGAATATGTACAGGTGCAGTAATCTGTGAGCTGCTCTGACAGCTGGTGCTTAAAGCTAGTTAGGGAGATAAGTGTTTCCAGTTTCAGAGATTTTTGTAGTTTGTTCCAGTCATTGGCAGAAGAGAACTGGAAGGAGACGCGGCCAAAGGAAGAATTGGTTTTGGGGGTGACCTGAGAGATATACCTGCTGGAGCGCGTGCTACAGGTGGGTGCTGCTATGGTGACCAGCGAGCTGAGATAAGGGGAGACTCTTGTAGATGACCTGGATCCAGTGGGTTTGCCGACGAGTATGAAGCGAGGGCCAGCCAACGAGAGCGTACAGGTCACAGTGGTGGGTAGTATATGGGGCTTTGGTGACAAAACGGATGGCACTATGATAGACTGCATCCAATTTATTGAGTAGGGTATTGGGGGCTATTTTGTAAATGACATCGCCGAAGTCGAGGATCGGTAGGATGGTCAGTTTTACAAGGGTATGTTTGGCAGCATGAGTGAAGGATGCTTTGTTGCAAAATAGGAAGCCAATTCTAGATTTAACTTTGGATTGGAGATGTTTGATGTGAGTCTGGAAGGAGAGTTTACAGCCTAACCAGACAACTAGGTATTTGTAGTTGTCCACATATTCTAAGTCAGAACCGTCCAGAGTAGTGATGTTGGACAGGTGGGCAGGTGCAGGCAGCGATCAGTTGAAGAGCATGCATTTAGTTTTACTTGTATTTAAGAGCAATTGGAGGCCACGGAAGGAGAGTTGTATGGCATTGAAGCTCGCCTGGAGCTTTGTTAACAGTGTTCAAAGAAGGGCCAGAAGTATACAGAATGGTGTCATCTGCGTAGAGGTGGATCAGAGACTCACCAGCAGCAAGAGCGACATCATTGATGTATACAGAGAAGAGAGTCGGTCCAAGAATTGAACCCTGTGGCACCCCCATAGAGACTGCCAGAGGCCCGGACAACAGGCCCTCCGATTTGACACACTGAACTCTATCAGAGAAGTAGTTGGTGAACCAAGCGAGGCAATCGTTTGAGAAACCAAGGCTATTGAGTCTGCCGATGAGGATGTGGTGATTGACAGAGTTGAAAGCCTTGGCTAGGTCAATGAATATGGCTGCACAGTATTGTTTCTTATCGATGGCGGTTAAGGTATCGTTTAGGACCTTGAGCATGGCTGAGGTGCACCCATGACCAGCTCTGAAACCAGATTGCATAGCGGAGAAGGTATGGTGGGATTCGAAATGGTCGGTAATCTGTTTGCTGACTTGGCTTTCGAAGACCTTAAAAGGCAGGGTAGGATAGATATAGGTCTGAAGCAGTTTGGGTCAAGAGTGTCCCCCCTTTGAAGAGGGGGATGAGATGACACGAAAGAGAGGTTGAACAGGCTAGTAATAGGGGTGCAACAAGAAAGAAAGGGTCCAGATTGTCTAGCCCGGCTGATTTGTAGGGGTCCAGATTTTGCAGATCTTTCAGAACATCAGCTGACTGGATTTGGGAGAAGGAGAAATGGGGAATGCTTGGGTGAGTTGCTGTGGGGGGTGCAGTGCTGTTGACCGGGGTAGGGGTAGTCAGGTGGAAAGCATGGCCAGCCGTAGAACAATGCTTATTGAAATGATCAATTATAGTCGATTTATCTTCAGTGCAGTGAGCAGCTGGGAGGAGGTGTTCCTATTCTCCATAGACTTTACAATGTCCCAGAACTTTTTTGAGTTTGTGTTGCAGGAAGCAAATTTCTGCTTGAAAAAGCTAGCCTTGGCTTTTTTAACTGCCTGTGTATATTGGTTTCTAGCTTCCTTGAAAAGTTGCATATCACGGGGGCTGTTCGATGCTAATGCAGAACGCCATAGGATGTTTTTGTGTTGGTTAAGGGCAGTCAGGTCTGGAGAGAACCAAGGGCTATATCTGTTCCTGGTTCTAAATTTCTTGAATGCTCATGCTTATTTAAGATGGTGAGGAAGGAATTTTAAAAAAATAACCAGGCATCCTCTACTGATGGGATGAGATCAATATCCTTCCTGGATACCCCGGCCAGGTCGATTAGAAAGGCCTGCTCGCTGAAGTGTTTCAGGGAGCGTTTGACAGTGATGAGTGGAGGTCGTTTGACCACTGACCCATTACGGATGCAGGCAATGAGGCAGTGAACGCTGAGATCTGGGTTGAAAACAGCAGGGGTGTATTTAGAGGGCAAGTTGGCTAGGATGATATCTATGAGGGTGCCCGTGTTTACGGCTTTGGGGTGGTACCTGGTAGGTTCATTGATAATTTGTGTGAGATTGAGGGCATCAAGCTTAGATTGTAGGATGGCTGGGGTGTTAAGCATGTTCCAGTTTAGGTCGCCTAGCAGCACGAGCTCTGAAGATAGATGGGGGGCAATCAGTTCACATATGGTGTCCAGAGCACAGCTGGGGGCAGAGGGTGGTCTATAGCAGGCGGCAATGGTGAGAGATTTGTTTTTAGAGAGTTGGATTTTTAAAAGTAGAAGTTCAAATTGTTTGGGTACACACCTGGAAAGTAGGCTATATTTGCAGTAGATTGCAACACCGCCCCCTTTGGCCATTCTATCTTGTCTGAAAATGTTGTAGTTAGGGATGGAATTTTTGGTGGTCTGGTGATATTTGGTGATATCTTATTACATTGTTATAACAACATCAGGCACTTACTAAGCATACTGTATTATTGCTTGGTTAGATACTGAAAACTGATATGGAGTGCAAATTCTCCCTATACCTATAAGTACTGTTCGTGCTCTGTAAAACTCTTAAGGGAGAATTCTGAGCAAGCTACAAGGGTGTCAGTTTCTCTGTGTTTAGAATGTTCCGTCCTACACCCCCTCGTGTTGATGATCACTGAAGAGGACCGGGTAACATTCCTGTCCCCACCTCCCCCTTCGCCTCCCCTTAAGACACACACACAACCCACATGCCCTCCGTCCCCTAAGCACACTCTTCCTCAAGCCTTGTTTCACACTTGTTAGTAGGAGAGCAACTATACCTGCTGCAAGGTCAGTGGACACTGGATTGTCACATTGGATGCCTAAAGTTTGCTTGGAGCGGAACAATGAGTGGAGACCCGCTGCCGCTGCAAGCTAAATCTCCACTGTTGACCCGTGACAGGCTGTCCTCAGACCGTGAGAAAAGGACCTCTTTCCATGCCAGGAATGTGGGTGGCCAACTTAATTTCCCAAGAAGCACGACACGGCACATAGCACCACCACATGTAGTGGTGTGGCTTTTTTTTGGGACAGAAAGTATTTTTGGGGGGACAGAAACAGTCTTTTTTTGCACGAGTTGCACTTTTCCCCTCCTGCCCCCCTATCAAGTTGTCACTGTGATAATCTGTGTGCTCCAGACCAGTACAGCATGTGCATGAGAAGGGAGTGATTGGTAACAGTGTAAAGCTTCTTATAACATTCTGTGACACATTCTTCACTGTGACGCGAGGCAGGGCGACAGCCAGGGAAGACAGCCAGGGCCACTCCCTTCCCTCTGGGTCTTTGACTGGGAGTTGCCAATGCAGTGTACATTGTCCACCTGCATCCCACGCATGGCACTTACAGAATGAGACAAAGTCACTGCTTAAACTGGTAAAGACATTTTAAAACGTTCCCACATTTTTTAAAGTATTTTTTATAATATTTTGCTGACTCACGGACTGCTCCTCCCCTTTGACATACACATGGGGGGTGGGGACTTAGAGATGTGTGTATCAGCCATTGTTAACAGAAATGAATACTCTGTGAAAGGGCTGAGAGGGAGGATTTTGTCTGTGCTTCAGGGCTTTCAGCTCAGTTGGCTCCACTCGCTCAGACCCCAGAGTCAGGAGGTCATGGTCTGTGCAGATAACAGGGGCCACAGTGTGTGTGTGTGTGTGTGTGTGTGTGTGTGTGTGTGTGTGTGTGTGTGTGTGTGTGTGTGTGTGTGTGTGTGTGCCGTGTAAGACTGAGTGAGTGTGTGTGAGTCACTGCATTACGCAGACACACGAGACGCCATATGTTTCCACCCAGTCCACTGAAGAACAAATGTGCCGTCCTTTTTCACGAGAGGATTCAGCAAGCGTCTGTTTTCCCACTTACCCCATGTGTGGGTTAATGCAACAGAGCAATAGACTCGGTCCACATCAATTCAGTTGTAAAAAAATTAAATGGGACACCTGTTTATGACGTCCTCACAGACACATTCAACCATACAATTTAACACTGAGGGCAGACTAAATTTACACAGAACAGCACATAGAGCACCCAGAAAGTGGAAACAGTAGTTTCACCCAGGAGGACCTGTCCTGTATAGATGTGTTTACAATCTACTGGGAGGAGAGGAGGGTGACACAGTCTAGTGACACAGTCTATGATGATTTATAGATGTGACCCCCAGTCCTGTCATGCAGATGTAGGATCTTAACAGGAAATGTGAATTATGGATTAATTAATGGACACTTTTTGTAGGTGTCATGTTGGTATAAAGGGATCGGGAGACAAGTGCAGGAATGTGTAATAGGACTTTTTATTTACCCAAATTACAACATGCCATGTAAAGGCATAGGGACGAAGACCAAACAAACATGTAATACAAAACAAAAGAGACAGGAGTACCTCGAATAAATACATTGGGGCGAGACCCGTAATCATCTGCACAAAACAAGTGGCACGAAAGTCAAAACAACACAGCACAGGTACTCACACGACCAATGGACATTGTAACAATAATCGACAGCCCAATGGTGAACCAAAGGGCACATTTATACAATTACAATCAGGGAAATGGGGACCAGGTGTGCGTAATGACACACTTCCGGAGAGATCCGTGACAGTACCCCCCCCCCCCCCCCCCCGACCAGCAGGGGGACGACACCTGCGCTGGCGGACGAGTACAGGAATCAATCAGGGTCAATCAGGACCCAATGCAGCTGCCGAAGTTACGTCGTCGTCGGATGGGCCAGTTGCAGCTGCCGAAGTTACGTCGTCGCCGGACGGGCCAGTTGCAGCTGCCGAAGTTGCGTCGTCGTCGGACGGGCCAGTTGCAGCTGCCGAAGTTACGTCGTCGTCGGACGGGCCAGTTGCAGCTGCCGAAGTTGCGTCGTCGCCGGACGGGCCAGTTGCAGCTGCCGAAGTTGCGTCGTTGCCGGACGGGCCAGTTGCAGCTGCCGAAGTTGCGTCGTCGCCGGACGGGCCAGTTGCAGCTGCTGAAGTTGCGGTGGCGCCAGATGGAGCAGTCAAGCGTCGTCGGTCTGGCCATTCCCGCTGTCTCCCTTAATGGTCGATTATTCTGTCACGCTGGTATGAATGATTCGGGAGACAGGCGCAGGAATGTGTAATATTTTTTTTTATTACACCCAAATTATGGCGTGCCATGTAAAGGCACAGGGATGAAGACCAAACATACACTATACAAAACACAGGGTTGAAACCCAAACAAAAGAACGAGGAGTACCTCGAATAAATAACACAAGCGCACAATGATTAACACATGGGACGAGACAAGTAATCATCTGCGCAATCCACAATGGCACGAAAGCCAAAACACACAGCACAGGTACTCACGCATCAACGGACATTGAAACAATAATCGAAAAGATCATGGTGAACAAAGGGCACATATATACAAATACAATCTGTGGGAATAGAGGCCAGTTGTGCATAATGAAAGTTCCGGAGAGATCCGTGATAGTAGGGGTTGATGCAAATCAAGTTGGACGTAAAAAAGGGGAAATTGCAAACTTTAGAAGCCTTTTTAAACCTTGAGTACACCACAGATTTGAATTTCCTGCTGTGCAGAAAATGATCAGGAACAAAAGATTGATCAAATAAAGATCTGTAGCTGCCATCCATGTTCTTCTCTGAAGGAGTGAGGGGCTGTGTTCCAGAGCATGAAATCGGTGATGAATCGTGAGTAAATTATGACTGACAGACTGATCTACAAATAATAATGAGTAGTTATTTATGATGCAATGTGATTTGTAGATCAGTTAGTTGGCAGTCGCTGATTGCAATGCAGTCAGCCCAATGTGTGAATGATGCCCCCTAAACACTTGATTGCCCAAAGTGAACCCTAATAAGCCACACAGCCCTATTTACCTCCTCCTCACTCCCATATGTCCTCATTAACCATGACAGGTACCAGGAATGTTAAATCCCCACTTCCACTTCCCAGTTCAATTATGGGAGAGTTTGGCATGTCATTAAATTTATGTTAACACTGAATAGTTTTGTTCCATCTTTGATGTGTGAATGCTCTCACTACATAAAATCATGTCACGAAGGTAAGCCTGATGAGGAATGGCTTAGGTGATTGGGCCAGTATAGGTGGCTTGGTGATTGGGCCAGTAACCGAAAGGTTGCCTGTTTGAATCCCTGAGTATTTGCCGATGTTCACTTGAGCAAGGCACATAACCCTAATTGCCCTTGTAAGTCGCTCTGGATAAGAACATCTGCTAAATTACTAAAATACATGTTTTTATATAAATGGGGTGGGGGTCAATAAGTATAGAAATACCTACAGACTTACAGTAAAGCAAGATGTTTATGTCCATAAGAGTTATTTAGTACTAGATCAATAACCACTGAAGTGAACCCTTCGCAGAACACAGTGCTAGATTTGTTTTTTCCCTTGCTCTTTTGTAGCTCTCGCCTCCCCCGGAACTCCTCTCTTTGGGGGTCAAAAACACACAGTGACTACCCACATGACCATTATAACCTCCCACTGGCTCCCAGCTTTAGTATAGCTGTACTCTGAGGGGAGGACCTGCTTACAGCTGACCACCAGCTGAAACAAGCAATTTTTTTTTAAATGTGTTATTCTGGACACATTTTTTGTTTACAAAATCACTTACAATCTGTTTTGTCTGTTGGATACATTTTTTGAGATATTATGGGTGTGTATTATTGTTATTATGGGTGAGATATCATTGTGGGTGTGTACTTACCAATTTACAGTATTTTTACTCTAGCAGCACATAACTATTGTGACCTAATTTTCTCTGTTGTTCCATGAGACTCAGAGTGACACAGACCTAACCCCCACCTGTATTCCTCCCACACGTCTGTTGATAGTTTCCATTCCAATAATATTACCACAAACTGTTCATTCTCTGTCTCTGCTTCTACAGAGGATTTAGCAATCATACTTCCTCTCCCCTAACATAACTTTCCCCTAGGAGGAAGAATTAAAGTCTCGCGATAGGCGCTCGTTTGTGCAGCCGCCATATTCTGTGACAAGTATTTTGATTCGTATCTGTTGGAAGTAAGAAAAGAGACATTAAGGGGGAGTAGAGGGGGTAAAGAAGAAGAGCTGTCAAAATAATTCCCGTGTCTCTGAAACATCGGGGGCTGTAGTAACCCCCCACTCGGGTCAAAACAGAGAAGGCCTGGGTACCGTAGAAACTCCGTCTACGAAGTCCACCTCGCCGCTTTTCTTTCAGCACCACGGCCCTGTGGGAGATTCGGTGGTTGAGTTTCGGGTGTTGAAGGTGGCCCGGGGAGCGGCGGCGGAGACGGTAAGCGAATGCTTCAGAATAGGCCCAGAACCAGAAGTGGTTGAAGTTGTAGTTGAGTTACTGTAAATGGAAATTCGGTATAACAACTCGCTACTAACATGTTTGAAATGTATGTGCGAGCACATCCCTCTGGTAAGTAGAAAACGAAGAACAAACTTTCTGTTGTCGGCTTTTCAGGTGTGAAAAAGTTTTTGACTGCATCTGGTGAGCTATTTTGTTTAGCTATGTGCGATTTGTTGTGTCCAGCATGCATATGTTATTACACATGTGTAATCAAATTTAGCTGTAAACCTTGCATTTATAGTCCGCTCATTTTAAAGCTGACGTGCATGTTTTGTAGCATATAAAGGCTACACTATAGTAGCTACATTTTTCCATTGAGAGTTCTTGCAAAACTTCTTCGTCAGCCATGGTGTTCCGAGTGCACAACTAAATTGTAACACGGCCGTTATAATGCCAATATGATTATATCAAGTGTTGTGACTTCAAATAAGTTAGATTTATTTTTGGGAAATAGTTTTCAAAAAGTGAGTTAGCTCGGTAACGTAGCTTACATAGTAGCTCGCAAGTAGCGATAGTTGGTCTGGTAATTTACCCGGACGTTTGATGCTTCCTAAATGTAACAAGTTAGCTGCAGTTGTTGCCAGCATCTAAATGTGTAAAACATTGCTTTACAATTATATGATGGCCTGTCTATCCTATCGGCTGCATTGATGGGCCTCCCCAAATATTGCCTAGAGACATATTAGGAGTTCCGAATGGCATAGCACAGGCCCAATGTAATAAGTAGGCTAATCGAAAGTCTCCTGTAGACTACATGTAATGAATTGTATTGCTGCACGAATCGAATTACCTCGAGGTGTCAAACGCAGTAACAGTAGCCTGCCATGTACTTTCTCCTTCCCTTCTATGTAACTTATATGAAATATGTTTGCACATTCTCTCAATTAGGCTATATGTTATTCTTTATCATTTTATAATTGTTTCTTCGCTCACTTATGTGATACAGATATATTTCTTAGTTAAAGTGAATGTAATCACTTAGTTTGATCATCTGAGCAGATTTGACCCATGTATTGATATGTCCCTTCAGGAGTATTTCAGATGAGAGGTTTGACAGCTGTCATATGGATAGGTGCAGGGGAGCATGTGTGGGACGTGGGTTTGACACATTACAATAATAATATATTTACTATCTTACCTTAATTATAGTTTGTTATCTACAAAGACATACATGGTTCAGGCCTTGTTTGCAATGGTTTAATGTAGCCTATTTCTCTATTTGTGCACACTTTGCTCATAGTGTCTTTCAAAATAATGAATACTTTATCATGTGCCTTGGCCTTTATAGGCTACATGTCAGCCAGTAACTGTTTTAACCACAGATTGTTGTTGCTCACTTGGAATTAAACAATATTCCCCTTGTAAGGCTTTTGTTTTTGAATATTTAGGGCAAATCAATCATTGGAATATGAAGCTCAGCCTTCAACCACGCTAACTTTATGGATACACAACATGTATACTATCTCCATGCATAGTAGTTGTCACTGCACACAAGGACCATCTTGTTATCTTGCCCTATTTTTGTCCATATAGGCTATTAATTCAGCTCTCTTGATTTAACTCTTCCAAATAATTGGGTGGTATTCCTGATATTCCATGTAATTAAAGTAAATGCCTGAATGTTCCTTTGTGGTATTCCTTTTGCTACAAAGTTAAAATATTTAACAGTGATTTGTCAATAGCCTGGCTGTAAAGGGTCTAGTGCGGTCCATTTAAATTACTACTAGGCTTTCTAGAATCTCTTCTCTATTGGTCTCCAATGGTTGTGTTGGTGTTGCTGATAGTGGTTTGGGTAGAGTATTATTCATTAGCAGCTTGTGCCTGTCTTGACTTGCAGTCAACATTGAACTTCCTGACCAATAAGCTGCCATGGCCAACTGTTTATAGGTGCAGACCCCTAACTGAAACCATGTGTGCCTGTAGCTGGGCAAATATATGTCGCTCGCTGAGAAAGGCCTGCTGATTTGCCACTCTTTGGGGGTGATAGTCTCACGTTTTACTCTGATAAGCGCTAATCCACAGATAAATCACAAGTTCGAACAAGACGATGACTGGAGTGGATGGATGTTCTGTGTAGGTCTTCATCAGAGATAATGAAGTTGTACATTCAGTTTTTCAATTATTTTGAAAGTGCAGTGAGGGGAGCACAGTATTTCTTCAATGACTTGGTGTTTTGTGAGTGTGAATGAAGGGAGATTAGGCTAAACATTTATATACAGTGTTGAGTTAGTGAATAAGAATGAAGTTGTTTGATGTTGTTTGCAAGCTCACGATCAAAGCAATGTCTCCCTGCTTAGTTTCCAAATGTGCGGTTTGCAAACACACATTGGACAAGGTAGATAGATGTTAGTCAACCAAAGCTGAAAAACTAAGAAAATCCATTGTGTGCTTTTTATTTCATGGACTAATAGTCAGTTCCTGTTGCTGTTGTATCTTTAAGGCTAATGGCATGGTGTTTCAAAATGTTATGGTTCATTATTGCCAAGACTGGAATCCTCTCTCCTGAAAGACTGGTTTTGAGGTTTATCATTTGCACAACAACCCCTTCCCAGTCAGAGAGGGGCTGTTTTTTTGACTAGGCAGGGGGAGGGATAATTATATGAGTATTCTGGCTTGAGTACAAGTGCTAGTTGTTTGGATCAACAGTACAGAGGAAATTTAACCTAGGAAGTCATGCTGGCTTACCTTCCTATCTGTCAGACACTGGATTTGGTTGATTTTGCCACCAGAGCATTTTTCTGTCCTTTTCATAGTTTTACAGTAATAGCTACACCGTGAAGTAGTTGGAGTGTTCTGGTAAAATGTTGCATCACAATTACCCTACCAGGTGGACACTAACGTTTTATTGATTGGTTTCATATTGCTTGTTATAGTCATGTTGTCTTATCTCTATGAGAGCAGTATGTAGTAAGTACACTATAAGGATACATCACATTATGCCAAGTGCAGCAGTCTGTCTCAGGAAGAGAGAGACAGAGCCTCTGGCTTTAACCCTCCCCCACCCTGGCCTGTGTGTGGCTGCCTGGCTGTCAGGAAGAGAGACTCAGTTGAACCCCCCTCCCCCTGGTAAAGCAGCTCTCTAACTCCTTAGCTTCAAATGGAATCCTCCCATTTCACATGGTGGACTTTCCAGTTCAGTGGTTAAATTGCATGCATCTACTGAGTATGACACTGCAAAGGTTACGTGGACTGACTCCACCACCATTAGAGCCTAGTTGCAAGAGGCACTTTGCATTACTGAATCATTACACGTTGATAAGGCTATTTGACACATTGTTGGAATACCAGTGTGGTAGATTTTGCAGGGTCCGCTGCAAGTAATCGCTCAGTTCAACGGATTCCAATCACTTGAGGCGAAGTGTGGTTAGAGTTTATTTTTTACTGACAAAAAACTGTAAACACAACATTGTAACATGACATAAACCAAAACAGTAGAACCACCACACTTTTACACATTTTACTTGATAAGAGAAGGACATTGCTAAAGAGTGAATCTTTAAGAAATGTGGTTTATAACTAAGTTGTGAAATTGGGGAGTAACACACGGTTATGACGGAACAATCCTCACAGTGGTAGAATAAATAGTTCTTAACAACTGTGTCATTTAAAGCAGCTAATCTAGTTAGCTCTCTGATTTTAGCAAAATCAAAACAATCACAGAGCATAATTTTTTTGCTCTCCTTCATTTGCTTGAATTGAAGAAGAAAGGTCTCAGTCATCAGTAGTAATGGGCCAGCTCCTTTTGTGTGACTGAGCACAATCATGACGTCTCCAGGCTGTTCTACCAGAGCACACTGACAAGACCACAGTGTCTCTGGATGTGTCCCAAATGGCTCTGGTCAAATGTAGGGCTCTGGTCAATAGTAGTGCACTATGTAGGGAATATGGTGTTGACAGGAGCACAGGGCCTCTGGCTCTCACTCAATTCAATTTTAATTTAAGGGGCTTTATTTGCATCGGAAACATATGTTTACATTCCAAAAACAAGTGAGATAAATAATAAACAAAAGTGATTAAAAAAATAAAAACAGTAAACATGACACTAAAAAAAGTTATATTCTGCCAGTTCTAGGATCTGTTTGATGTGAACATCACATATTTATCTCTGACTCAGGCAATGCAATTGTTTATTACCTTTTGGTTTGTTTTCCTCTCTCCGCATTCACATTAATTATTGAATAGGACCAAAAATTCCTAAGTATTAATGTGATGATTTGACCTTTAAGGACTAGTTATAGTTGAAACTTTAGGTATAGGCTTATGTCTCAAAAATTGTTGATGTATTTATGTGAGTGCACTTGCTCAACCTCTCTGTGGATGTCTTTTGGTGCATAAAGGATGCTCTATTTGCCTGTTACTGCACATGCTGTAGTCAGCTGTTTTGAAAGAAGTGAGAGGTATTAACTTTTTGCTCACTGACAGGGAGGAAGTAACCTTGGTTGTGGTTTATCGCGTAGATCAGACAACCTCTCAAGCCTAGAAAATGTATAAACTATACCATGATCAGGTGAAAACACAATTAACCATTGTACCCCCCCCCCCCCCCCCCCCCCCCAACCACTTTGCTTTTGTAAATGCTGTGAGAGATTCAGTTACACTTTGTTGGTTCTGTTTTCATGCCTCTGGGTGCTCAACATGCTGTGTGTGCAGTCAAAGGTGTTATTATAGTATAGCTGCCTTTTTAGTATCTGTTGCCTCAGGAAATAGGTGAAGTGTGCACCACATCCTATAGCGAGACTGTGCGCTCTGCCCCCCTGCTTGACCTTGGGTACTATTTTCCACTACTTAAATCAGTCTGCATTCTCCTCCTTAAATCACCACAGTATGTTTTCCCCTAAAATCAGTCCCATTACTCAAATCAATGCATCTTCTCTTTTTCAAATTAGCCTAGTTTGGTCTCAACTGAAATCAGCACGCGCTCCCTTCAGTTTGTATTCTGTCGGCTGAGCCCCTAATGTAACATGTCGTATTCAAACCAGAACTTTCCTATAGTAGGTACTGTATCCACTTGGGAACCATATGTTTTTTATAGATAGTCTAGTTCTGCTGAATGTCTTTGGGCGCGTTCCAAATGGCACCCTGTCCCCTATATAGTGCACTATTTTAAAAGTAGTGCACTATATAGGGAATAGGGTGTCATTTGGGAAGCATACTTTGACAAACTTGTAAATAGTTCAGTCAGTGGAACCAATGTTCCTAAAATAGCCCTCCTCAGCAACACAAGCACTTAATCAGCATAGAAAACAGAAGAATAATTAGAGAGCATGCTTTTTCTGCTAATTAAGTGTTTTTCAATGTTCCTTTCCCTTGCTGCATTTACATCCCAAATGGCACCCTATTATCTACATAGTGTACTACTTTTGACCAAAGCCCTATGGGCCCTATATATGGTATATGGTGCAATTTGGGACACAACCCAGGAGGAACTCTGCTATGAAATAGGATAGTAGCACAACCATCAATTAAAGAAATATAGGAGAGTGCCTCAGCTGGGTTTCTTTGGATGTAGCATTTAAAGTAATTAAAAACAGAACAGACTCGTGTGTTAAAAAGGGATGTTTGGAAAGACAGGAGCGCAAGTCTCGAGACATGTTTATTTAGCATTGTTAGAGAAATGCTGTATTGTGCACTTAAAGGGCAAATCCACCACTTTTCAACTTCATTTTCATTATCTCCAGCACATACATACACTACATGACCAAAAGTATGTGGACACCCGTGGACATCATTTTAAAATCATGGGCATTAATATGGAGTTGATCCCCCCTTTGCTGCATTAGCAGCCTCCACTCATCTGGGAAGGCTTTCCTAGATGTCCGGAACATTGCTATGGGGACTTGCTTCCATTCTACCACAACAGCATTAGTGAGGTCGGGCACTGATGTTGGGCGATTAGGCCTGGCTCGCAGTCAGCGTTCCAATTCATCCCAAAAATATTCGATGGAGTTGAGATCAGGGCTCTGTGCAGGCCAGTCAAGTTCTTCCACACCGATCTGGACAAACCATTATATACCGGTATAGATTCATGGACCGGTTTGGGTTTTTACTTGAAACTCTATAATGGTATTTGAATGTTTGGTTTGTTAAATGTGATATGCAGAGTGTAATGTCCATTTTTATAGTTTACTTCGCTACTTGAGTCGTCTCTCTCCGCTTTCCACACAGACCTAGCCGCGTCCCCTGTCACTCAAGGAGCGCATTTGATGTTCCTCAACCACGAGACACTTGCGTTCAGTCTGCATGGTCAATGCAGCATATGCAGCACTGTTGATAACTTTGATTCCGTTTTCACTTGGCTTCTTAATATAAATCTACTAGCGTTCTATAATCACATTATTCGTTTGTGTTTCATACATCTGCAAACAGCTAGTTTGTATTTTCTTAGCAAGTTGTTCCTAAATATTGTTAGCCTCTGATTGTTAGCCGCTAATGCTAATCGCTAGCTAGCCAGCTAATAAATGTACTGAGTAAGAGCAAGCGTAATTAGCTATACAGCCTGATAATACCAGTAATGGTGTAGACCTAAATCAGCATGTTGTTTGTTCAACAGTGTCTTCTAAATTAAAGAGGTAAACGCAAAGCAAGAATATGTTAGCTACATGAAGTAGCTAAGATAAAACGTTCAATGTAGCCAAAGGTGTTTCCAAGGGGACCCTATAATCTATCAACACATTAGTTCCTACCCTGTCACAATAAGTCCTCCCTGGCATTTTGATTCGTTGTCATGTCAAACAACACTGTATTAAAGTGCCCACTATCATATTATAACTATATAATTAGAACAGACATTCTATTCCCATGATTCCAAAAGTTAAGTGTTTTGCTGTAAATCGCAAGTCAAATTGCAACATGTGATTAAAAAAAGGCCCAGATTCCTTGCCCGTATCGTGCAGCCCTACATTGCAGTGAGGAAATTATCTCAAATGCAGAAATGTATGAAAATTATGACATATTTTGGGGTTGAAGTTGAATTGAACAGTATAGAACAATCAGAATAGAGAAAAACTAATTGAAATCACTTAGAATGTATGTGTTGCCACCCTAGGATCTCTCACTACTCAGAAATAATTTACCTTTGATAACCTGAATGATGCTAGAATGTTTTGGAAGGCTATTAAGTTTATGTCTGGAAACAGTAATGTTAATGAATTACCTTCATCTGTATTGAAGGACTTTGTTGCTGTAAATGACAAAACTGAAATGCTGAATTGTTTCAATTAGCACTTTGTATCATCTGGTAGGCTGTTTGATTCAGTGTCCTCTGTCTCTGTACAACCCTGTGTGGATGAACCAGCGAGAGCTGGTCAAACTTTTAGCTTTTTGCCATTCTCAGTGCAGGAGGTACATAATGCCCTGAAATCCTTAGATCAGAGAAAGCCTGCAGGTCCTGATCTTTTTGTTCCCTGATTTTTAAATCTGGCAGCTGATTTCATAGCTGAACCACTTACATATCTGTTCAATCTAACCCTGGAATGTAATGGAATTCCAAAGATCTGGAAATCAGTATTTCTTCCACCACTTTTAAAAGGGGGAGATCCAACTCTTTTAAATAATTATAGGCCAATATCAAAGCTGTCACCCCTGGTGAAAATACTTGAACCCCTTGTGAGTGAACAGCGAAAAGTGTTTTTATATACTAACTCTATTTTATCAATGTATCAATCGACAAAAAACAACACTGTCTCACTTTTTATTGATCTCATCAAGGCTTTTGATACAGTTGATCATGCTATACAATTATATATTTTTTTAATACCGTGATATAATACTTTGGCCCAGCCCTAGCCCGAACCATGAAAAACAGTCCCTGACCAGTATTCCTCCTGCACCAAACTTTACAGATGGCACTATGCATTGGGACAGGTATCATTTTCCTGGCATCGGCTAAACCCAGATTCGTCCGTCGGACTGCCAGATGCTGAAGGGTGATTGATCACCCCAGGGAACCCGTTTACACTGCTCCAAAGTCCAATGGCGGCATGCTTTACACCACTCCAGCCGACGCTTGGCATTGCGCATGGTGATCTTAGACTTGTGTGCGGCTGCGTGGCCCTGGAAACCCATTTCATGAAGCTCCCGACGAAGAGTTATTGTACTGATGTTGCTTCCAGAGGCAGTTTGGAACTCGGTAGTGAATGTTGCAATTGAGGACAGACGATTTTTACACACTACGTGCTTGAGCACTCAGCCTACCACTTCGCGGCTGAGCCGTTATTGCTCCTAGATGTTTTCACTTCACAATAACAGCACATACAGTTGACCAGGGCAGCTCTAGCAGGGCAGAAATTTGACGGACTGACTTGTTAGAACAGTGCCACGTTGAAAGTCATTGAGCTCTTCTACTGCCAATGTTTGTCTATGGAGATTGCATGGCTGTCTGCTCGATTTTATACACCTGTCAGCTACAGGTGTGGCTGAAATAGCCAAATCCACTCATTTGAAGGGGTGTCCAGATACTTTTGTGTATATAGTGTATGTGACAAGGGGATATTTCTGCTTTTTGTAGAAAGATGTATAAAGTTCTACCCAATTACATCATCAAAAGTTAAAACATTAAAAAAACTGTGATTTTCACGCACTGTAAGATTCGTGGTGACATGGGGAGTAAGAAAATACCCTCCCTCTGGCTAAAAACTCATTGCAGGTTTTGAATATCACCGTTTCTTTCGTTTTAACCACAGATCATAGAAATATGCTGTTTTCACATATGTAGACACTGGTATGGTGCTGGAGAGAATGAATATGAGGTTGAAAGTGGCAGAATTGCCCCTTAAGCAATGACTTTCCAGTTTTCATTTATGAGCAAGCAGTAGGTCAATGGACTTGGAATAGTCCAGTGGGTTTTGGAGAAAAGGGGGGCTATGATATATGCTGTATCTGTCGTCATTCTGTTGTCATCTTCTTTCAAACAGTTTGAATGACAGGTTGCACACACAGGAAGACAGAGCAGCAGTGACCATAACATTGCACACCATGGGATTAAGGAGACTGCAGCCAGACACTGGCAGGATATGTGTGTGTGACATACAAACACTTCCTCTTGTCAAGGACAGTTGTGATAACCACCTCAACTCTCACGCTAGCCAACTGGCACCTCATCCTCCCCTTCATATTGATTTACACTGAATAAGACACTCCATTGTCAATGCAGAAGGAATGCCAAAGAAATAATAGCAGCATTGATGATGCTAACTGATAGCTTGCTTGTCCTCATAAATTGAAAAATATTTGTTTTTCATGAATTGTGGTGCCAGTTTATCATACTAGCATCAGTCAGTTTGTACAATCAATTCCGTTCCTCCTCCTTGCAGCTCAAGGACACTGTGAACCCCCCTTCTCTCCCGAGTCTCCCCCAGGTGTGTAATATTGGGTCAGTCTTGAGTGGAGTCTCTCATCCTGCACCAGTAAGGGGTTGTGAGGTGGTGCCTCTACTGTTGTCCCTCCCTCACTACTCTGTGACATGCTCTGCTGTGCTCTCAGGCAGCCCTGAGGCCCCACAACGCCACCCGAAGCCACACAAGACAACATGGCGGTGGTGGATTCAGTGGAATTAGGGCATTGAGCTTGTATTTATTTAGAGGAGAGGAGGCCAGGAAAGCCTTGAGGGGAATTGAGCCAAGATAGATATGCTGGTGCTGGCGGACTTGTCTATCTATCTGATGTGACAGTGAATGGTTTAGAGGAATGTAGCTAGCACCTGATCGTGGACACTGGTGATGGCTTCCTCTGCAGGCAGCTGACTGCACACATTTCTGGGTGGAAGCCGCCCCCAATTTGTGTGTACACACACACAATAATTTGCCAGTAACAGATGACATTCATATTCTGACAATCTCTGATTTAGTTAATACATTTGATGATACAGTGGTAGCAATGCATGGTTATAACATCTACAGAAAATACAGAAACGTCAATGGTGGAGGTGTTGCTGTTTATTTTCAGAACCACATTCCTGTAAAGCTTAGAGAGGACCTCATGTTAAATACTGTTGAAGTAATATGCTACAGGTTCATCTGCCTCACCTAAAGCCCATTCTAGTGGGAAGCTGCTATAGACCACCAAGTGCTAACAGTCAGTATCTGGAAAACATGTGTGAAATGCTTGATAATGTATGTGATATCAACAGAGAAGTAAGTCAAGCTGCCCACTCAAGAAAACGTTTCAAACTGTAACCAGTGCCTGCAATCTTGTTCAGGTTACCAGTCAACCTACCAGGGTAGTTACAAACAGCACAGGAATGAACAAATGCCTCACAAGTCCTCAACTGGCAGCTTCATTAAATAGTACCCGATAAACACCAGTCTCAACGTCAACAGTGAAGAGAAGACTCCGGGATGCTGGCCTTCTAGGCAGAGTTGCAAAGAAAAAGCCATATCTCAGAATGGCCAATAAAAATAAAAGATTAAGATGGGCAAAAGAACACAGACACTGGACAGAGGAACTCTGCCTAGAACGCCAGCATCCTGGAGTCACTGTTGACGTTGAGACTGGTATTTATGGGGTACTATTTAATGAAGCTGCCAGTTGAGGACTTGTGAGGCATCTGTTTCTCAAACTAGACACTAATTTACTTGCCCTCTTGCTCAGTTGTGCACCGGGGCCTCCCACTCCTCTTTCTATTCTGTTTGGAGCCAGTTTGTGCTGTTCTGTGAAGGGAGTAGTGCACAGAGTTGTAAGGGATCTTCAGTTTCTTGGCAATTTCTCACATGGAATAGCCTTCATTTCTCAGAACAAGAATAGACTGACAAGTTTCAGAAGAAAGTAATTTTTTCGGGCCATTTTGAGCCTGTAATCTAACCCACAAATGCTGATGCTCCAGATACTCAACTAGTCTAAAGACGGACAGTTTTATTTTTTGTTGAATAAGGACAATAGTTTTCAGCTGTGCTAACATAATTGCAAAAGGATTTTCTAATGATCAATTAGCCTTTTCAAATGATAAACGTGGATTAGCTAACACAACGTGCCATTGGAACACAGGAGTGATGGTTGCTGATAATGGGCCTCTATACGCCTATGTAGATATTCCATAAAAAATCAGCAATTTGATGTTATTTTAATGGACAATTTTCTTTATTTTTCTTTAAAAAACAATGACATTTCTAAGTGACCCCAAACCTCTAAGTGACCCCAAAGATGAGGCTGGTGTAACCAAAGTGAAATGGCTAGCTAGTTAGCGCGCGCTAATAGCGTTTCAAACGTCACTCGCTCTGATCCTTCTAGTAGTGGTTCCCATTGCTCTGCATGGTTAACGCTGCTTTGATGGTGGCTGTTGTCGTTGTGTTGCTGGTTCGAGCCCAGGGAGGAGCGAGGAGAGGGACGTAAGCTATACTGTTACACTGGCAATACTAAAGTGCCTGTAAGAACATCCAATGGTCAAAGGATAATGAAATACAAATGGTATAGAGGGAAATAGTCCTATAATTCCTATAATAACTACAACCTAAAACTTCTTGCCTGGGAATATTGAAGACTCATGTTAAAAGGAACCAGCAGCTTTCATATGTTCTCATGTTCTGAGCAATGAACTGAAACATTAGCTTTCTTACATAGCACATATTGCACTTTTACTTTCTTCTCCAACACTAAGTTTTTTGCATTATTCAAACCAAATTGAATGTTTCATTATTTACTTGAGGCTAAATTGATTTTATTGATGTATTATATTAAGTTAAAATAAGTGTTCATTCAGTATTGTTGTAATTGTCATTATTACAAATAAATGTAAAATAATCGTCCGATTAATCGGTATCGGCTTTTTTGGTCCTCCAATAATCGTTATCGGTATCGGCGTTGAAAAATCATAATCGGTTGACCTCTAATATTATTAAGTAGATTTGGATAGAAAACACTCTGAAGTTTCTAAAACTGTTTGAATCATGTCTGTGAGTATAACAGAACTTCTTTAGCAGGCGAAACCCCCAGGACAAACCATTCAGATTTTTCTTTTTTGAGGTCACTCTCTTTTCAATGGGTTTTCATTGGGAATCCAGATTTCTAAGGGACCTTCTTGCAGTTCCTATCGCTTCCACTGGATGTCAACAGTCTTTAGAAATTGGTTGAGGTTATTCCTTTGTGTAATGAAGAAGTACCGCCATCTTGAACGAGGGTCACTTGAAGTGTACTGTTAGATAGAGTAGCGTGACCAGAAAGCTAGCTTCAGTTTGTTTTCCTCCTGTATTGAACACAGATCATCCCGTCTTAAATTTGATTGATTATACCTAAAGTTGTATTACAAAAGAAGTTTGAAATGTTTTGGCAAAGTTTACAGGTCATTTTTGAGATATTTTGTAGTCACGTTGAGCAAGTTGGAACCAGTGTTTTTCTGGATCAAACGCGCCAAATAAATTTACATTTTGGATATATGTCGACGGCATTAATTGAACAAAAGGACCATTTGTGTATGTTTATGGAACATATTGGAGTGCCAATAAAAGAAGCTCGTCAAAGGTAAGACATTAATTATATTTGTATTTCTGCATTTTGTGTCGCGCCTGCAGGGTTGAAATAGCGTTTCTCTCTTTGTTTACGGAGGTGCTATCCTCAGATAATAGCATTGTTTGCTTTCGCTGAAAAGCCTTTTTGAAATCTGACATGTCGGCTGGATTCACAACAAGTGTAGCTTTAATTTGCTATCTTGCATGTGTGATTTAATGAAAGTTAGATTTTTATAGTAATTTATTTGAATTTGGCCCTCTGCATTTTCCCTGGCTTTTGGCCAGAGAAGTTAACTGACTTGCCTAGTTAAATAAAGGTAAACATTTTTGTTGCAAAAATAAACTCCGGTAGCGCAACATCTGAAAAATATCGCACTTGGTAGTGTGTACCGGTGCTCGACCAGTCGGCGAAAGAGAACGGTTGATTGTCAAGGGCAATGAATTCCATTATCTTGGCATTAATGGATGTTCTTACTCTTTTAAATGACTGCTCGACTTGTTGACTGCTTGATCCACACAGCAGACATTGTGGGCTAGGTTAGGAATGCTGTGTTGCACGTGTAGCGCAACATTTTATGCGGCGTCATTACGTCATGTACCTACGTTATATAGGTATGCATGTCTGCTTTGACATCGGTTTTGCACATCGGCGTTAAACTAGACAGCGGGCCGATGTTGGCATTTTTAGCTAATATCGGCCGATTCTGATGTCTTCACCGGTATATCGTGCATCCCTAGTATTTACAGATGGTATACACGTTTGTTATTAAGGCACATGAAAGTTCACATGTTCCAGAAGGCATTTCTGCCCAAAAACGCATTTTAGATTTTTAGAAAAATGTTTACGTTCAAATGGCTCTCTTGTGAAGTAGTGACCCGCGACATACTACTAGTTTCCTGAAATGAGTCACATACGTGAATAGTGGCCTGAGGGAACACGCTTAAAATTTTTAATGGTATCCAATTGGTAGTTACAGTCTCATCGCTGCAACTCCCGTACAGACAATGCCCACTTAACCCGGAAGCCAGCCGCACCAATGTGTCGGAGGAAACACTGTACACCTAGCGACCGTGTCAGCGTGCACTACGCCCTAGTGCGCGATGGGACAAGGACATCCCTGCCGGCCAAACCCTCCCATAACCCGGGTGACTCTGGGCCGATTGCGTGCCGCCCCATGGGTCTCCCGGTCACGGCCAGCTGCGACAGAGCCTGGACTCAATCCCAGAATCTCTAGTGGCACAACTAGGACTGCGATGCAGTGCCTTAGACCACTGTGCCACTTGGGAGGCCTGAGGGAACACACTTGATGTGTTGTGAAAAGTGTTATGAAATGTAATGTCATGTAATGTTTTTAATTGTATATAACTGCCTTAATGTTGCTGGACCCCAGGTAGGGTAGCTGCAAATGGGGATCAGCTAATGGGGATTCTTAATAAATTAATGTACAAAATACACACACACGCACACACCTTCTCCATGTAGGCCTGCACCACTAGCACCTACTGTTTCTCAGACGGGACATCAGCTGTGATTGAATAATATTTTTCTCCGTTAAATTAGTACAGGCGGCCATCCAAACCCCCAGGAAGAAAGCGAAACTGTGGAAACGAGTGAAAATGGAAAGTAAAGGCATTGTTGTTTCCCCTTGTACTGCAATTTGACATTGAAATGAGAAGCTGCAATAATACATTACTAACTACATGTTTTTACCTTCCTGATTCACTATTGAGTTTATAAGAAACATTGTGTTAGAAACAAGTAGGGTAAGTCTACCTATTAATCCTACCAAAATCTAAGTTTAGACATTTCTAACAAATACTGCCCTAATTTATTTAAGAAAAGTCCCAATAAAATGAAATATTCATTTATGATGTGAAGTTTTATGACTTTACTTACAATTGTTTTTTATAAAACATAAAAAGATTTGATAATGTGTGAAAAGTCTGGACTGGGCTTAATTTGGTACCTACTGAATGTACCCTTTAAACCCATGGTTGTTCCAAATAATCCCACTTTTAGATCATCTATTTAAATACATTTCCAAATGTTCAAAACTTACATATGGACATTTCTTATGTTGAATTATATAATATTAATCTCCCCTAAAGTTATTAAAATAAACGCATAATTACTTTTCATTATGAAAGTAGCACTCATAACAGTGGACTTAGGCTTTTGTTCTTGCCTACCAGTACACCATTGCCAGGTCGCAATTGTAAATGAGAACTTGTTCTCAACTTGCCTACCTGGTTAAATAAAGGTAAAATAAATAAATAAATAAACACACCTGATTTAGCTAATGAACTAATCATTGACTTCAATCGAGACATGATTAGTTAACTCAGGTGTGTTATTGCTTGATAAGTAAATATATTAAAAAAATAACCTTCACCCACGCCGGCCATGCAACAAAGACCATAACACACACAATTGTCAAGTAATTATATGAAAGCGGATTCACATTTGATGTACTGCTTTTCTTGTTAATTAGTTTGACTTGTCTTCCTAAAGCCTATCTGAAGACTGTTTCAAATCTCCCTCTCTACTGTGTATTACAAAGGTACAGGTGGTGGACCAACAAATGGGATAACCTGGATGAATGAAGGACAACAATATGACAATGCCCCCACCCAAAAGTGCATGAGTAATCGCCCAACAGTCATCTTCATGTCCCTAGCATTTTTGTCCACCACTTGTAGGTCCTTTATCCCTCAACCCTGGTCTTAGTCTTCTCTCTCTGCATCAACAACTACCTGTCCATTCCAAACGTCTTGGAGAGAGTACAGAGGTTTCTAATTGTTTCTAATCTTGGGAAAGGCGTATGACTAGATGCATAATATGCATAGCTGTAGTTTTTGTGTGATTTTAAACAACTTAAATCTGAACCAAAAACAAACGATTTATGCATGATCATTGAATATTAGGGATATCAACACACTATCCCCATGGGTTTCAGTGCAACATTTCCTTAATAGGAGCATACTGAACTTAATTGGAACAACAGTGATTTATGGTGAAAAAGATAGCAAAATCAATATTTGGAAACCGATGGTTTGGGGTATACATATCCACACTGTAGACTACAATATTATGCAAAATTAGTATTGAACAACATTTATCTATTACCATTTACATTCTGCATAGAGGGAGTTTCCTTTTTTTGCTACTGTACCCCCTAAGCTCACTCGAGATGCATGTACAATATACAACAATGTAACCTATGTATAACAATGCAAGTTTAATTTAACAGTAAAATAAGACTAAATGCATTTGAAAATGTACACTGTAAATGCCTGAAATCTATTGTCTTGTTGTAGTTCATCAAGTTATTTTGCTCCTGTGTGACTGTGACATGCAGGCACGACTGCTATCGGGAAAAACCCATATATGTCAATTGGCAAGAAGTAGTCATTAATGCCCATGAAATATGCTATCATGTGCAAGTATTAGTACATTCATATCTGAATTTTACATAAAGTATGATAACTTATCTTAGACGGTAATAAATATGTCAGAAAAATGTGTTTATCTGAGGGTTGATATTGACCTCAAGTGGGAACTGACACAACGGGCAATAACGTAATAATAAAACACCTGATTCTTAGAATTAAAACTGTTATGATAAAACAACCAGATTAATAGGTTGAAACATTAAATAGCTGAAAATGTTTTTTTATTTATTTTTATTCAAAGATGGAAGTGGACTTAATAGTTATGCTTACCCTATTTTTTGCTTCGTGCTACAATACAAGAGTGACATTTCTGTGTTCACGTAGTGAGTCAGCATATTGTGTTGACCTGCCTGTTGCTTGTTTCGAGAGGTCTAGATATCACAAGACAGTCAGTTGCCTTATCACCACTCACTTTGCTTATCCTATGGGCAGATTACTGTCCCGTGTCCATGTAGACCTCCCCAGGCTGTAGACAGAGAGACTGTTCTGTTCCAGTTGTGTTATTCTGTGCTGTTTTTACTGCCGTGCAGAGACGACTAGGGCTACTCTGTCCTTCATCATTGCTCTCACAGTTTGCTGATTGTCTTTCATCTATTGTCTTCTCTTTCAGGTTTTTACTCACTAATGCTGTGAAAGGGCTTTGATCTGGTGTCCTACAGCCCTATCAGCACAGTGTGGGCCTCAGGCTCTCACCCTCCATTGCCATCTCACTCTCTCTCTCTCTCTGAGTCTCTCTCTCTTTCTCTCTCTCTCCTCCCCCGGAGCGCTCTCTCTCCCGCTCTCAAAACATTTTGTCAGGGTGTGGTGGACAGTGAAGTCCACACAGTTGAAACGCTTTTGTTTGTTGTGGTTTAGTATGGCTTTGCCAAGGGCAACTGGCTGTTGTGTGGGTCTATCTCTCTCTGTAATTCCTGAAATAGTAGCGGTCTATTAAATTACATTTGGCGATGTTTTGCAACTCTTGAATCTTGAATGCAACCTCCTGAGCCCCGAGGAAGAAAACAAGCCATTGAGCTTGGAGACAATATTTTTTCCAACGCACAAATTTCACAACAGCACTGCGAACATACACAAAAGTAAAGTTTGTGGATTGTGGAACCTCTGCCCACCCCCTTGGTTTTTGATCAGAATTACTTTTTGTTCAATGCTGAGGGAAAAAAATGTTTCCCGAAGTGCCCACAGAGTTAGTTTAGAGAGGATCATGCTGAGTGCAGGCTTGTAAAGGTGGAAGCGGGCCACAGTGCTCTTATTACGTGAGAGTGTCCTTTTTCCAAGCTGCCCTGAGCCTCCTTTTCTTTTGGTCGTTTCCTTGTTCCTTGTCGCTGATCCATGGAAACTTCTCTTGACTTTGAAGCTGGCGAATAGAGAGGGGGGCAGCAAAGCTGGGGGAAGGGGGTACCTAACCCTACCACCCCCTCTACACCCCCTCACTACTTTTTTACTTGTCCTCTGACCTCACAGGCCCACCCCTCAATACCCCGTCCCTGCTCCAGGTTGAAGATGTCATAACAGCGTGGCTGTGGCTCTGCTGGGTTATTCCTCAGAGGAATGTACTGTCATGGACCCTGGGTCCTGGTGCTGTGTGTAGTTTGGCTGCTGTCTGCGCTCCGGATCAGGCCTGGCCGCCGCTGGCACCCTCTCAGGCACACCTGTCAGTGCCATTCTGGGCAGAGCCGGCACTGTCCCTCCCGTCCGCTGTGGGCACCAGAAGAGCCACTCAGTAGAGCTTCCAGTCCATACCCCTTCACACGCAACACAGCCAGTCCTGGTGGGTGTGGTGGGGAAAGAGGCTGACAAATTCACATTTCATGATTTGAAAAACATCCACGCGGCATCCGTGATCACTGAGGTCCCTTTGGTCAGACTTCATGGACGCAGTGTTATAGTACACCTGGGGGAGCAGAGCCACTTATGGCATAAGTTCATACTGTCAACAGAGATGACTTATTGTTATATAGTTAATCATAGATAAGCATTCCTGTCAGTCATGACTGGCCTGTTTTCAATGTATCAATAGTCATGACTACAGTAGCTAGCTACCAGGTTACATCCCAACTCATTTACAGTGGTGGGGTGAATACAGACACTCAGTGTGAGAAGAATGACTAGAATGTTTAGAGAGGGCTGGAATAGAGTGTCTTTCTACCAATGGCATCCTGCGGCGGACGAGTCATGTGACTTGGCTGCCATTTGTCTTTTGGTTGGCCTCAAGGTGGGGAATAATACTCCTAGCAGCTGCAGAAAGCATTTCCGGCGGAGGGTTTTCTCCTTAGCGGAGCACATGGAGGTCTGTCCTGCCTGCCGCGATACACTGTAATATAAACTGGAGAGATCCACAGGCTTCACAGAGGGCTTCTCTCTCAGTGTGAGAGGGCATATTTTACACCCCAGTGTGGTAGAGGAAGGTGATAGAATGGACCAAAGCCACAGGGAGAGATGGTACACTAATAAATAACCTGCTGGCTATGTGCTGCTCTAAGGAGCGTGATGACACGCCATAAGTGTATTTCCTAAGGGGCAATTCCATAGTAACGGAATTACACTTAGACTCAGTTTTTTCCACTTTGAACTGTATGCCAAAAAAAAACTATTGATTTAAAATGTTAACAAACCATACAACTCTATGTGCAAGGACTACTTTCAACAATACAAATACAACAATTTACAACAATTTAGTGGAAGAACTGTGCAAATGCATACTTTGGTAACAGAATTATGGTAGAATCTCCCTCTGGGTTTTCCAAAAGCTCTGCAGAAAGAATTGGTTCTCAACTATGACTTGGAACCTTGAGTTTGAAAAATATATTTTCGTTATTGAACTACAGTACGTGAAGTGGATTTGTACTCGGTAACGGAATTATATCATGGGTCCCTGATCTGTAATACACAGAAATACATAATTATGGATATGAATGTCATTCTGCTCATGTTTCACAAGTTTGAACATCACAGCAGAGCACAGTGCAGTACAATAGAGTAGAGTACAGCAGAGTACAGTAGTACAATAGAGTACAGCAGTACTCTACTGTACTATACTTTTCTTTACTGTATTGTACTGTGTTCTACTCACTGTACTGTATTGTACTGTACTGTGCTATCCAAACATCTATGATAAGTTCAGATTTGATCCAGTCCGGTCCGCCTGTGGACATCAAGGCCAGGGTGGACTGACCAAATGTCAACTACTTTTCAACGTCCATGGACGTCCGGTGTCGGTCAGTGCTCAGTGGGTGAGGATGCTGGTTACAGCACATGGAAAGAGAGGGGGCTTTTGGGTAGGTGTCAGTGAGAGCTGGGAGAGTGAGAGAGGCAGGGAAAGAGAGAGAGGGAGGGGTTGTCCAGACTCTGACTGTTTTTACACTATTGGTTTGACCATCAGACAACAGAAAAACAAAGAAAACTGTTGTGAGCTGAACATAACAGTATGCCAGTGGAACGGAGGACAGTAGCAGGTGACCCAACTGTGGTTTGTGACTATTATGATTTCCCGTTGTAGCCAATTTGTCACGCCTTGGTCTTAGTGTTTTGTGTTTTCGTTATATATTTTGGTCAGGCCAGGGTGTGACATGGGTTTACGTGTTGTGTTTCGTATTGGGGTTTTATAGGATTTGGGATTGCTATGTTTAGGGGTGTGTCTAGTTAGGCTTGGCTGCCTGAGGCGGTTCTCGATCAGAGTCAGGTGCTTCTCGTTGCCTCTGATTGGGAACCGTATTTAGGTAGCCTGAGTTCGCTTTGTCTTTGGTGGGTGATTGTTCCTGTCTCTGTGTAGTGTTCACCAGATAGGCTGTATAAGTTTCACGTTCCGTTTGTTGTTTTTGTATTTATTTAGTTATTTCATGTATCGTCACTTTTTCCCATTAAAGACATGAGTAACCACCACGCTGCATTTCGGTCCGACTCTCTTTCTACAAACGAAGAACGCCGTTACACAATTCAGTTGGAGTAATTCTGTTACAGATGTTTTGGGAATTCCGTTACAAATTTGGTAATGGAATTACGAGTTTTAATCACTTAATAATTACATAAACAAAAGGTATATCAGTAAAATCACTATAACTTAATTTGAAGGTATGTGGGTTTTTGGTAATGGAATTACAAGGCACAAGTCAATGTTTCTTAAACTTACAAAGGTAAACAATTGTTGATATTAGTTGGCAGGATTCTTTACGTCAATATTATTGTGTTTTGATGTAGGCTATTTCTGATACTTTTTCTGGTAGATGTTTTCTAAGACCTCTTTTCTATCTGTTTATCCAGAAATCAACACCTTTACTTATGCTACATTTTTAAGATGGAAAATGGTTGAAAATGTATCTACAGTGCATCCGAAAAGAATTCAGACGCCTTCCCTTTTTCCACATTTTGTTATGTTACAGCCTTATTTTAAAATTGATTTAAATAAAAAAGGTTTTTCATCAATCTACACACAATAGCCAACAAAGACAAAGTGAAAACAGGTTTTTAGAAATGTTTGCAAATATATAAAAAATAAACAACAGAAATATCTTATTTACATAAGTATTTAGACCCTTTACTAGGAGACTTGAAATTGAACTCAGGTGCATCCTGTTTCCATTGATCATCCTTAAGATGTTTCTACAACTTGATTGGAGTCCACCTGTGGTAAAGTCAATTGATTGGACATAATTTCGAAAGGCACACACCTGTCTATATAAGATCCCACAGTTGACAATGCATGTCAGAGCTCAGAGACAGGATTGTGTCAAGGCACAGATCCGGGGAACGGTACCAAACTATGTCTGGAGCATTAAAGGTCCCCAAGAACACAGTGGCCTCCATCATTCTTAAATGGAAGAAGTTTGGAACCACCAAGATTCTTCCTAGAGCTGGCCGCCCGGCCAAACTGAGCAATCAGGGGAAAAGGGCCTTGGTCAGGGATGTGACGAAGAACCCAATGGTCACTCTGACAGAGCTCCAGAGTTCTCTTTAGAGATGGGAGAACCTTCCAGAAGGCCAAACATCTCTGCAGCACTCCACCAAGGCCTTTATGGTAGAGTGGCCAGATGGAAGCCACTCTTCAGTAATAGGCACATGACAGCCCACTTGGAGTTTGCCAAAAGGTACCTAAAGGACTCTCAGACCATGAGAAAGAAGATTTTCTAGTCTGATGAAACAAGGACTGAAATCTTTGCCCTGAATGCCAAGCGTCACGTCTGGGGGAAACCTGGCACCATCCCTACGGTAAAGCATGGTGGTGGCAGCATCATGCTGTGGGGATGTTTTTCAGCGGCAGGGACTGGGAGACTAGTCAGGCTCAAGGGAAAGATGAACGAAGCAGAGTACAGAGATCCTTGATGAAAACCTGCTCCAGAGCGATCAAGACCTCAGACTGAGGCAAAGGTTCACCTTCCAACAGGACAACTACCCTAAGCACACCGCCAAGACAACGCAGGAGTGGCTTCGGGACAAGTCTCTGAATGTCCTTGAGTAGCCCAGCCAGAGCCCAGACGTTCAAACATATCTGGAGAGACCTGAAAATAGCTGTGCAGCAACGCTCCCCATCCAACAGAGCTTGAGAGGATCTGCAGAGAAGAATGGGAGAAACTCCCCAAATACAGATGTGCCAAGCTTGTAGAGTCATACCAAAAAAGACTCAGGTATGTAATCACTGCCAAAGGTGCTTCAAGAAAGTTCTGAGTAAAGGGTCTGAATACTTATGTAAATGTGATATTTCTGTTTGATTTTTTTTATACATTTGCAAAAATGTATAAAAATGTGTTTTTGCTTTGTCATTATGGGGTATTGTGTGTAGAAAAGTCAAGGGGTCTGAATACTTTCGGAATGCACTGTATGCTTTCATTTCCCAGAAATATAGACTCTTAGCTGTCATTTGACACCCAATTTGATATGCTCCTATGAACTTCCCATGGGTCCTTTTTGATGGATATGCCCTAAGGCAGTAAAGGGTGATTTGCCTGTGCATACCTAGCATATCAGAGCTGAACATCCTGCAAGTAGCTTCATTGTTCAGTTACAATAACACTACATGGGACAAGACGACCACAGTACCACAGTTTTCAATCCAGTGGGACTTTCAGGTGTTTTGCAATTATCCTAACCCAAGTAGGAAATATAGGGTGAGATCTTGTCAGAGCGATGGCATGCTTTCTGTGCTTGCCTCCATTGTTGCTCCATTCAAGGAGGTGTGGTACTTCCTCTTGAAGGTGTGGCTGTGGTATGAGATTAACATGAAAGATATGTCTGGTATTTATGGATTTTTCTGCATGTTGCATTGTTCGCTTTGAGATACTGCCCTGAGCCTTTTCCCAGCTCTACGGCATGTGTATAACAGTCATGAAGATGTAACTCAGTGATATTTGACTGTCAGTTTATTATATTGCCAAGAGGGATGCGTTTCTATGGAAGCTTCCTTCCATAGTAATAGCATGCCATTTGCTGGAGCGCCTTGATGCTAAGCTAAGGCTACACCACTGAGTTCCTAAATTTAGGGCTGACTGCGTTGTGATCCCTAATGAATCGATCAGTGGAAGAGGCGGTTCCGTCTTAAGACCAGAAAGTAGTACCAGGGGGTTGTCTCCATGGCTCTCAAGCCAACAAATAACCTGTAATTGTGAATCATCTAGCAGAGGAATATGTTGCTAGGCACAGGGCCAGTGAAGCTGAGTAGCCTTTGAAACTCCTGTCGGAAAATCTATCAGAACCAACTGTTTCTGAACCTTTTTTTAGCCCCCTCCCACCCCTGTCCTCCGAACTATCACAGCTATCACAGATCAGTTTTCACATACTTGTGCGCTTTCTTCAATTCACCACTGTCTTTCTTTGTGACATGACAGGCAGCCGCATTGTGTTCACACATTCCTTGAGGTTTTTTTTGTGGGTATTCTCTCCAGAATCAAAGTTCAGTTATGCTAAAGCTTTTACACAATGGTTTTGAGTGTTACGCCAAAGGCTACTGTATAATATACTGCACTTGTGTCGTACCTTTCATACAACCGTTTCATCATTTGTTTTGCCTGTCAAATATACCACATAATAACCTTTTTGTTACATTACATTACAGTCCTGTATACTGGCAGGCATACTGGGAGACAGTCTTCTAGCCTACCACATACAGTGCATTCTGAAAGTATTCAGACCCCTTGACTTTTTCCACATAATGTTACGTTACAGCCTTATTCTAAAATGGATTAAATGAAAATCCTCTTCAATCTACATACAATACTTCATAATTACGAAGCAAAAACAAGTTTTTAGACATTTTTGCTAATTTATAAAAATAAAAATATCACATTTACATAAGTATTCAGACTCTTTACTCAGAACTAGAGGTCGACCGATTATGATTTTTCGATACCGATACCGATTATTGGAGGACCAAAAAAAGCCGATACCGATTAATCGGCCGGTTAAAAAAAAGAAGTATTTGTAATAATGACAATTATAACAATACTGAATGAACACTTATTTTAACTTAATATCAATAAAATCAATTTAACCTCAAATAAATAATGAAACATGTTCAATTTGGTTTAAATAATGCAAAAACAAAGTATTGGAGAAGAAAGTAAAAGTGCAATATGTGCCATGTAAAAAAGCAAACGTTTAAGTTCCTTGCTCAGAACATGAGAACATATGAAAGCTGGTGGTTCCTTTTAATATGAGTCTTCAATATTCCCAGGTAAGAAGTTTTAGGTTGTAGTTATTATAGGAATTATAGGACTATTTCTCTCTATACCATTTGTATTCCATTAACCTTTGACTATTGGATGTTCTTATAGGCACTTTAGTATTGCCAGTGTAACAGTATAGCTTACGTCCCTCTCCTCGCTCCTACCTGGGCTCGAACCAGGAACACAACAACAACAGCCACCCTCGATGCAGCGTTACCCATGCAGAGCAAGGGGAACACCCACTCCAAGTCTCAGAGCGAGTGACGTTTGAAACGCTATTAGCGCACACCCCGCTAACTAGCTAGCCATTTCACATTGGTTACACCAGCCTAATCTCGGGAGTTGATAGGCTTGAAGTCATAAACAGCTGCTGGCAAACGCACAAAAGTGCTGTTTGAATGAATGCTTACGAGCCTGCTGCTGCCTACCACCGCTCAGTCAGACTGCTCTATCAAATCATAGACTTAGTTATAACATGATAACACACAGAAATACGAGCCTTAACACACAGAAATATGGTCGAATCCGGAAACTATTATCTCAAAAACAAGACGTTTATTCTTTCAGTGAAATATGGAACCGTTCCGTATTTTATCTAACGGGTAGCATCCATAAGTCTAAATATTTCTGTTACATTGCACAACCTTCAATGTTATGTCATAATTACGTACCATTCTGACAAACTAGGCGGCCCAAACTGTTGCATATACACTGACTCTGCGTGCAATGAACGCAAGAGAAGTGACACAGTTTCACCTGGTCAATATTGCCTGCTAACCTGGATTTCTTTTAGCTAAATATGCAGGTTTAAAAATATATACTTCTGTATATTGATTTTAAGAAAGGCATTGATGTTTATGGTTAGGTACACATTGGAGCAACGATACGCACCGCATCGATTATATGCAATGCAGGACACGCTATATAAACTAGTAATATCATCAACCATGTGTAGTTAACTAGTGATTATGATTGATTGATTGTTTTTTATAAGATAAGTTTAATGCTAGCTAGCAACTTACCGTGGCTTCTTTCTGCATTCACGTAACAGGCAGTCTCCTCATAGAGTGCAATGTAATCAGGTGGTTAGAGTGTTGGACTAGTTAACTGCAAGGTTGCAAGATTGAATCCCCCGAGCTGACAAGGTAAAAATCTGTCGTTCTGCCCCTGATCGAGGCAGTTAACCCACCGTTCCTAGGCCGTCATTGAAAATAAGAATGTGTTCTTAACTGACTTGCCTAGTTACATAAAGATTAAATAAAGGTGAAAAAAAAATATGGCCAAATCAGTGTCCAAAATACCCATTTCCGATTGTTATGAAAACTTGAAATCGGCCCTAATTAATCGGCCATTCCGATTAATCGGTCGACCTCTACTCAGAACTTTGTTGAATCACCTTTGACAGCGATTACATCCTCTTGGGTATGACGCTACAAGCTTGACACATCTGTATTTGGGGAGTTTCTCCCATTCTTCTCTGCAGATCCTATCAAGCTCTGTCAGGTTGGATCGGGAGCGTCGCTACACAGCTATTTTCAGGTCTCTCCAGAGCTGTTCGGTTGGGTTCAAGTCCGGGCTCTGGCTGGGCCACTCAAGGACATTCAGAGACTTGTCCCGAAACCACTCCTGCGTTGTCTTGGCTGTGTGCTTAGGGTCGTTGTCCTGTTGGAAAGTGAACCTTTGCACCAGTCTGAGGTCTTGAGCGCTCTGGAGCAAGTTTTCATGAAGGATCTCTCTATACTTTGCTCTGTTCATCTCTACCCCGATCCTGACTAGTCTCCCAGTCCCCGCTGCTGAAAAACATCCCCACAGCACGATGCTGCCACCACCATGCTTCACCGTAGGTATGGTGCCAGGCTTCATCCAGATGTGATGCCTGGCATTCAGGCCAAAGAGTTCAATCTTGGTTTCATCAAACCAGAGAATCTTGTTTCTCATGGTCTGAGAGTCCTTTGGGTACCTTTTGGCAAACTCCAAGCAGGCTGTCATGTGGCTTTTACTGAAGAGAGGTTTCCAGGCTGGATTGGTGTAGTGCTGCTCAGATGGTTGTCCTTCTGGAAAGTTCTCCTTTCTCCATAGAGGAACTCTGGAGGTCTGTCAGACCGAGGCCCACCTCCCTGACCAATGCCCTTCTACCCCAATTGCTCAGTTTGGCCGGGCGGCCAGCTCTAGGAAGAATCATGGTTGTTCCAAACTTCTTCCTTTTAAGAATGATGGAGGCCAGTTCTTGTGGACCTTCAATGCTGCATACATTTGTGGGTACCCTTCCCCAGATCTGTGCCTTAACACAATCCTGTCTCAGAGCTCTACGGACAATTCCTTCAACCTCATGGCTTGGTTTTTGCTCTGACATGCACTGTCACCTGTGGGACCTTGTATAGGCAGGTGTGTGCCTTTCCTTATCATGTCCAATTCATTGAATTTATCACAGGTGGACTCTAATCATGTTTTAGAAACATCTCGAGGGTTATCAATGGAAACAGGATGCACCTGAGCTCAATTTCGATTCTCATAGCAAAGGGTCTGAATACTTATGTAAATATATTACTGTTTATTATTTTTTATACATTTGCAAACATTCTATAAACCTGTTTTCACTTTGTTATTATGGGGTATTGTGTGTAGATTGATGAGGATTTTTTGTTATTTAATACATTTTGGAATAAGCCTGTAACGTAGCAAAATGTGGAAAAGGGAAGGGGTACGAATATTTTCCGAATGCACTTGAACTCTTCTTCATTGTTTTTCAAATCGTAAGTCTACTACAGAAGAAAACTGACTGTTGTGGATGCCCCGGCCCGCTGTGTAAGCTCTCCCTGAGGGTGTGTGGCCAGATCACCTCTCAGTATGGATCTCTCAGGCCAGGGATGACTCCTCAGGGGTTTGAAGGATTTGGGGGAAAGACATCTGACTCCAGCTGCATCACTGGGCTCTGTGTAGAAGCCACTGGAAAACACTCCTATCGGTCTGGCCTCGTTCCTGAAGCTCTCCAAGACTCCAACTAGGCCCATCTCCTTGCTCAGAGCTCAATGTCTCAGACTGTCTGTGTTATTCAGCTCCTTTCATTCTGTCTTTGATGCACTAAAATGATTGGAGTGGGACTATGTAGGATTTTCTCATGATAAAAACGCTTTTGGTCTGAGACGCTGTCCAAATATTAAAGGATCCGCACAGATGTGCTGTTGTGCATATAATAAATAACAATATATGAAACAGAAAGCTCTTCGTTAAAAGAAGCTATTCAGTATTTGGTTAGGATCCTCTTGCTGACTTTGTGCTACACTGTGATACAAAGCAACCAGGCACTAAACTGGTTGATATATACAGTGCCTTGTGAAAGTATTCGGCCCCCTTGAACTTTGCGACCTTTTGCCACATTTCAGGCTTCAAACATAAAGATATAAAACTGTATTTTTCTGTGAAGAATCAACAACAAGTGGGACACAATCATGAAGTGGAACGACATTTATTGGATATTTCAAACTTTTTTAACAAATCAAAAACTGAAAAATTGGGCGTGCAAAATTATTCAGCCCCTTTACTTTCAGTGCAGCAAACTCTCTCCAGAAGTTCAGTGAGGATCTCTGAATGATCCAATGTTGACCTAAATGACTAATGATGATAAATACAATCCACCTGTGTGTAATCAAGTCTCCGTATAAATGCACCTGCACTGTGATAGTCTCAGAGGTACGTTAAAAGCGCAGAGAGCATCATGAAGAACAAGAAACACACCAGGCAGGTCCGAGATACTGTTGTGAAGAAGTTTAAAGCCGGATTTGGATACAAAAAGATTTCCCAAGCTTTAAACATCCCAAGGAGCACTGTGCAAGCGATAATATTGAAATGGAAGGAGTATCAGACCACTGCAAATCTACCAAGACCTGGCCGTCCCTCTAAACTTTCAGCTCATACAAGGAGAAGACTGATCAGAGATGCAGCCAAGAGGCCCATGATCACTCTGGATGAACTGCAGAGATCTACAGCTGAGGTGGGAGACTCTGTCCATAGGACAACAATCAGTCGTATATTGCACAAATCTGGCCTTTATGGAAGAGTGGCAAGAAGAAAGCCATTTCTTAAAGATATCCATAAAAAGTGTTGTTTAAAGTTTGCCACAAGCCACCTGGGAGACACACCAAACATGTGGAAGAAGGTGCTCTGGTCAGATGAAACCAAAATTGAACTTTTTGGCAACAATGCAAAACGTTATGTTTGGCGTAAAAGCAACACAGCCCATCACCCTGAACACACCATCCCCACTGTCAAACGTGGTGGCAGCATCATGGTTTGGGCCTGCTTTTCTTCAGCAGGGACAGGGAAGATGGTTAAAATTGATGGGAAGATGGATGGAGCCAAATACAGGACCATTCTGGAAGAAAACCTGATGGAGTCTGCAAAAGACCTGAGACTGGGACGGAGATTTGTCTTCCAACAAGACAATGATCCAAAACATAAAGCAAAATCTACAATGGAATGGTTCAAAAATAAACATATCCAGGTGTTAGAATGGCCAAGTCAAAGTCCAGACCTGAATCCAATCGAGAATCTGTGGAAAGAACTGAAAACTGCTGTTCACAAATGCTCTCCATCCAACCTCACTGAGCTCGAGCTGTTTTGCAAGGAGGAATGGGAAAAAATTTCAGTCTCTCGATGTGCAAAACTGATAGAGACATACCCCAAGCGACTTACAGCTGTAATCGCAGCAAAAGGTGGCGCTACAAAGTATTAACTTAAGGGGGCTGAATAATTTTGCACGCCCAATTTTTCAGTGTCCCACTTGTTGTTGATTCTTCACAAAAAAATACAGTTTTATATCTTTATGTTTGAAGCCTGAAATGTGGCAAAAGGTCGCAAAGTTCAAGGGGGCCGAATACTTTCGCAAGGCACTGTAGGACTATACAGTGTAGTTTAGGGTTTGCATTTAAACTTTGAGGGTTTATTTTGGCACTCCATGAGAAATTTAATTGGTTCAGTGAATTGAATTCCACACCAAGCTCTGCAGAAATAGTGTATCCATACTCAAAGAATGTGTCTATTTCTCAATTTAATGCACACTATTTATTAAGCTCTGGCTCTATCCATCATCGTAGGAATAATATCCTAATAAGGTGTGAAAGTATAAGGTCTTGTGTTCGGTAAATAGCTGTTAGCTCTCTATGCCCAAATGTTTTATAGTTTTAACTCTTGAAACAGCCTGCCTAGGCTACATCACGTAGCCTATCTTTTTCAGGTCTCAGTTTGGAATCTTAAGCTATACGTTATACCTGCTTAATGAGAGTCTGTGTTGAGGCTTGTCAGCTGAAAATTAATGTTTCCACAATGTAAGAAAAACACTGTGTGCACCGTGCAGTGAGTTTTCCGTCAAGACTGTTGTTGCTAGGATCCATTTTTACATTTCCATTTCTCAGTCTTCTCACAACCTCTTTTCTTAATTCAAACTTCCATAACTTCTTGGCAGAAACAAAACAAAAAGATTAGTGGTTTAGGATAACGTTTTTCAAGTTGCTAAAGTTTCTATTTTAAGATTAGGCTGTGGTCTTGACATATAATTCCTTCAGGAGGAGGAGAAGGAAGAGGGGGGGGGGTCTTCAGGAATAAGGAGCATTCAGGCCACATGGCTGCAGAGGTGGAGGATGGTTGCACAATCTCTTACAAGAGCTCTGCATTCTGGTGCACACTACACCTCCCTATGTTTTTAATGCTTGATGAAAGGGAATCATTTAGCCGACGTGGGACTGGGCCTGTAAATATTGTGGAATGCTGAGATACAATGATATGCAAATCGCCATAATGATAGCTGTACAAAATATATTTATTTGACAGTTTTTGTTTAAAGGCAATTATTGGTCTTGTCCTTGCTTGTCCTAGCTTTGTGTTTCAGTCTACAGTATATTGGACACAGGATTTCCGTTACTAAAGTATAGTACCGGACATTTGACCGGCAGAATTTAAATTTACCTGACATTTTAGAAATTTACTGGACCCATATGCATTGGGTACGTATCCTGATTATGGTGTATACCCACGGTGCTTAGAGTGACAGATGGTCATTAATCTTAACAGAACATGCAACTCGGGGATGCAACGGTGTGCGTCCTTCTTACCGAATCCCAATGCGCACTTTGAAGATGCTAGAATAGCTGTCCACATTTACTTTTCCTCCGCCAACAAGACTAGTAGCGAACAGTAAAATCACTAGCCTGTCAATCTACTATCGCCATAGTAGAAACGTTGACATATTCTATTGGTCAGCTTGTCGTTCTGTGCGAGAAATACCCTATTTCAAACAGACTCTGGGACAGTTGTGGGATGATATATCCCAAATTCATACAACCAGTACATCAAAATAACTTTAAAAAGCATTGAGGCTGATGCAACAGATCAGAACGTTTAGCTTAAAATGTTGATCAACTATTATTTCTTCACATTTTAGCTGTGCAGCAATGTAATTAGCGGGAAAACACTGTTGTCAAATCCGCACTGCACATTAAAGTGGGTTCATGTGACAGAGATGGAAATTAGAAATCCATTCGAAATTTTGAAATATGGGGAATCTAAAGATGCAACAACTAGCATGGGTTGCTAATATGACTAGGATACTGCCTTTGGTTACTGGACAATGAAAGAAAGTTGATTTGAAAACCAATAGAACATGAGAAAAATAGACTACTGGTTTCAATGGCATATGGAAGTCTTTATAAAAGAATTGCCTTCATGTTTAAAGAAACAGATTTTGGCTCGGCTACTTTGAAGACATGCCTCACAATATGAAGTAAAACGTTAAGATTTCACCCAATTAAGTATATGTTTTCAAAAGGCATACTGCCTCCAGCTCACATTGCAAAGAGGTGTGTGACGTGCTGAAGCCTGCCTACTGTTGCCCAAGTACTTGAATAGCGAATGGGAAGTGTGCTTCAATTACCAGTTGAGAAATAAAAATAGTAGCTATTTTAATCGTGACCATCAAAACTGTTTTCAACACGCGATTGCATTTAGAATTGTTGTGCAAGGATTGGGCTTATAAAAGCATGTTTTACCCCAGCAGCAACAGGAGCTGTAGCAGCAACTCTTGCCCTGGCTTTCTTTATGAGATTATGACTTCTCATTTTCTCTAATATGAAGTGATGGAAATCAACTCAGCAGTCTGAAGCACTGACTCATACATTTTTATTGCGGAAGCACAAATATAAATTGGATATCCCCTATATAATTATGTACAGTGCATTTGGAACGTATTCAGACCCCTTGACTTTTTACACATTTTGTTACATTACAGCCTTATTCTAAAATTGATTAAATTGTTTTTTTCCCACCTCATCCAACTACAGACATACCCCTTAATCATAAAGCAAAAACAGGTTTTTAGAAATGTTAGCAAATGTACATTAAATATAAAGATGCGGGCTGTCATGTGCCTTTTACTGAGGAGTGGCTTCCATCTGGCCACTCTACCATAAAGGCCTGATCTGGTGGAGTGCTGCAGAGATGGTTGTCCTTCCGGAAGGTTCTCCCATCTCCACAGTGGAACTCTGGAGCTCTGTCAGAGTGACCATTGGGTTCCTGGTCACCTTCTCCCCCAATTGCTCAGTTTGGCCGTGCGGCCAGCTCTAGGAAGAGTCTTGGTGGTTCCAAACTTCATCCATTTAAGAATGGAGGCCGCTGTGTTCTTGGAGACCTTCAATGCTACAGAAATGTTTTGCTACCCATCCCCAGATCTGTGCCACAACACAATCCTGCTGCGGAGCTCTATGGGCATTTATTTATTTTTTATTCAATCCATTTTGATTGATGAGGAACATTTTTAGAATAAGGCTTTAATAACTTAACAAAATGTGGAAAAAGTCAAGTTGTCTGAATACTTTCCTAATGCACTGAACAAAAATATAAACGCATCATGCAACAATTACAACGATTTGAAAAGGACAGGGATGTAAACAAATTTGTGCCCAAAATTGGAGAGAAATAACCTTTTGGGCGTAATGGAACATTTCTGAGATATTTTATTTCTGTCATGAAACATGGGACCAACACTTTACATGTGTTTATATTTATGTTCAGTGTATATATGTATTAAACTTGGCAAGGCTGGTTGTTAAGTGGTACGCTGGATGCTGTAGTTTTTTACTGGTGATCAGTGCATTCAATTATTAATACTATGTCCACATTTTTACTTTATTCCTTTGATGACACTGTGATTAATATTATATTTTGTAGGTGTTTTTTCATTTCTTGGAATCTTTAACCTGGCAGTGTATAGCTATGGTTGTTGGCTGAAAAAGTATCCCATGAAAATTGCTCACACCAGTCAGAGCAGTAGTAATTGTGCCTTGCCTTGAATGGTGTGCGTGTAAATCCAATATGTACTGTGTTCTCTTTAATTCAGAAGTAATGCAGAACATTCTCACCTCTTGCCACAGCCATGTTACTCATGCAGAGTCGAAACCACCCGATTATGCCGAGCAATGCCTTATTTACAACCTCTCTGGCAGAGATGCTTGGAAATTACGCTGGTGGTGTTAAATGTTAATTTCATTTTTCTGTCAGTAATTCCACTAACGTAGACCAGATGCGTCCTGTTGACTGTGCATTTGTACATTCACTTGAGTTTATTTATTTACTCGGGAACACTGTATATACATTTACAATTTTTACTGGGTAGATACAACAGCTCTCTTGGGTGCTCTTTCTGTAATTATCCATAGTTGATTTGTCATCTGTTTGCCTGTGTTGACATGGAGTTTGAAAAGATTCATCACTTGTAGGCCAAGAAGTGTCTGATAAAAGTAAAAGACAGGGTTTGGCTGAGTTGAATCCTCTATTCTTGTGATAGTGTTTGGTAGATGCCTGCTTCATTTAACAGGCCTTGTCATGTGTTTTTTCTATTGTTATTTTCCTATTGGTTTTATCTAGACCTACACCTCAAGGAATGTCCAGCATGTTAATCAGTGGCTCATTGACCACAAGGCCTGTAAGAGGGTAGCTATACAAGCCTAAAGTCATGAAGTAGAGCCTCATCTAGGTCTCCATTTTACCTGAACCAAACTGGGACTCTTTGTTTATCAGCCTGGCTGGTTTGAGCAGTGAGATTAAAGCCACAGGCCAGGCTATAACTATTGCTATATATATGTACATGACCAATACACATTTATTTGATTTTATTTATTGCATAAACTGTGCCTGTAGACCGATCTAGTCACGCCCAGCTGTAGGGTGAACCCCTGACCTTCACATCTACAATCACCCAATGGGCTGAGTAAAGATCTAGTCACACCCAGCTGTAGGGTGAACCACTGACCTCCACATCTACAATCACCCAATGGGCTGAGTAAAGATCTAGTCACGCCCAGCTGTAGGGTGAACCCCTGACCTTCACATCTACAATCGCCCAATGGGCTGAGTAAAGATCTAGTCACACCCAGCTGTAGGGTGAACCACTGACCTCCACATCTACAATCACCCAATTGGCTGAGTAAAGATCTAGTCACGCCCAGCTGTAGGGTGAACCACTGACTTCCACATCTACAATCACCCAATGGGCTGAGTAAAGATCTACTCACGCCCAGCTGTAGGGTGAACCCCTGACCTCCACATCTACAATCACCCAATGGGCTGAGTAAAGATCTAGTCACGCCCAGCTGTAGGGTGAACCCCTGACCTCCACATCTACAATCACCCAATGGGCTGAGTAAAGATCTAGTCATGCCCAGCTGTAGGGTGAACCCCTGACCTCCACATCTATAATCACCCAATGGGCTGAGTAAAGATCTAGTCACGCCCAGCTGTAGGGTGAACCCCTGACCTCCACATCTATAATCACCCAATGGGCTGAGTAAAGATCTAGTCACGCCCAGCTGTAGGGTGAACCCCTGACCTCCACATCTATAATCACCCAATGGGCTGAGTAAAGATCTAGTCACGCCCAGCTGTAGGGTGAACCCCTGACCTCCACATCTATAATCACCCAATGGGCTGAGTAAAGAGAGGACAAAAATACATGGTTCAAACCGCTTTCTATTTTTCCAACAATGTCTTGTCATAATAAGTCTTAACATAATAATGCTCTGATATAGTATTGTTTTCTTGACCGGGTTTATTTATCATAGGGATCAAGATTGTAGTTTATACAATGTTATAGATTACCCTGCCCAGAACCCAATTACCACTTGTATCAAGATAACTGCAGGTTTAACCCATTTATCATATTCATTGATGGAATGCAACAGCATTTCCACTTCCAAGTGGCTGCTAGGTGAACTCAGCATTTTGTTGCCCACAGAAATGTTGTGTTAAAGAGGTGGGGGAGGAGCAGAGTAAAGGGAGGGAGGGAGAAGGAGGGAGTGAACCACTGAGTGAGCCTGTGTGGGTAGGAGAGCGAGAGACACACACACACACACACACACACACACACACACACACACACACACACTGAAAAGCAAGCTGCAGCAAGCGCCTGGAAGAGAGCTTCACCCACTTACCGCTTCTAAATCCCCTCTTCCCCTCCTGCTAATTCCTTATACGGTAAGGAAAGACACAACCCGCCGGGCCGTTATTTACAGTGTTTACAGAGGAAAACAAAAAGTGAAAATTGACAACCCCTTTGAGCACTCACTAAGACAAGAAGTGGAGTAGAGGTTTAGGTTCCTCTGTGTTTGTGAGACCTCCCAGTTTCCCACAGTGCCCTGGGAGGGGTTGGTCGACCTGGGGAGATGGTGCCCTTGCCTGCTTCCAATCAACCACCAGCTGCAGGCTGTGGTGCTGAAGAATTGTTGATTTCCTGTCCACCCCCTACCACACACACACACACACACACACACACACACACACACACACACAGAGGAAGCCGTCTACCCCTGTTTTCAAAAGTAGGCAACTAAAAGCTCAGCCTGTCTTTCAAATGAAGTGCCTAGCCGATCTAATCCCACAGTTCTCTGTGCACCATGAGGCCCAGCTTCATGGCACAGTTGAATGCAATTTGGGTTCTGCACGTAAAGTTTGTTTCTGTTTCGGAGAACTTGCTTGAAACTAAAGCACTTCAGTTACTCACATACATGTGAAATAAGAACATGTCAATTTAGGTCTAGGCTATACGTTGTTAATCCATTTGTGAAGTTATACAGTATTTTTGATCTTTTTTTATCCGTAATGACAGAAAGATTTAAAACGATATGCATGTGTGCACTGTGCATGTGTACTAAAAAAAGCCTACATTTAAGGTGACAATATAGATAAAAATGAATAAATGGCAAATCATACTAGATATATTATTTTGGCAAGCGATTCTAGATGAAAATTCTAAATGAGACAGTCTGGTTTAAGTTTTTGTAAATGCAGTCATGTGATCGTACTTGTCTATTAAAGTCTACCTAGATGTTCATTCTGTTTAACAATATGACATTAATGTAGTGGTAAACCACTTTGATTCCTAGAGGGGAGGCTGTGCGATATTTTTGCTGTATAAATACTTCTCTGTTAAGACCAGGCACCTCAGTGAAGTTTCCGTCCAGGCTTAAGCTTTCAAAATCCTCAGTGGAAGGTAAAGGCAACCGGTCCTAACAGTGTTGTTGAATCAAAACGATATACTGTGCGAGCACAGTGCTGGAACAGTTACTGTATAACCGACGGTTATGGGTGAAGGCTGTCATGAAAATAAAATAACCCTAGTTAAAAATACATACACAGTGCCTTCGGAAAGTATTCAGACCCTTTGACTTTTTCCACATTTTGTCAGGTTACAGCCTCTAAAATTGATGAAATTGTTTTTTCCCCTCATCAATCTACACATAATACTCCATAATGACAAAGCAAAAACAGGTTTCTAGAAATTTTTGCAAACTGAAATATCACATTTACATAAGTATTCTGACCCTTTACTCAGTACTTTGTTGAAGCACCTTTTGCAGTGATTACAGCATCGAGTCTTCTTGGGTATGACGGCACAAGTTTGGCACACCTGCATTTGGGGAATTTCTCCCTTTCTTCTTCTGCCTCTCAAGCTCTGTCAGGTTGGATGGGGCACGTTTCTGCACAGCTATTTTCAGGTCTCTCCAGATATGTTTGATCGGGTTCAAGTCCGGGCCACGCAAGGACATTCAGAGACTTGTCCCGAAGGCACTCCTGCTTTGTCTTGGCTGTAGGCTACGGGTTGTTGTCCTGTTGGAAGGTGAACCTTCACCGCCAGTCTGAGGACCGGAGCGCTCTTGAGCAGGTTTTTTAACAAGGATCTCTTTGTACTTTTCTCCATTCATCTTTGCCTCAAACCTGACTAGTCTCCAGTGTCTGCCTCTGAAAAACATCCTCACAGCATGATGCTGCCACCACCATGCTTCACCCTATGAATGGTGCCAGCTTTCTTCCAGACGTGACACTTGGCATTCAGACCAAAGAGTTAAATCTTGGTTTCATCAGACCAGAGAATCTTGTTTCTCATGGTCTGAGAGTCTTTAGGTGCCTTTTGGCAAACTCCAAGCGGGCAGTCATGTGTCCTTTTACTGAGGAGTGGCTTCTGCCTGATTGGTGGAGAGATGGTTGTCCTTTTGGAAGGTTCTCCCATCTCGACAGAGGAACTCTAGAGCTCTGACAGAGTGACCATTGGGGTCTTGGTCACCTCACTGACCAAGGTCCTTCTCCCCCGATTACTCAGTTTGGCCGGGTGGCCAGAATCTTGGTGGTTCCAAACCTCATCGATTTAAGAATGATGGGGGCCACTGTGTTCTTGGAGACCTTCAATGCTGCAGACATGTTGTGGTACCCTTCCCCAGATCTGTGCCTCGACAAAATGCTGTCTCGGAGCTCTACGAACAATTCCTTCGACCTCATGGCTTGCTTTTTGCTCTGACATCCACTGTCAACTGTGGGACCTTATATGAACCGGTGTGTGCCTTTCCAAATCATGTCCAATCAATTGAATTTACCACAGGTGTACTCCAAGCAAGTTGTAGAAACATCTCAAGGATGATCAATGGAAACAGGATGCACCTGAGCTCAATATCGAGTCTCATAGCAAAGGGTCTGAATACTTATGTAAATAAGGTATTTCTGGGTTGTTGTATTTTGTAAAATTTTCTAAAAACCTGTTTTCGCTTTGTCATTATGGGGTAGTGTGTGTAGATTGCTGAGGATTTTTTCCAAATGTAATCCATTTTAGAAAAAAGCTGTAATGTAACAAAACTTGGAAAAAGGGAAGGGATCTAAATGCTTTCCGAATGCACCGTATATAACATTTGTCGAACGAACAGCTGACTGAATAGCTACAATGCAGCAGCAGCACACATGGAAATAGAATGAATAGAACAGGCTTAGAACCTCTAACCCTGGCCATTTCACTGGTAAACTCATGAGTACATTCACAATGGCTGCATGGTACATTTGACATTTTAGTCATTTAGCAGACGCTCTTATCCAGAGTGACTTAAGGTTACTGCGTTCATCTTAAGATAGCTAGGTGGTACAGCCACAAATCTCAGTCATAGTAAGTATGTTTTTCCTCAGTAAAGTCATTGTCAGCAAAGTCTGTGCTAGTAGGGGGGAAAAGGTTTGAGTGTTAGTTCATGGAAAGAAAGGTTGTTTTGTGGGTGGGGGTGCAAAGGCGGGTGCTGTGGGATTATTTAAAATACTCTTTGAAAAGGTAGTGTTTCAGGGGTTTTCGGAAGATGGGCAGGGACTCTGCTGTCCTAGCTTCAGTGGGAAGAGAAGAGCTTTGATTGGGCTGAGCTGGAGCCGCCCTCCTGTAGGGGTGGGAGGGCCAAGAGACCAGAGGTGGTAAAAACTGAGTCCTTGGGTTGGGGTATAGGGTTTGAACACAGCCTGACGGTAGAGAGGTGTAGTTCATCTTGCTGCTCCGTAGGTTGCAGGGGTTTGATGGCACAAGTGGGGAGCCCACAGCGAATTGCAGTAGTCCAGAGAGGAGATGACCAGTGCCTGGATTAGGACCTGTGCTGCTTCCTGTGTGAGGTAGGGTTGTAATCTACGGATGTTGTAGAGCATGAATTTGCAGGAGTGAGTCACGGCTTTGATGTTTGCAGAGAACGACAGGTGTTTTCCAGGGTTACACCAAGGTTTTTGGCACTCTGGGAGGGGGACACCGTGGAGTTGTCAACCGTGAAGGACAGGTCTTTGAGCGGACTTCCCTAGGAGGAAGAGCAGCTCCATCTTGTCAAGGTTGAGCTTTAGGCGGTAGGCCGATATCCAAGCTGAGATATCTGCCAGGCACGCAGAGATACGTGTTACCATCTGGGTGTCAGAAGGGGGGAAGAAGAAAAGTAGTTGAGTGTCATCCCCATAGCAATGATAGGAGAGACCATGTGAGGATATGACGGAGCCTAGAACTGAGCTCTGGGGGACACCAGTAGTGATGTGGTGCAGACACAGATCCTCTCCACGTCACCTGGTAGGAGTGGCCTGCCAGGTAGGATGCAATCCAAGAGTGTGCAGAGCCTGAGACGCCCAGCCTCGAGAGCGTGAAAAGGAGGATGTGATGGTTCATGGTATTGTGATGCTATGGGTATCAAATAAAATCAAATCAAATTTATTTATATAGCCCTTCGTACATCAGCTGATATCTCAAAGTGCTGTACAGAAACCCAGCCTAAAACCCCAAACAGCAAGCAATGCAGGTGTAGAAGCACGGTGGCTAGGAAAAACTCCCTAGAAAGGCCAATACCTAGGAAGAAACCTAGAGAGGAACCAGGCTATGTGGGGTGGCCAGTCCTCTTCTGGCTGTGCCGGGTGGAGATTATAACAGAACATGGCCAAGATGTTCAAATGTTCATACATGACCAGCATGGTCGAATAATAATAAGGCAGAACAGTTGAAACTGGAGCAGCAGCATGGCCAGGTGGACTGGGGACAGCAAGGAGTCATCATGTCAGGTAGTCCTGGGGCATGGTCCTAGGGCTCAGGTTAGTTGAAACTGGAACAGCAGCATGGCCAGGTGGACTGGGGACAGCAAGGAGTCATCATGTCAGGTAGTCCTGGGGCATGGTCCTAGGGCTCAGGTCCTCCGAGAGAGAGAAAGAAAGAGAGAAGGAGAGAATTAGAGAACGCACACTTAGATTCACACTATGGGTATACTCGTAATGACCGCCTTGTCCACCCATTATGCCATAATTGACTTGAATGGGGACGATCGTTCTATTAATGACATTTTCCTGGCAGCTATTTCTGGGAATTTGCAATAAATTCCCTGGTTTTCCCGAAATCCCGGTTGGAGGATTCACTTAATCAGGAGGGAATAAACAGGCAATCTGGGATTTAGGGAAAACCAGGTAATTTATTGAAAGTTCCTGGAATTGTGTAACCGTAATGGCAGCACATGCGTCTATTGCTATTAAAATGGTTATTACTGTGACCGCGGTCATTTGGCTGGCAAATTACCATTATCCAACATTCCATGACCGTCACAGCCCTAGTCACGCGTGCGTGTGTGTCACCCGTATGTCTGTGTCACCCATGCGTGTGTGTGTGTGGGTGAATATGAGAATGTGTGTGTTAGAGAGAGGGAGAACTAGTCCCCTCGGTAGGCCTGGCTTCAGTTTGTTTCCACCATGGCTCTAATCTGAGGTACACCACTCTTTAAGACGAGCGGTTTCCATCATGGCTGTCTCGTGACGTGACTTTCATTAATGTGATGACTGTTATTTATCAAATCAACTAACTATGTTTAATTGTTACCCAATTAAATGAATAATGTAACAATTAACTCATTTGGGGCCCCACTTTAGAAGTTGTTTAACAAGTTACCATCTCCCGAATGAAACTCTAGAAGATATATAAGTTATATATCAATAAAAGTCACTTATTAATCATTACCTCATATCAGTCTCATTCTGAACATCGCATACTCCTTAAATCAGCAAGAACCCCAGCTTTACTTATGATTCAGCACTACACAAGTTTTGTTAAATTATTTATTTACTAGCTAACTAAATAATAACACAGAAAAACATAAACACTTAACACGAGTAAAGTCCCTAGTGGACTAACAACAGCATGACTGCTTGGTTACCACAAGAGGGAGGGGTAGATAGGGAGAGACAATGAGAGTCAAACTTATCGTTGATACATTTGGAAGCTACCCTCAAAGTAATAATTTACTCTGCACACGAACCACCACCCATTTAGGTAAGAGATCATGAATGCATTTACTTGTAGATGTCTTTGTTTGTTGTCTCTCTGTTGAAACCAATCAGTCCTTCGATGGGGAAGTTTTAGTGTTCCGCTTCGGTGTCAGGCTCTGATTGTCCACCAGAGGTCACAATGTCCTTCTTATTTGTCTTGGTCTTGTAGTGGAGTGTTCAAATAGGACAGACACTCTGTGATTGTCTGAGATGGGATTTTCTCCTTCCCACTTTGTGTCTTTAGTCAAAGTTTGAAGACCACTTTTCCATGCGCAGCTGCAGACTGGCAATGTTAAGATCTAGTCTTTATCTTCTTCACCTCGTGTGGAGATTCAAAGTTCACACCATTTTCAGCCGTGTAGCCACAGCTACACGTTTTCTGGTCTAAAATAATTATTCAGCCTTCCGACCACTTTACACGACAGTAGCAACCCGACAATGTTTTGGTCTGGTAGGTGAGGTTATCCTCTCATCTAGTGTTGAGAGTTTCAGAGTTTCCAACCATTTCAACGTGTGGACCACGGTCTCACGTCTTCTAGTATGGTATGTTAATTCTTAGCGAGTCCTTTTAAGCACTCTGGTCAGAAAGGATAGTTCCACCACACCGACCCGCTCTTCTGACCTCATTCGGGGCGTGGCTACTTAACCTCTTGCAGCCCCCCCCCCCCCCCACTTTGTGCAATTTCCGCCTGAAGACATACCCAAATCTAGCTCAGGCACAGAACCAAGGATATGCATATTCTTGGTACCATTTGAAAGAAAACACTCTGAAGTTTGTGGAAATGTGAATTGAATGTAGGAGAATAACACATAATAGATCTGGTTTAGATAAAACAATGAAAAAAAAAACATGTTTTTTATTTTTATTTTTGTATCATCATCTTTAAAATCAACAAGATAAAACAAACATTCAGATAGGATGATGGGGAAAATTTCAGTGAAAAATATAAGAGGGCAACAGTACTTGTGCAAAGTTTCAGAATGATAACTTTCAAAACGAGTGTGCTACATGACATTTATCATGAAGTCACCCAGGTGTCCCACACAAGTAGCCCAAATGTACCCAAGTGGCCAAATTGGTGAAGGTATACATTTTGAAACAAATAAATATATACAAAATACCAAAATGGTTTTCTAACCCCCCCCCCCCCCCCCCCCCCCCCCCCAAAGAATTGAGGGGGAAAATAAAAATAAATGGGGGAAAAAATAATTATTGATAAAAAAATATGAAGAAAACATTTTTTATATACATTTACAAAATAACATGGGTAACTATTTACACACTTTCAATATTTGGAAGACCCTCAGACCTCTATCAAATCAAATCTATTTATATCGCCCCAGCCTAAAACCCTAAACAGCAAGCAATGCAGGTGTAGAAGCACGGTGGCTAGGAAAAACTCCCTAGAAAGGCAAAAACCTAGGAAGAAACCTAGAGAGGAACCAGGCTATGAGGGCTGGCCAGTCCTCTTCTGGCTGTGCCGGGTGGAGATCACAGTGGTTGTAGAGGGTGCAACAGGACAGCACCTCAAGAGTAAAAATGAACAGTTTATGGTTCCATAGCCGAAGGCAGAACAGTTGAAACTGGAACAGCGGCAAGGCCAGGTGGACTGGGGACAGCAAGGAGTCATCATGCCAGGTCATCAGGCCATCATGCCAGGTCCTGACGCATGGTTCTAGGGCTCAGGTCCTCCGAGAGAGAGAAAGAGAGAATTAGAGAGAGCATACCTAAATTCACACAGGACACCGGATAAGACTCCCATTCGGAGTCAGTGTCACTGTGAAAGAAAATGTTCTGTTAGAATAGTTTCACATATGAGCCCTGTATCAACAGGTATAATAAACAGATATATATAGAGAGTTGAAGGTTGAAAGTTGAATATATTAGGTTTAATATATTATTATATTATTATTACCTGCTAGATCTACTGTATCTTTTATATTATGACATTTCAGCTAGATCTACTGTGTCTATTATATTATGACAGACCAGCTAGATCTACTGTCTTTTTTATATTACAACAGACCAGCTGTATCTACTGTCTCCATTTCACTTTGGCCATTGATGTGGTCCTGCCCTCTCCTCAACAGCCTCAAATAGGCTATTTCATGTGGGTTGGGGTGGGGCGGCAGACACACGCATCTCACATTTCATGACATTGCATGTTTATATATTGCTTCTAAATTAAAAAAAAATCACAAATAATATTTTAAATTATTAATTTCAAACAAGGGCATTAGCATGATAAGAACTTACCAGTCCAAAACGATGTCCTCGTTCAAAAAATATTCCTCCACAATCGCTAAATGAAGCGTCCTTCAACAATCTCTCTCACCTTCCCAATCAATTTATTCTAAAATTGTGTGTACATCTGTATATCTAGACTTAGATTTAGCTTTCCCTGACTTAGTCGCCATAATGATTGATATATAAACAGCTGAATCTGTGCATTCACCAAACACTGCAGTGCGTAATATGCATAGCTTCTTCCGGTATGAAACTTCAATAGCGAATTACTCACTTTATGCTGAAGCTCACTACATGGGTTGGTCTTGCAACACATAAACATGGCGTATTGCCGTTTAGTTCAGCTCATTGGCTATCTACCCAGATATTCTGGATAGAATTCACGACACGCGGTTCACAAAATGTTTCGTGTTAGGCTATAAAAACGGATTTTATCAAACAAAAGATCATACATTGTGTAACAATGAGCATTGGAATTGCAAACAGAAGAAGATCGTCAAAGGTAAACAATTTATTTTAATGCAGATTGTGATTATGTTACGCCTGTGCTGTTTAAAATATATATTTTTTTATGGGGCTCTATGCTCAGATAATCGCATCGTATCCTTTCGCAGTAAATCCTTTTTTAAATCTGACAACACAGTTGGATTAGCAAGATTATAGGATTTCGATACATGTGAGACACTTTTCATGAATGTTTAATATGACTATTTATGTAGCGATCACCGTATGTTGTGGAATTTCAGCCCGCTAGCGGGTTCCGTGCGCAGAGAAGTTAATGTGCAAAGGACATGAAAAACCATTATCTCATTAGAAAACCAAAATCACATTCTTATCTTAACAAAAATAGTTTCATTGTTCTACATATTGTATTCACAATGTATTGGATGACAGCCAAAGGGGGTTTCCTTCCTAAGTTACAGTATTTGATTCATACATTTTTTAATAACATCACAAAATGACAAGCAATATGGTATGATTATTCTTTAGATCCCCACTGATCATTTCTAACATTCCCATCTTAGAAATATTTTTCCAGTATTCACTTTTTGGGTGTTATAGTTTTGGCGGCAAAAGGCTTCTGGGGGACAAAGGCCTTACTTTGGTTGATACTGAAGAGCAGGAGGGAGATTCCTCTCCTCCCTAATGTATGAGTGTGAAGGTGTCAAAACCAGCCCAGATTCTTCAAAGTAGCCACCCTTTGCCTTGATGACAGCTTTGCACACTCTTGGCATTCTCTCAACCAGCTTCATGAGGTAGTCACCTGGAATGCATTTCAATTAACAGGTGTGCCTTGTTAAAAGTTAATTTGTGGAATTTCTTCCCTTCTTGACGCACCATCCCGTTAGCGGGATCATTTTCATCAATATCCTCTGAATTGCAGCACACCAAATTCAAATGAAATTACTACAAATATTAAATTTTCATGAAATCACAAGTGCAATATAGCAAAACACAGCTTATCTTGTTGTTAATCCACCTGGCGTGTCAGATTTCAATAAAGCTTTTCGGCGAAAGCATAATATACGTTTATGTAAGAACACCTCTCTCGGTAGACAAAATATTACAAACAGCTAGCAGCCAAGTAGATTGGTCACGAAAGTCAGAAAAGCAATAAATTAAATTGCTTACCTTTGATGATCTTCGGCTGTTTGCACAGATTATTTTTAGATCCAAAATACCTCCATTTGTTTGGCGCATTATCCAGAAATCCACAGGCTCGAGCGGTCACAACATCGCAGACGAAAATTCCAAATAGTATCCGTAAAGTGCGTAGAAAGATGTAAAATGTTTTTTTTAAATAAATCATCAGGTTGATTTTACAATATATAATCGATAATATGTCAACCGGAATATAGCTTCTTCCATAGGCGAGAGAGAGAAAAGGGCCGTTGCGCATGAAAAACTCTGCTGGCACCCAGCCATCCACTGACGCGATGAGTTCTTTCTCGCTCATTTTTTAAATAAAAGCCTGAAACTATGTCTAAAGACTGTTCACAGCTTGAGGAAGCCATAGGAAAAGGAATCTGTTTGATATCCCTTTAAATGGAGGCAAGGCATCCAATGGAACAGAGAGCTTTCAGGAAAAACAGCACTTCCTTGTTGGATTTTCCTCAGGTTTTCGCCTGCAATATCAGTTCTGTTATACTCACAGACAATATTTTGACCGTTTTGGAAACTTTAGAGTGTTTTCTATCTTAATCTGACAATTATATGCATATTCTAGTTTCTGAGCCTGAGAAATTTGGGTACCCAGTTTCAAATGGGTACGTTTTTTTTGCCAAAAAAACAAAAAATACTGCCCCCTACACTCAAGAAGTTAATGCGTTTAAGCCAATCAGTTGTGTTGTGACAAGGTACAGGTGGTATACAGAAAATAGTCCTATTTGGTAAAAGACCAAGTCCATATTATGTCAAGAACAGTTTAAATAAGCAAAGAGAAATGACAGTCCATCATTACTTTAAGACATGGTCAGTCAATCCAGAACATGTCTAGAACTTTAAAAGTTTCTCAAGTGCATTCGCAAAAACCATCAAGCGCTATGATGAAACTGTCTCTCATGAGGACCACCACAGGAAAGGAAGACCCAGAGTTACCTCTGCTGTTCATTACAGTTACCAGCCTCAGAAATCAGCAATTAACTGCACCTCAGATTGCACTTCACACAGTTCAAGTAACAGACACATCTCAACATCCACTTTTCAGTGGAGACTGCGTGAGTCAGGCCTTTATGGTCGAATTTCTGCAAAGAAACCACTACTTAAAGACACCAATAAGAAGAAAAGACTTGCTTGGGCCAGGAAACATGAGCAAATGTACATTAGACCTGCCTGGCCCAAAATATTGAAGTGAATGTCACCTTGACCCACAGAAGATGTGTGTTTGCACAGTAGCGTGCGTGTGTCTGTGTGTACACACTCCAGCATAAGCACGGCCATGCTGGATGATTGGGGTGCCTGCCAGCAGGCCTCGGAGCGTCCACTGCCAATTAGACCCTTTATTTGTTTACATTTGCGAGGCAGTTAGACATTCCACACAGTGTGGCTGCCTGGTGCCTGATGCTGCAGAGGACTGCTCTGATTGAAGACTGTGGGATTTTATGGTTTTCACCGTGGTAACGGCCCTGGTGTATTGATGGCATAGCCAGAAGATGTACCAGCTGGTTTAACCCAAGGGGCTGTTGGTGTTGAAAGGTGTGTTAGGCACTGGGACTGGAGGAGGAAAATTCTGCCTGGCTGCCTGTGTAATTGGCCTCTATTTTCTATCAATCAGAGGAAAATCTGCTGGCCAATGACCATATATAATGATATCTGATCCCCACAGATAGGGTTACCTTGGAGCTGCAACCCTCCGGGCTCTCATTTATAGAAGCTGTGAACTTTACCTACTGCAGCTACACACTAAATTAGGAAAGTAACACGCTGCGGGTTGTGTAAGTGTAACGAAGTTGCATTCATCATCATATCCATATGAACATGCAGGCCTAGATTAAGTATTTGTTTGTTTGGAAGTTAGTTAAAATCTCTCTACCGAAGGCTCTCGTGCGTTGATCGTTAATTCACATTACATTTTTTCTTTAATTGATGTGGACATTTTTTAAGCTGCACCCACTCCTTCACACTCCGAGTGAATCAGTCCATTGACAGAGCGTGGCAGGGGCTGTTACCTCCAGAAATTAGCCTGGAGCTGCAGGTAAGAGCTCTGGCACTGGGAATAATAGCTCAGCAATAGGAGCTTTGTTTTTTATCTCCACTGGTTCCACAGGTCTCCTTTCAGGGCCCATATGAGCCATGGATTACAGATGACATGTCAAATAAACTCAGAAAAAAAAGAAACGTCCCCTTTTCAGGACCCTGTCTTTCAAAGATAATTCGTAAAAATCCAAATAACTTCACAGATCTTCATTGTAAAGGGTTTAAAAACTGTTTCCCATGCTTGTTCAATGAACCATAAACAATTAATGAACATGCACCTGTGGAACGGTCGTTAAAACACTAACATCTTACAGACGGTAGGCAATTAAGGTCACAGTAATGAAAACTTAGGACACTAAAGAGGCCTTTCTACTGACTCTGAAAAACACCAATAGAAACATGCCCAGGGTCCCAGCTCATCTGCGTGAATGTGCCTTAGGCATGCTGCAAGGAGGCATGAGGACTGCAGATGTGGCCAGGGCAATAAATTGCAATGTCCGTACTGCCTAAGACAGCGCTACAGGGAGACAGGATGGACAGCTGATTGTCCTCGCAGTGGCAGACCACGTGTAACAACACCTGCACAGGATCGGTACATCTGAACATCACAGCTGCAGGACAGGTACAGGATGGCAACAACAACTGCCCGAGATACACCAGGAATGCACAATCCCCCCATCAGTTCTGACTGTCCACAATAGGCAGAGAGAGGCTGGACTGAGGGCTTGTAGGCCTGTTGAAAGGCAGGACTTCACCATACATTACCGGCAACAGCGTCGCCTGTGGGCACAAACCCACAGTCGCTGAACCGGACAGGACTGGCAAAAAGTGCTCTTCACTGACGAGTCGCGGTTTTGTCTCTCCAGGAGTGATGGCCGGATTCGCCGTTAGCGTCGAAGGAATGAGCGTTACGAGGTCTGTACTCTGGAGCAGGATCAATTTGGAGGTGGAGTGTCCGTCATGGTCTGGGGCGGTGTGTCACAGCATCATCGGACTGAGCTTGTTGTCATTGCATGCAATCTCAACGCTGTGCGTTACAGGGAAGACATCCTCCTCCCTCATGTGGTACCCTTCTTGCATGCTCATCCTGACATGACCCTCCAGCATGACAATGCCACCAGCCATACTGCTCGTTCTGTGCGTGATTTCCTGCAAGACAGGAATGTAAGTGTTCTCCGGAATGTAAGAGCCCGGATCTCATTCCCATTGAGCACGTCTGGGACCTGTTGGATCGGAGGGTGAGAGCTAGGCCATTCCCGGCAGAAATGTGCGGGAACTGGCAAATCTGGTGCAGTCCATGAGGAGGAGATGCACTACAGTACTTAATGCAGCTGGTGGCCACATCAGATACTGTTACTTTTGATTTTGACCCTCCCTTTGTTCAGGGACACATTATTCCATTTCTGTTAGTCACATGTCTGTGGAACTTGTTCAGTTTATGTCTCAGTTGTTGAATTTTGTTATGTTCATATAAATATTTACACATGTTAAGTTTGCTGAAAATAAACACAGTTGACAGTGAGAGAACGTTTCTTTTTTTGCTAAGTGTATTTCTTGATTACATAAGTATTCAACCCCCTGAGTCAGTACATGTTAGAATCACCTTTGGCAGCGATTACAGCTGTGAGTCTTTCTATGTACGTCTGTAAGAGCTTTGCACACCTGGATTGTACATTGTTTGCCCATTATTATAAGTTGCCCATTATTATAAGTTGGTTGTTCATCATTGCTAGACAGCCGTTTTCAATTCTTGCCATAGATTTAAGACAATTTAAGTCAAAACTGTAACTAGGTCACTCAGGAACATTCAATGCCGTCTTAGTAAGCAACTCCATTGTATATATGACCTTGTGTTTTAGGTTATTGTCGAGCTGTTGGAAAGCAGACTGAACCAGGTTTTCCTCTAGGATTTTGCATGTACTCAGCTCTCTTCCGTTTGTTTCTGCTGGGCAGGCCAACACTTGAGGGATACAAAGTGAATTGAAAGCAGGTGCTTCCTGCTTAAGCAATTAACATCACATCATGCTTAGCGTCATGTATAAAATGCTGGGTAGGCCATTGTTTTGGCTACCATGGCTTTTCCCCCATAGGATGACAATGCCCACATCCACAGGGCACGAGTGGTTTGATGAGCATGAAAACGATGTAAGCCATATGCCAGGGACCATCAACTCGATTCAGCCGCAGGACAAAAAACCTTGTGTACTTTTCTATATGATCACATATACAGTATTTTTCTATTACGAGTGGGAATACTTTGAAACAGATTTCCAAAATTCAAATCACTTGGAGCTGAGCTCAGAACTTGTGGGGCAAATAAAATAATAGAGTTCCAGACACTAGAATCTATGCCAAGGAGCATTGTAGCTGTTCTGTCTCGTGTTGGCCCAACGCCCTATTAAGACACTTTATTTTGGTGTTTCCTTTATTTCTGCAGTTACCTGCAAATGTTTCCCTTAAATAATGTGCAGCTTTTTTCCAAAGTACAATCAACAAAAGTTCTAAAAACCTGATTTACCATAATTTTATTGTAGTATCAGAATACACACCAACAACAGGTCCCCCTCCACCCTCTGGTGGTATGGATAACAGGTCCCCCTCCACCCTCTGGTGGTATGGATAACAGGTCCCCCTCCACCCTCTGGTGGTATGGATAACAGGTCCCCCTCCACCCTCTGGTGGTGTGGATAACAGGTCCCCCTCCACCCTCTGGTGGTATGGATAACAGGTCCCCCTCCACTCTCTGGTGGTATGGATAACAGGTCCCCCTCCACCCTCTGGTGGTATGGATAACAGGTCCCCCTCCACCCTCTGGTGGTATGGATAACAGGTCCCCCTCCACCCTCTGGTGGTATGGATAACAGGTCCCCCTCCACCCTCTGGTGGTATGGATAACAGGTCCCCCTCCACCCTCTGGTGGTATGGATAACAGGTCCCCCTCCACCCTCGGGTGGTATGGATAACAGGTCCCCCTCCACCCTCTGGTGGTATGGATAACAGGTCCCCCTCCACCCTCTGGTGGTATGGATAACAGGTCCCCCTCCACCCTCTGGTGGTATGGATAACAGGTCCCCCTCCACCCTCTGGTGGTATGGATAACAGGTCCCCCTCCACCCTCGGGTGGTATGGATAACAGGTCCCCCTCCACCCTCTGGTGGTATGGATAACAGGTCCCCCTCCACCCTCTGGTGGTATGGATAACAGGTCCCCCTCCACCCTCTGGTGGTATGGATAACAGGTCTCCCTCCACCCTCTGGTGGTGTGGATAACAGGTCCCCCTCCACCCTCTGGTGGTGTGGATAACAGGTCCCCCTCCACCCTCTGGTGGTGTGGATAACAGGTCCCCCTCCACCCTCTGGTGGTATGGATAACAGGTCCCCCTCCACCCTCTGGTGGTATGGATAACAGGTCCCCCTCCACCCTCTGGTGGTGTGGATAACAGGTCCCCCTCCACCCTCTGGTGGTGTGGATAACAGGTCCCCCTCCACCCTCTGGTGGTGTGGATAACAGGTCCCCCTCCACCCTCTGGTTGTGTGGATAACAGGTCCCCCTCCACCCTCTGGTGGTGTGGATAACAGGTCCCCCTCCACCCTCTGGTGGTGTGGATAACAGGTCCCCCTCCACCCTCTGGTGGTGTGGATAACAGGTCTCCCTCCACCCTCTGGTGGTGTGGATAACAGGTCCCCCTCCACCCTCTGGTGGTGTGGATAACAGGTCCCCCTCCACCCTCTGGTGGTGTGGATAACTTGTTATTAAGTCTCCAGAGAAACCTAGATTCAAATACAGATCCAATCTATCAAATGACTATAGGTGGATTTAGGTGTTTTTGGCTAGGGTCAAAATGACCCCCATATTGATACAGATACACTAAACTAGAGGTAGACCGATTATGATTTTTCACCGCCGATACCGATTATTGGAGGACCAAAAAAGCAGATACCGATTAACCGGACGATTTTTATTCATTTATTTGTAATAATGACAATTATAACAATACTGAATGAACACTTATTTTAACTTAATATATACATCAATAAAATCAATTTAGCCTCAAGTAAATAATGAAACATGTTCAATTTGGTTTAAATAATGCAAAAACAAACTGTTGGAGAAGAAAGTAAAAGTGCAATATGTGCTCTGTAAGAAAGCTAACGTTTCAGTTCCTTGCTCAGAACATGAGAACATATGAAAGTTGGTGGTTCATTTTAACACGAGTCTTCAATATTCCCAGGTAAGAAGTTTTAGGTTGTAGTTGTTATAGGAATTATAGGACTATTTCCCTCTATACCATTTGTATTGAATTAACCGTTGACTATTGGATGTTCTTATAGTCACCTTAGTATTGCCAGTGTAACAGTATAGCTTCCACCCCTCTCCTCGCTCCTCCCTGGGCTCGAACCAGCAACACAACGACAACAGCCACCACATTGAAGCAGAGTTACCCATGCAGAGCAAGGGAAACAACCACCCCAAGGCTCAGAGAGAGTAGCGCGCGCTAACTAGTCAGCCATTTCACTTCGGTTACACCAGCCTCATCTCGGGAGTTGATAGGCTTGAAGTCATAAACCGTGCAATGCTTGACGCACAACGAAGAGCTGCTGGCAAAACGCACAAGAGTGCTGTTTGAATGAATGTTTACGGGCCTGCTTCTGCCTACCACCGCTCAGTCAGATACTTAGATACTTGTATGCTCAGTCAGATTATATGCAACGCAGGACACGCTAGATAATATCTAGTAATATCATCAACCATGTGTAGTTAACTAGTGATTATGATTGATTGTTTTTTATAAGATAAGTTGCTAGCTAGCATTAAACTTACCTTGGCTTACTGCATTTGCGTAACAGGCAGTCTCCTTGTGGAGTGCAACGAGAGAGAGGCAGGTCGTTATTGGGTTGGACTAGTTAACTGTAAGGTTGCAAGATTGGATCCCCCGAGCTGACAAGGTGAAAATCTGTCGTTCTGCCCCTGAACGAGGCAGTTTACCCACCGTTCCTAGGCCGTCATTGAAAATAAGAATGTGTTCTTAACTGACTTGCCAAGTTAAATAAAGATTCAATAAAGGTCAAAAAAAGATAAATCTAAAATCGATTGTTATGAAAACTTGAAATCGGCCCTAATTAATCGGCCATTCCGATTAATCGTCCGACCTCTACACTAAACAGTGATTTTGATTTATTAAGAACAAGTTGATTCACAAAGTCGTGAAAAATTTGAGGATTTTTATAAACCTTTGGGCTATAATAAAAAAAAAATGTTAAAAATAACCCCAGTTGGTAGTATGAGGGTGTCACGGCTGTTATGAGAGACGGACCAGAGACGGCGTGATTAAAGTTCCACACAAACAAAAGAATAAACAAACCGTGACAACAGTGGTGCTACATACACAAAACAATTTCCCACAACCCAGGTGGGAACAATGGAGAACTTAAGTATGATCCCCAATTAGAGACAATGACAATGCCTCTAATTGGGAACCATACAAAAAACAAACATAGATATAGGAAAACTAGAACACCTCCCTAGTCACACCCTGACCTACAACACCAGAACCCCGAGGGCTCTCTATGGTCAGGGCGTGACAGAGGGAATAAACATTTTAAAAATGTATCAAATAAAAAGGAATTTATATACACAACAGAAGTATTTTCTTAAAGTCAAGTAATGTGAATACATTATGGTTAATAAGTGATAAGCGGTAATGGGCATTCACTACCTTTATGAACTGTTGTTACAGCATTCAACCCGCTGTCATTGTCAGGAAGAAGGCATGTGATGGCTGAGAGAAGCTCTAAAATCATTTTTATGTCATTATTTCATAATGCATTTCATGTTTGAAAAGGAAAACCGGGATAAAAAAATAGAAAAATCAAACAAACTGAACCGAACTCAAAAAGCACTAATCACTCAGCACTGGCGTGTGATCCTTTCTTTTGACGCACTGAAATGTATTCTTCAGTCTGGTGGTTTGATTGCAAAACATTCCATTTCCTTGTATTGCAAAGGACAAAAGAAGTCATTGACTGACGGTTTGAGTGCCTGGGATGAAAGAACATTATGTACCAGCCTCTGTTATTATGTTTGATTTAAAGTGTCTCACTTTGAAACATTATTTTAATGTTTTTCTCATGTGAGTGCACATTTTCAATAGTGTGTCACAATCAAGCTAGTTTCATTGTACCATCCAATTGAATATAATGCCAGTTTTCAGAAGGTATCCCAGCCGGTCTTGTTTGAGGCAGTCTCAGGCTGTTCCTGTTAGGACTAGAGCCCTGTTGCTGCGGGCTCCCTCTTCTGACAGTAGCCCCTCCCCCTGTTATCAACAGCTCTGGTGGGATGGTTTATCATCCAGATTTACATCTCCTCAGTTATGACATTTACACATGCTCACAGCTTAGATAAGACAGCACTGCTACTTGCTATGTCATCTCCTTGGCACAAAAGGCCTAGAATCTGCACTGTCTTACGCCCCGTATCAGAGAAGCATACTTTGAGTTTAATATTCTTAAAGACGCTTCTGGATTTCATTTGGCCCGACGTCTAATCTGATGGATTGGATTACCATCAAGGGACCTGTAACTGAGAGAATCCAGGATGTTCCTACTTAGCACTACCCACATTGGATTGATCTCTGTAGGCTTTTCCGGGCCTACAGCGCAGGTTTAGAAGCAGAATGGAGAACGGGTGTACTACTGTCACAATGTTTTCACTGGCATATTCTGAGCCTCCCACTAGAGGAAGTTTTGAAAGAGTGAGGTTAGAAATAGATCAAGAGCGTGGGGGCATGCTGCGAAAGACATTCGCCGTGCTATACCGTGCTAGTCTCGTGAAAATCTCACACAGTTTTCAGATGTGCTAACATAATTGCAAAAGGGTTTTCTAATTATCAATTAGCCTTTTAAAATGATAAACTTGGATTAGCTAACACAACGTGCCATTGGAACACAGGAGTGATGGTTGCTGATGATGGGCCTCTGTACACCTATGTAGATATTCCCCAAAAAATCTTCAGTTTCCAGCTACAATAGTCAATTACAACATTAACAGTGTCTACACTGTATTTCTGATCAATTTGATGTTATTTTAATGGACAAAAAAATAGCTTTTCTTTAAAAAACAAGGACATTTCTAAGTGACTCCAAACTTTTGAACGGTAGTGTATAATATTTTGTTGCTGGGTTTAACTTCCTCAAAATATCAATAAACCCCTGTTCTTCAAAGGGAAATTGAACTGCTCTAGATATTTTTAATATGGGACCACCTGGTTGTGACTTGCCCAAATGTGTAGATAATGTGCAATTAAAGTCACCTCCAAATGCACAATGTGTATTTGAATGCTCAGCAATCACTAAGAAACATCTATTCATAAATTGTGGGGAATCATCGTTTGGTGCATACAAATAAGCTAAAGTAAAATGTATGCTAAATAATAGTAATAAAATAATAACAAACCTACCCTCTGAATCAGTTACCTTATTTTTCGATGTAAAAGACAACCTCTTATTAAGCAGTATACAAACACCATTTCTTTTGAGGAGTCTGACCTACCCATTCCCATTTCAGATTTTTGTGCTCCTCGTCTGATAAGTGGGTCTCCTGAAGGAAGGCAACGTCACAATCCATTTGTTTTTAGCTGTTTCAATATTTTGTCTCCACTAGAACGAAGGGAGCCCGAACAGTGAAATTAAAAGTAGAACACATTCCTGGTTGGCAGATCTTGGTGGTGTGGTGTTCTTTAAACAAGGGGGGGTACCTCACAAGGGGGGGTACCTTTTTTTACCCAGTCCTCGGGTCTGGAAGGTGGTGTAATCCCAATGAAGCGCAGGAAGGACTCGGCATCAGGTACAGAATCAAAGATGTGGGTCTTGCTCTCATGGGTGATGCGCAGCTTCGCAGGGTACATCAGAGAGTATATGATGTTTTTGGCTGCTAATTCTGTCTTGATCCCATCATAATCTTTTCTCTTCCCTAACAGCTCTAAAGAATAGTCATTGAAGATAGATATGCGCTTGTCCTTGTAGAATAATTCTCACCTGGTTCTCGACAGCTAAATTATCTCCTACTTCGTTTCGAAGTTGAGAAGGAGCACGATGATAGCGCTGAGCCTCTGTGTGTCCTTCACTCCGGGCCTACTCTGGGCTGCAGGTATGTCCTTCACTCCGGGCCTACTCTGGGCTGCAGGTGTGTCCTTCACTCCGGGCCTACTCTGGGCTGCAGGTGTGTCCTTCACTCCGGGCCTACTCTGGGCTGCAGGTGTGTCCTTCACTCCGGGCCTACTCTGGGCTGCAGGTGTGTCCTTCACTCCGGGCCTACTCTGGGCTGTAGGTGTGTCCTTCACTCCGGGCCTACTCTGGGCTGCAGGTGTGTCCTTCACTCCGGGCCTACTCTGGGCTGTAGGTGTGTCCTTCACTCCGGGCCTACTCTGGGCTGCAGGTGTGTCCTTCACTCCGGACCTACTCTGGGCTGTAGGTGTGTCCTTCACTCCGGGCCTACTCTGGGCTGTAGGTGTGTCCTTCACTCCGGGCCTACTCTGGGCTGTAGGTGTGTCCTTCACTCCGGGCCTACTCTGGGCTGTAGGTGTGTCCTTCACTCCGGGCCTACTCTGGGCTGCAGGTGTGTCCTTCACTCCGGGCCTACTCTGGGCTGCAGGTGTGTCCTTCACTCCGGGCCTACTCTGGGCTGCAGGTGTGTCCTTCACTCCGGGCCTACTCTGGGCTGCAGGTGTGTCCTTCACTCCGGGCCTACTCTGGGCTGCAGGTGTGTCCTTCACTCCGGGCCTACTCTGGGCTGTAGGTGTGTCCTTCACTCCGGGCCTACTCTGGGCTGCAGGTGTGTCCTTCACTCCGGGCCTACTCTGGGCTGTAGGTGCCGTTTTGTGGGCCCTTTCTTTGACCAAAGGTGTTGAAGCATCGATTTCCAAGACATACCTCAGCATCTTGTCCACAAATGTAGACATTTTCTGCCCCCTTTCTGCATTGGTTTAGACCCCAAAAATGTGAATATTATTACGACGTGAAAAGTCTCCCTTCTTTTGCAATTCCTTTCCCGGGCCCATCAGGTAGTTAATAGCTTGGTCTTGTTGTATTAGCTTTTCGTCATGTTCCTAATTTTTCTTTTCAATATGGGTCAACAGTTGATTATTTTGCTCTAGAGTAACCTTCAAGCTATCGATAGAGGTTTGCATTTTGCCAGGTGATGGGGTTGTTTCTCGTCAAAATAACTTATATTCTGCCATGAGAGATGAACCTCCGCCGTCTCTGTTTCGGCTGTGATGGCGGCCTCTACTACCTCGTGGAGTTGGGCTCAGTGAGCGACTTAAACACTGTGAACATATCAAATAAAATACATACGCCGAATACAACAGGTGTAGGTAGACTTTACAGTGAAAGGCTTACTTAAAAGCCCGTAACCAACAATGCAGTTTTAAGAAAAATAAGTGTTGAGAAAGTATTTACTAAAACAAACTGATGTAAAAGAAAATATATAAAAAGAGTTAAGAAATAAAATAGGTAAATAACGAATAATTAAAGAGCAACAATAAAATATCAGAGTTAATGTGCGGGGGCACAGGATAGTCAAGGTAATTGAGGTAATATGTACATGTAGGTACAGGTAAAGTGACTATGCAGAGATAATAAACAGAGAGTAGCAGCAGTGTAAACATGGGGGTGGTGGGGAAGGGGGGTGTCTTTGCAAATAGTCTGGGTGGCCATTTGATTAGCTGTTCAGGAGTCTTACAACTTGGGGGTAGAAGCTGCTAAGAGCCTTTTGGATCTAGACTTGGCGCTCCGGTACCTCTTGCCGTGCGGTAGCAGAGAGAACAGTCTATGACTAGGGTGGCTGCAGTCTTTGGCAATTTTTAGGGCCTTCCTCTTGAGTGGGAATAGGCATTGTCGTGCCCTCTTCACAACTGTCTTGGTGTTGTGGACACAAAGGAACTTGAAGATCTCAACCTGCTCCACTACAGCCCTGTCGATGAGAATGGGGGGCGTGCTCGGCCGTCCATTTCCTGTATTCCACAATCATCTCCTTTGTCTTGATCACGTTGAGGGAGAGGTCTCTGACACAATCATCGTCGTCGGTGATCAGGCCTACCACTGTTGTGTCATCATCAAAGTTAATGATGGTGTTGGAGTCGTGCTTGGCTATGCAGTCATGGGTGAACAGGGAGTACAGGAGTGGACTGGGCACGCACCCCTGAGGGGCCCCCGTGTTGACGATCAGCATGGCAGATGTGTTGTTACCTACCCTTACCACCTGGGGGCGGCCCGTCAGGAAGTCCATGATCCAGTTGCAGAGGGAGGTGTTTGTGTGATGAGTGATGAGCTTTGAGGGCACTATGGTGTTGAATGCTGAGCTGTAGTCAATGAATAGCATTCTCATGTAGGTGTTCCTTTTGTCCAGGTGGGAAAGGGCAGTGTGGAGTGCAATAGAGATTGCATCATCTGTGGATCTGTTGGAGTGGTATGCAAATTGGAGTGGGTCTAGGGTTTCTGGGATAATGGTGTTGATGTGAGCCATGACCAGCCTTTCAAAGCACTTAATGGCTACAGACGTGAGTGCTACGGGTCGGTAGTCATTTAGACAGGTTACCTTGATGTTCTTGGGCACAGGGACTATGGTGGTCTCCTTGAAACATGTTGGTATTACAGACTCGGTCAGGGATAGGTTGAAAATGTCAGTGAAGACATTTGCCAGTTGGTCAGTGCATCCTCGGAGTATACGTCCTGGTAATCCGTCTGGCCCTACGGCTTTGTGAATGTTGACCTTAAAAGGTCTTACATCGGTGATCACACAGTCGCCCGGAACAGCTGGTGCTCTCATGCATGCTTTAATGTTGCTTGCCTCGAAGCGAGCATAGTAGTAATTTACATCTTCTGGTAGGCTTGTGTCACTGGGCAGCTCGCGTCTGTGCTTCCCTTTGTAGTCCGTAAAAGCCCTGCCACATCCGACGAGCGTCGGAGCCGGTGTAGTACGATTCAATCTTAGTCCTGTATTGACGCTTTGATGGTTTGTCATAGCGGAGCATCTTCTCTTTGATTCCGTTTTTCACTTGAATACTCATCCTCACTCATTGTAAAGTCCGATTTAGATCAAGTATGTGCTTTTAACTCGTGAAGTTCAATTGAGGCCAAAATTGTCACAGAGCTTGATCAGCAATTCCGTGCTCTTGAAGGTCAGCATCACACTTTGTGGCCTTGCTTCTCCGTGCTCTGGCTGGTCTATCAGAAGTAAGGCAGTGTTTCTGCTTGCCTCAAAGCTCCACTGTAGTGCTGGTATTGACTTTGAGGCTTAACTGATGATTATGTGCAGATTGCTGCAACACTGGGGACTACTGTTTGGGTCTTCTCTGTCCTTAATAAGAGAATGTTGACGTTAAGATCGGTTTGAAAGGCTTTGCTTCCTCAATAGTCCAAGGTGGTTTCCTACTTTTTTATTAAGAGGCTTTTGGGGATGGGAAGAGCTGTGAAATGAATGCCTTTCATATATTACAAGGGTTTCTGAAATATTGTTTTGAAAGCTCACCACCATAATGAAATGGACGACTTTAAAATGTCTGACGGGTGTTTATCACTAGTATGAAGTTTGAATAGGCTGCTATGTCCCCGGGCGCCGAAGACGTGGATGTCGGTTAAGGCAGCCCCCCGCACCTCTCTGATTCAGAGGGGTTGTGTTAAATGCGGAAGACATATTTCAATTGAAGGCATTCAGTTGTACAACTGACCTGGTATCCCCCCTTCCTCTTTCCCGTATGTGCTCCCTGCTTTCCTGTCACTGCAACACGCATACGCCTACCTTGTTATTAACATCCTTTCAGAACACAGACTGGTACACATACAGTACACACTGTCTCTTTACTGTGTTTAGAACAAGAGAGTATGAGTATGAAACAGTGTGTGTGCGTGTTACAACTCTGGGTGCTAGCCTAAGCATCTCTGTTTGTTTTCCAGAAGATGCTCAAGCTGTGGCTGAGGTGCTGCCACCACTGAGGCATCGTCAGTGTGCTGACTGGAGCAAGCAGAGCAGTCTTGACCTGGCAATACACGAATGGCCCAGGGAAGCCACCAGATTGACATTCAGGTTTTGCACGACCTGCGCCAGAAGTTCCCTGAAGTTCCAGAGGGTGTTGTTTCCCAGTGTGTTCTGCAAGTGAGTCTGGTGTCTCCTCATTTTCAATCCATTAGTTACAAATATATATATATATATATATTGTAACACCAGTTCTCATCACAAATGACTGATTTGAACCTTCTATTTTCCTCAGAATAACAACAATTTGGACGCCTGTTGTGAGTACCTGTCTCAAGTAAGCCCAGGCTACTTGTACAGCAAAGGAGGCAAACTCAACTACACTGACGACCCCACCTTCATCAGGTTCCGGAATCCCATGACCCAGCTGAACCTGGGCCTGCAGTCTCAGTCTCAGAATGTGCATGCGACCCCGGGAAGGGACGGCCTGAGGATGAACGGCAGCAGGACACTGTCCCACAGTCTTAGCCTGAGTGACGGGCCCCTACAGACAGGACAGCCCCCGAATAGTGACTTCTTCCAGCAGGAGCCCCAGTCAGCCCCGGTGCAGGTGCCCGCCAGCCTCAATGTGTTTGGCGTGATGGAGCCCACGCGCAAGACCCAGCCGCCCCAGCACCTGGGACTCTACCAGCTGGGGGGCAAAGGGCAGTCCATGGGCCAACATGGCCAGCAGATGCCCCGCTTCAACCCCATCACCGTCACTCTGGCCCCCAACATCCAGACGGGTCGCAACACCCCCACCTCTTTGCACATACACGGCGGGCCCCATACACAGTCCGGCTTGAGCAGTCCACAGGGAAACTCTATCTACATAAGGCCTTACGTGACCCAGCCCAGCAGTACAACCCGGCAAAGCCAGCAGCAGCTTCAGCAGCAGGCAGGAAGGGCCCAGTACAGCCCCACCTCCCAACCCCAGCAGCAGATCTACCAGATCTCCCATCCCACCTCACTGCCTGGCTCCTGGACAGGCCCTTCCTCCCAGCAGCACCAGCACGGCTCCTCACATACCTCACAGCACCAGTCACAGGGCCACCAGACCTCCCATGTCTACATGCCCATCAGCTCCCCCACCAACCCACAGGCCCCCTCCTCTATCCTCCAGGCCCCCTCTGGAGGTCAGGGCTCCTCTTCTGGTGCCTCCTCCTCTGGCATGCCCTTAGGCATGTCCTCCTTCAGCCAGTACAACATCCAGAACATCTCCACCGGACCGCGCAAGAACCAGATAGAGATCAAACTTGAATCTCCTCAGAGGAGCAACTCCACCACGACCACGGCCGTGCTGCGCACCAGCAGTGGCCCCCGCTCCAACTCCTCCACCTCCTCCTCCTGCCCCTCATCCTCCTCCTCTGTCGGGGCAGCACCTGGCCCAACCACCACCCCCCTGTCCATCGGAGGCCCAGGTCTGAGCCGCAGCCAGCCCACTGTTTACATCTCTGCCAGCCCGCCCACTGTTGCTGCTACCACCCCCTCTGAAGAGGCCAACATGGCCTCATCCGGCTCTCGCTCCCAGCCCAAGTTTTACATTACTGCTAATAACGATGACGGTGGGGGCAGAAACCCTCCAACTGTCTACATCTCTGCTCAACCACCTCCGCACGGGTCCCAGGGGCCCCGCAATATGGGGGGCCAGGTGAGCATGGGCCCCGCCTACATCCACCACCACCCACCCAAGTCCCGCGCGTCTATGGGAGGGGCAGGCACAGCCACCTCGCCCCGAGTGGTGGTCACCCAGCCCAACACCAAGTACACTTTCAAAATCACCGTGTCCCCCAACAAGCCCCCAGCGGTGTCCCCCGGCGTCGTGTCCCCCACCTTTGAGGCTACCAACCTCCTCAGCCTCCCCTCGGACCACCATTTTGTGGAGCCTGACCCACATCATCTCTCAGACCCACTGTCTGTACACAGGGAGAGGCCCAGCGAGCCACGCAGACTCAGCATGGGCTCAGATGACGCAGCATACACACAAGGTGAGACCAGATTAGGGTTCCTAAACTCTTTCATCTGTTAGTTGCTTTGCGTTGTCGACGTTCACAGTCTATGGAATGATATAAACACACCAGGATACAGTTCATTGTGCAATTCTTAGGCTGAACAACAGTATCCCTCAGTCACATGCAGATCAAGTTGTGCAACAAAAGTCAAGTGGCCAAAGAGATATAACATCCACTTACAAAGTATAATGGTTGAAAGAGGCTTCAGGAATTTTGAAGAGAGTAACTTGCCCTCATAACAATAAGGAATAGTATACACTTTTGTCCACCAGTAGTAAATGCTTTTTCCACTGCATTCTGCCAAGAAAGTCATTTGACTATTGCTTATCGTTTATGCCTTATTTTAACTTGGATTTCCATATGATGACACTAATGCATTTTTAAAGCCAAATTGTGTAGACGCTGGTCTCATTAAATAGCTATCGGTCTTAAAACTCTGCTTCATCTAAGCCTGATTTAAGGGAGTAGATAGATACATTCTTAAAGGTGACTCGCATGGAGAGGGGTGTGATTGCAGCATGAGTCGGCTGCAATAATGCTGGATTTACACTGACAGCCCTTTGACTGCGGCAGTGTGAGTCAAATGTGTTGGAGCACAGTGTTTCCTTTTTTGGACTTTTGACTGGATTACGTGCGAGTCAGTGCCTGTGGGTCTTGCTAGGCGCTCACTCATGCTGCTGTGACTACTGTGGGGCTTCTCTTCTCTCTCCACGGCCCTGAGCCTAGGTCTTCTGCCCCTTATCTTTCACTACAGGCAGCCCTCTCCATGCATTCCTCTCTGGCTCACATGACATTCCCAGTTTGGCTTGGCCTGGTATTGTTCTTTACTTTGTTTTTTCTGTGCATGGGGGGGTAGTAGTTGTTGAGGTGAAAGGTTTATGAAATGTAGGCCTAGACTGTCACTGTATATTACAATTAGAAAAGCAGGGACAGCTCATTTCCGCATAGCATATAGCATTTTATGAATGCGTAATAAGACAATATAACACTTCTTATGATGCGTTATAAGCAACGTTTTCCCAGGATCAATGTTGACTCCCCCAAAAGCCCTTTCTGAAGTAGGCCATGAAATGAAGAACAATTAGGGAACTGTATGATTTTTACTCCATGTTTGATTCTTACTCAGCCCAATGCACGTACCGGATATTTCCGAAAGGGGAAATGCATTTAGCTATAGCGGTAAGCCTGTACTGTAAATTTGGTTGTCAACCTGGCCCTTCAGCTCTCAGAGATTGTCTAAGCCAGGGCTCTCCAGCCCTGTTCCTGTAGAGCTACCGTCCTGTAGGTTTTCACTCCAACCCTAATCTAGCACACCTAATTATATTAATTAGCTGGTTAATAAGCTGAATTAGGTTAGTTACAACTGGGGTTGGCGTGAAAACTCAACACTGACACAAATGACTGATGATTGGTTGAAAGAAATTGATAATAAAAAGATTGTGGGAGCTATATTGTTAGATTTCAGTTCAGCCTTTGATACTATTGACCGTAACCTGTTGTTGAGAAAACATATGTTTTATGGCTTTTCAACCTCTGCCATATCGTGGATTCAGAGCTATCTATAGAACAGAGGGTTTTCTTTAATGGAAGCTTCTCTAATGTCAAACAAATAGGGTGTGGTGTACACCAGGGTAGTTTTCTAGGCACCTTTACTTTTTTTCTATTTTTTACCAATGACTGTACGTGTCAGCAACCACAGCTAATTAAGTTACTGAAACTCTTAAGGAGTTGTAGTCCGTTTTGGAATGGTTGGCCAGTAATAAACTGGTCCTGAACATCTCTAAAACTAAGAGCATTGTATTTGGTACAAATCATTCCCTAAGCTGTAGACCTCAGCTACATCTGTTAATGAACGGTGTTGAACAAGTTGAGGAGACTAAATTACTTGGTGTTACCTTAGATTGTAAACTGTCATGGTCAAAACATATGGATTCAATGGTTGTAAAGATGGGGAGAGGTCTGTCCGTAATAAAGAGATGTTCAGCTTGTTTACACAACACTCCACGAAGCTAGTCCTGCAGGCTCTAGTTTTGTCTTATCTTGATTATTGTCCAGAAATGTGGTCAAGTGCTGCTAAGAAAGACCTAGTTAAGCTGCAGCTTGCCCAGAACAGAGTGGCACATCTTGCTCTTCATTTTAATTAGTGGGCTAATATACAGTGCATTTGGAAAGTATTCAGACCCCTTGACTTTTTCCAAATTGTGTTATGTTACAGCCTTATTCTAAAATGTATTAAATTGTTAGTTGTTTCCTCATCAAACAACACACAATACCCCATAATGACAAAGCAAAAACAGTTTTTTAGACATTTTAGAACATTTATAAAGAAGTATATATCTGAAATATCACATTTACACAAGTATTCAGACCCTTTAATCCATATTTTTTTGAAGCAAATTTGGCTACGATTACATCCTTCTTGGGTATGACGCTACAAGCTTGGCACACCTGTATTTGTGGAGTTTCTCCCATTCTTCTCTTCTGATCCTCTCAAACTCTGTCAGACTGGATTGGGTGCGTTGCTGCACAGCCATTTTCAGGTCTCCCCAGAGATGTTCGATCGGGTTCAAGTACGGGCTCTGGCTGGGCCACTCAAAGACATTCAGAGACTTATACCTAAGCCACTCTTGCATTGTCTTGGCTGTGTGCTTAGGGTCATTGTCCTGTTGGAAGGTGAACCTTCACCCCAGTCTGAGGTCCTGAGCGCTCTGGAGCAGTTTTTTATCAAGGATCTCTTTGTACTTTGCTCCGTTCATCTTTCCCTCGATCCTGACTAGTCTCCCAGTCCCTGCCTCTGACAAACATCCCCACAGTATGGTGCAGCCACCACCATGCTTCACCGTAGGGATGGTGCCAGGTTTCACCAGATGTGACACTTGGCATTCAGGCCAAAGAGTTCAATATTGGTTTCATCAGACCAGAGAATCTTGTTTCTCATAGTCTGAGAGTCTTTAGGTGCCTTTTGGAAAACTCCAAGCGGGCTGTCATGTTCCTTTTACTGAGGAGAGGCATCTGTCTGGCCACTCTAACATAAAGGCATGATTGGTGGAGTACTGCCGAGATTGTTGTCCTTCTGGAAGGTTCTCCCATCTCCACAGCGAAGGTCTAGTGCTCTAATAGAGTGACCATCAGGTTCTTGGTCACCTCCCTGACCGAGGCCCTTCTCCCCCGATTGCTCAGTTTGGCCTCTAGGAAGAGTCTTTCATTTAAGAATGATGGAGGCCACTGTTCTTGGGGACCTTCAATGCTGCAGAAATGCTTTGGTACCCTTCTCTGATCTGTGCCTCGACAATCCTGTCTTGGAGCTCTACGGACATTCCTTCGACCTCATGGGTTGGTTTTCGCTCTGACATCCACTGTCAACTGTGGGACCTTGTATACACAGGTCTGTGCCTTTCCAAATCATGTCCACTCAATTGAATTTATCACAGGTGGACTCCAATCAAGTTGTAGAAACATCTCAAGAATTATACATGGAAACAGGATGCACCTGAGCTCAATTTCGAGTCTCATAGCAAAGGGTCTGAATATTTTAGAATAAGGCTGTAACGTAACATAATGTGGAAAAGGTCAAGGGGTCTGAATACTTTCCGAAGTCACTGTAAATACTATGCATGCCAGTCTTTCTTGGCTAAGAGTTAAGGAGATTCTGACTGCATCACTTCTTTTCATAAGAAACATTCTCATGTTGAAAATTCCAAGTTGTTTGCTTAGTCAACTTACACACAGCTCTGACACCCACACACTTATCCCACCAGACATGCCACCTGGGTGTTTTCATAGTCTCAAAAATCCAGAAAAAAATCGAGAAAGTGTACAGTATTAAATAGAGCCATTATTGCATGGAACTCCCTTCCACCTCATATTGCTGAAATAAACAGCAAACCTGGTTTAAAAAACCCAGACAAAACAACACCTCACGGCACAACGCCATCTTTTGTGTGTATGTATTGATATGTAGGCTATGTGTGCCGTTTTTAGATGTATGTAGTTCTGTCCTGAAGCTGTTCCTGTCTATTAATCTTGTGTATTATGTTATGTTTAATGTTCTGTGTGGAGCCCATGAAGAGTAGCTGTGGCTTTCACAACCTAATAAAATACCAAAAACCTACAGGAGGGTAGCTCTCCAGGAACAGGGTTGGAGTTAAAACCTACAGGAGGGTAGCTCTCCAGCAACAGGGTTGGAGTTAAAACCTACAGGAGGGTAGCTCTCCAGGAACAGGGTTGGAGTTAAAACCTACAGGAGGGTAGCTCTCCAGCAACAGGGTTGGAGTTCAAACCTACAGGAGGGTAGCTCTCCAGCAACAGGGTTGGAGTTCAAACCTACAGGAGGGTAGCTCTCCAAGGAACAGGGTTGGAGTTAAAACCTACAGGAGGGTAGCTCTCCAGGAACAGGGTTGGAGTTAAAACCTACAGGAGGGTAGCTCTCCAGGAACAGGGTTGGAGTTCAAACCTACAGGAGGGTAGCTCTCCAGGAACAGGGTTGGAGTTAAAACCTACAGGAGGGTAGCTCTCCAGGAACAGGGTTGGAGTTAAAACCTACAGGAGGTTAGCTCTCCAGGAACAGGGTTGGAGTTAAAACCTACAGGAGGGTAGCTCTCCAGCAACAGGGTTGGAGTTAAAACCTACAGGAGGGTAGATCTCCAAGGAACAGGGTTGGAGAGCACTGGTCTAAACCATCAGTCTGCCCCCATGTCAGTTTTGTTGTGTTAATGTGTACTATGTATCTTGTAGCCCTGTTGGTTCACCAGAAGGCCCGCATGGACCGGCTGTGGCATGAGCTGGAGCTGAAGAAGAAGAAGCTGGAGAAGCTAAAAGAGGAAGTCAACGAGATGGAGAACGATCTGACCAGGAGACGGCTAGAACGATCCAACTCCCAGTCCCAAATCCCCTCGGTAAGTCCCCACAGACACTACTCTCCTAGCTACTGTCACAGGAGGTTGGTGGCACTTTAATTGGTGAGGACGGGCTTGTGGTAAGGACTGGAGCAGAATCAGTGGAGTGGTATCAAATACATCAAACACATGGTTCCCAGGTATTTAATTCCATTCCATTGGCTCAGTTCCGTCCATTATTATGAACCGTCCTCCCCTCAGCATCCTCCTGTGCTGTATTCATGCGTTTAGTTTGGTCACTTTTGTTTACTACAGATTTAACTGCATATTATCTTCATAGATATCCGACTTGATAAGAAATTACTTCAAATGGGTACGGCATGTTTGAGATATTGCTCAGTCTTGGCAGATCCATGGCAATTTGACTTCATAACTCACTCCTAAGTCACATAGTGTATTTACTGTATGTTTCTAAGGAATCCATGATTCTTTGGGGCAAAAAACGCACACACACTTCCATGTTTTCACCCAACGTCATGTTTACATTAAGCGTGCGGCTGTGAGTTTGTTGAAATATATCAGAATGCAAAATCAAGTGGTGCTTTGAGTTTTCGGTTTTTGTCAGCTATCAGTGTGTTAGTCAGGAGAGGAAAAAGGAGACATGGAAGGTCAAGTTAAAAGCCTGGAGTTCAGCTCAGTAGCTCTTGAGTTGTGTATTCTGTGTATTCACTAGGCCAGAGAGATCTGGAGAGAACTCTCCTTCTGCGGTGTTAGCCCACTTGGCTCCCTGCACCTGCACATTGACGTAATATAGGCTAGGCTTGTGTTGTGTGTCAGTACTGTACAGCTTGTGCCTAGGCTGTCACCCTCTCTACTCCTCCACTGTGTCTCTTCAGCAGACAGTGCTGCCTGTCTGTCTGTAAATGGCGGTTTATATGAACCTGATTCATTCTCTCTTATCAGATTGAGGAAATGCAGCAGTTGCGATGCAACAACAGGATACTGCAGATCGACATTGACTGCTTAACTAAAGAAATCGATCTCCTTCAAACAAAAGGTAGGAGGCTCATTTGGTTTGCTGGGTGTGCTTGTCAGTGTTGTGATGAATGAAACACCAGCTCTCTGTGTGTGGTGTGCATACATGTGCTTGTACGTCCAGTGTGTTTATGGTGTACTGTGGTGTTTCAAAATGCAGTCTTTAGCAATGCAAGGAAGGTTCAGCTTCAGCCTGGTGCTCATTTCATGTTTAGTAGTGTTTGTGTATTCTGTAATGGGGAACGTACTGCGTAGCAGAGCGAGGCAGAGAGGGGGAAATGACCTGTGGGTGTACAGTACAGCTGTAGTAGTAGCAGTAGGTCTGCATCTGCCAGGCCTAGTCTGGTCACATCCCCTCGGCACACGCAGTCAAGGTGCTGCCATTGTAATGTTAACCACCAGTTGTTTCCTGAATTGCATCCTGTTGCTAGTTGGTAACACGCGATTTATAGGCCCCCTGGCAGCTCTCCATGGTTGACAGGATTAATACACCAGCTTGCACAGTCACACAGGTGAAATACAGAGAAACAAAAGTGGCTCAGAAATTAATATGGCCTCTTACTGAAGCCAACAGACAAATATGTTAGGAGTAAAAAGTGTTATGGGTTTGTTTTCTAAGTTTATTTGTTTTTGTGATATAGGCCAAAACTTAAGGTGTTTGACTGCAGTGTTTTACTTGGGTCATATGTGTGACTGATGTATGTATGTTCATATGCTATACTGATGCTCACTATTTCAATTTAGCTTAGGATGGCTTTGGTGCAGTCTCTGTCCTGTATTGCAATCCCTTGTTTCGGTTTGTTGCAGGACCACACTTTAATCCCAGTGCCATTCATAACTTCTATGACAACATTGGATTCCTAGGTCCTGTCCCACCCAAACCCAAAGGTACTTTATCTGTTGGTAAGTTTAGAAAAGGTTGCATGGTCGCCTCTGGACAACCAGACCCTCTTCTGCTTCCACTACCATCTGTCATTTTAAACTTTGTTATAAATTAATATCTATTAGTACTTGGGCTTTAGATCGGTACTTGTGATGGTTTCTAACAGGTATTTATTTCGATCCTCATATCAATTCTCATAACATCATGTATTCTTTCATCCTAACTGTTTTCATGTCTGTTAGGGTTTTCATTCATACATGCTGTATTTTTCACCTCTGCATCTGTCATCTTTGTTTCCCTGCCATTCCTCTCCTCAATCTCTTCCTTCCTTCCCTTCATCCTGTGCTTGGGACCTGTCAGAGCCAGAGGGCCTGGGGAAAGACAGGAGAACATTTAATGTCACCTCCACCTTAACCATGGAACCCTCCTCTGCCCTTCCTCCCCCTGCTGCTCTCCCTCTGGGTTGGTACCTGTCACTCTGTCTGTCTTTCAGTCTGTCCCTCTGTCTGTCTGTCACTCTGTCTGTCTTTCAGTCTGTCTGCCTGTCCCTCTGTCTGCCTGTCACTCTGTCTGTCTGCCTGTCTGTCTGTCCCTCTGTCCTGCTGTCCCTCTATGTGTCTGTCACTCTGTCTGTCTGCCTGTCCCTCTGTCTGTCACTGTCTGTCTGTCCCTCTATGTGTATGTCACTCTGTCTGTCTGCCTGTCACTCTGTCTGTCCCTCTGTCTGTCTGTCACTCTGTCTGTTTGCCTGTCCCTCTGTCTGTCTGCCTGTCCCTCTGTATGTCTGCCTGCCTGTCTGCCTGTCCCTCTGGGTTGGTACCTGTATCTCTGTCTGTTTTTCTGTCTGTCTTGTCTGTTTGTCTCTCTGTCTGTTTTTCTGTCTGTCTTATCTGCCTGTCCCTCTGTATTTCCTTCTGTCCCTCTGTCTGTCCCTCTGGGTTGGTACCTGTAGCTGTCTGTCTGTCTCTTTGTATGTCTGTCTAGCTGTCTGTCTTTCTGCCTGTCATCTGTCTTTCTGCCTGTTCCTCTGTCTGTCTGTCCCTCTGGGTTGGTACCTGTAGCTCTGTCTATCCGTCTGTATATCCATGTGTCTGTCCCAGTTGTCCAACCTCTCCTTTTCCTCCTTCATACTGTGTAGGCCCTGTGTTCTTCCCATCCACAAAGGTGGTGATCCCTGACATCTTAATAATTATCACCCAATCTCCAAACTTGAGATTGTTCAGCGAAAATATTAGAACTCTTGGTAAATTCTCAGCTGTGGTCCTTTTTAGACAATTGTATTCTGAATTCTCACCCGTCAGGCTTTAGGCCAGGACACTGCACCATCTCGGCTGCTTCTCTAGTAATAAAGGACATACCTAATTAAACTCAAGACTGACTTGTTCTAGAAGATTCGCAGATCTCCATAGAGTTCGGGAAGATTGCTTTTAGTAATTGTGCCCCTATAGCATGGAATGACCGGCAGGCCACTTTGATGCTTGACTCGCTGGTCTCGAATGGTCAGTTCAGGACTTTGATGAGGAATGTGCTGAAGGAGAACTGCACTTGTTTTGATTGATGTGTAATTTTATCTGCTGCTTTTGAATTTGAATGTGTATTTGTACATTTTTAGTGTTGTATTGAGATGGATCATGTTGGTTTATTGTTCCCAGGGCCCTTGTAAATGAGACTCTGGTCTCAATGGGTTTCCCCTGATTAATAAAGGTAAAATACTAAATGTTTATCAAAGCCACCCTGCACACCTTTTCCTAACAATCTTACAACAGATGACCTTCAGATACAATGTTGCCATTTCACACAAAGAAAGCACCATTGACATTTGTTGATGAGAGGTTTGCATGTTGTTGCTTTTTTAACATTTGATAGGATTCTCCTAGCACTCTGATACTTCCTTAGCATTAAGTGTTTTCTTGTGCAATACACATCCTGAAGAGTGAAAGAACCAGAGTGATTCACCAACTACCAACAACTGCCAATTCAACCCATCAGTGGTGCAAGTACAATATTCCAGTTTTATTGCAGAAACCAAAACAGCACTGTATATGGTGATAGCTAGATACACCCCTAATATTCAAGGGTATAATTTGAAGGAACAACCCTTGACAGTCTGACCCCATTTTGATTGATGTTCTACAGCTGACTGTGTGTCTGTGTGTTTATCTCTGGAGTCTGTTGGGTGACTAACTCCTCTCCGTCTACCGCTCTCTCTTTCCTTCCCTCCCTCCATCCAGAGTCGAGCAGTAAGAGCGTTAAGACTGTAGCAGACCAGGAGGAAGACGAGGGGACGCAGTGGAGCTGCACGGCCTGCACCTTCCTCAACCACCCCGCCCTCAACCGCTGTGAACAGTGCGAGTTCCCACGGCACTTCTGAGCCACAAAGACGCCAACAATACCAACAACCCGCATCACTTTTCAATGCGAATCAAAGAAACTACATTAGAAAAGACAGTTTTTTCCCTTCTTTTTCTAGTGGTAAGAAAATTAATGGACAGGGGTTTGTAGTTTTTTCCATTTTGGGACTGTTTCTTTCCCCCCTCCTCCAAGGTTTGTAGTTTTTTTCCATTTTGGGACTGTTTCTTTCCCCCCTCCTCCAAGGTTTGTAGTTTTTTTCCATTTTGGGACTGTTTCTTTCCCCCCTCCTCCAAGGTTTGTAGTTTTTTTCCATTTTGGGACTGTTTCTTTCCCCCCTCCTCCAAGGTTTGTAGTTTTTTTCCATTTTGGGACTGTTTCTTTCCCCCCTCCTCCAAGGTTTGTAGAATGCTATCCACTGAAGGCTTGACTGGATAGTGTTTACAGGTTGTGTTACTTTACTAAGCCAGCAGAGTTGGATGATACCTCACCTTGGAGTCTCTGCATGCGTGGGGTCACCCCCCTCTCCCTGCTCAACGCTCGGCAGGCGACTTTACCCCTGGGGGTGCCTCGCCTTTTCCATATACAGTATTAACAAGTTGTCCTGCAGTGTGTTGGCACACACAAACACGTAAGCCAATATGGGTGCCAATGTGCATTTGCTGATTTTCTTCTTCTGTGATGGCCTAATCAGGAATGGGAACTTTGGTCAGCCGTCACCTCACACCTGAAGGGAAAACTGTTTCTGTTTCTGTTTCTAGAGGATGACAGAGGGAAACTTACTGCCATCAAAACGTTTCTCTCGTCTTCTGTAATGTCCCTTATCAATCTGCGTCTCTTCAATCTAGAGTAAAAAGAACGGAAACTCAATTGCATGTTTTATGTGTACAGTACATGGAGGGAGGAAATACCCTTATGCTTTTTACTGTACATCATTTTTGAATGTGCCTTAAATGCCTTCTTCCTCACTATGAATCACTTGTATTTCCTGGAAGTATAGCTTTATAGACTTTATTTACTTTGTTTTGTCTTGTTTTGTTTCCATTTTCCTTCAAACCAATAAGTACGGTGTCCCTTTTAAGCTTTTTACTTGATTTCTGTGAGAATTGAAGCATTGTGGAAAAAAGAGGCGCAGTTGAATGAAAACTATGCAGTCATGAAGCTTCTTCCGCTCAGTCTGTCGTTCATCGCTTGTGTATATGCTGAATTTCCTGTGTACGATCTGCAGATGCAGCAAAGTCAAAAGAAAGATGGAGGAGTTTTTTTTAGGATGCAAGAACTCTTGGACAGGTGAAAAAAGCTCATAAGCAGAATGACAAACTGCCATCTTATCTGACAACTGGAATGTAGGTTTAATATTTGGGGACTTTTACACCTCAGTGCCAAGAGATGCATGAATTTTTACAGTTCACCTAAAACTTGCATCAGAATAGAAGCTTTCGAGTCGGATGAAAGAAAGACGGACTTTGGTAATTGTATTAAGGTGTTAAGGCCCTTGTACAGCTTGGTGGAAGGCGACTGTTTCCTGAGGGCTTTCAGAATCAAAATATTTTGCTATGCAGTATAAATTGGGTAAGTGTTCCAAATGAATATGTTTTAAAGTATTCCTCTTTCAAATCAGCAGATATTTATATAGGTATGTGCTTTACCGTATCTACCCCTGGCCAGAAGTTTAGAATATCTCTAATAAAAGACAATAAGGACAGTGCCATTGTTATATTTCCAATAAAGTGAGACAAAATAGTGTCTGTCCTCATTGTATAATCATGTTTTTATTTGGTTTAATTTGTCCTGTGAAGCTTTTTTTTTATGAGGATAGTTTAAAAGTTTACCATTGTAATGATTTTACCTTAATTGTGGAATGGGTTATTATTGTTTGTTTTTCACATTGTGAAATGCTGCCACACATTACTGCCTTAGAATGGCATTTGTATTGACAATCTATGCAGTCACAACTTAAGATGTCTTTTTTTTTTTTTTTTACCAAAGCTTAGTATTGTCAAAAACTGATTCGGTAGAAGCCAAATTCTTAGTTGTCTCTTAAGCACTTATAACATTTTTTTCTGTAAAAACCCCAAAGAAACAAATTGTTCAGCTTTATCTGCAGCTCGGTGTGAAGTCGGTTAATAAATGTTTTATTCATAAAAAAAACTAATTTGGATAACTAAAGTGTTTTTTTGATTTTAGCTGGGAAAACTGTCTTTGTAACAGATAAGTTATTTGTAAAAATAAAAAAAAATCTATTCTGAAATTCTGGATTTCTTACTAGATATTCCACAATTAGATTCCATTCCATTGGTTGTTGGCTTGCAGTGATGTGATGACGATTGTCACATCTCCTCACTCCAGTAGATGGCAGTAGAGACCTAAAATAGTTGGTATGATAAAGTTCAGGAAGCTTGGCGGTGTAAATTGGTAAATGAGACAGATCATCAGACAATTTTCAAGGACTTATTTTTAATATGGACAACAAACAAATGACAAGGACAGTATTATTCTGCATACCGTACAGGTTAACACCCATTCTGTCAAATAGCTTCCCTCAGTTTGAGGCTACATGTTAAAACAACACATGCTGCTTTGATAATCTTTAAGGCAATGCTAGATTCAAAATGAACTAGCATCATTCAGGAGATGGTAGTGCATTGCACTTGACCTATATACATACATAGGAAATTCAGCACAGACTGCTACATTTTCAAGCTTGTCTCTAGTCTGCTGAGGAACTACTGTGTTTAATGCTTACAGAGAAAGATCTTGCACATTAGAAGGGAACGTGGCTGGTTCTGAACCTCTGGATCAGAGGAACCAGCTCTGACTTGTTGAGGGTGTGTGGGTACAGACTCATCACATAGTCTACCATGCTGGGGGGGAAGAGGGTGCTGAGCTGGTTCTTCACACTCCTCCTCTGCTCACTATCTGCAGCTTTACCGCCACTGGGCCTGGTCATCTCCACTCTCTCACCAGAGAGGCCCTGTCCCAGGCTGTGTTCTGGGAGGCTGTGACTCTGCCTTTGTGGGGGAGGACTCTGAAAGTACTGCTGCTCTGTGAAATGGATGGGGTTACTGTGAACAACATAGGAGCTCTTTCTTAGCTGTGGCTGGAGATGCTGTTGGCCGTACATGCACTGGCTGCACTCACAGCTCTGTGAATGGTCACAGCCACACTGTAGCAGTCTTTGGGGGGCATAGTGGACTCCCGAGGAAGGCCCACCGAGGCTGAGCCTCTGTGTGTTGCTGCCGTAACTGTGGCTGCTGTAAGTGCTGGAAGGGTAGACGTCCCCACTGCCCTGGCTGCACCCGGCCACCCCACTGCTGTATGTGTAAGACACCCCGGGTCCCTTGGGGTTGTTTGTCTGGTCCTGGACATATAGTCTGGACAGGGAGGTCTCCAAGGAGCCAAAGGCCTCGTCAGTGTCTGGGCTGTGGCAGAAGTGGTGGCTGGATTTGTGCTGTAGAACTGGGCTGCCTGTTTCTCTCTGGCTGGTGAACTGATCACTTGGCAAAGCCCTGTGGGAATGGGAATGTTCATTTTTTCTAAGGTGAGGCGGTGTGGAAGGATATCTGTGTAGATGATTAGTAGTGTGATCCGGCTCATAAAGGGATGTGTAGATATGGCCCTCCTGGCCGAGGCCTAAGGGGAGAAATGACCACTCCCTGTCTGTCTGAGCAGCAGGTTTGCTCTTGGCTCTAAGCTCATCTGCTACAGACAGCTGCGATTGGTTGGAGCGCTCTGGGTGGTAGAACTTGCACTTCACTCCATAAGTACACTTCTTCCCTGGAAAGAAACATAAGGAATATTTATGGGCTTTCAAAAACATGGCTCACATATGTAACCCTGTAACTCTTTAAAGAGACTGTCAACTAGGATGTGTGTCTGTCTGAGTGCACTCACTGTAAAGCCCTCTTCCCCCCTTCTTTAGTACTGTAAACACACTTAGCAAAGCAAACAAAATATGTCTAGTCTCCAGCCTGTTTTTGTTCAACTAGGTACACGGCAGAGTGCTATGAGGGTCCGTTGTACTCCTCTGACAGGAATAATCCCAGGCCTGCCGTTAGCTCTATTATCCTGGGTGTTGATAATAAGGTATTTTGTTTGTGAGTGGCGCTGTGCTGTAGCCTTGGAGTGGTGCTGCTCCCCCATTGCCAACAGCCGACTGACAGGCAGCCAAATGGAATTACAACCGACCCAACTACTAGTCACAAACTACAAATCAAATCCTGCTCAGCTGGCTCACATTGGATGAGTTACAGTCAAAACCCCCAGGTGAATGAGGTAGGAAACTGAAAATAAAAGTGTGTATTGTAAAATATCTACCAACCATATGGGCAACGCTCCTTCTTGTTTTCTGGGGTCCACTGCTTTATTCTCAGAAAGTTGTCAATCGTTGGGCCATTCCTTCCCAGAGGATCATCAGGAGGCATGAACCTTGAATATAAAGTCATATGAATATGATGTAAACATGAACCTTGAATATAAAGTCATATGAATATGATGTAAACATGATGCCCAAAACTCTTGAAGTCAAGTCTTCATTACAGATGTATTACAAGTATATAAGCAGGAGGGATTTTGTAGGTGGTGTAACAGGTGGTATACCAACTCTCATATGCCAACCCCAAATTAAAATGGTTTATATCCTCCTTATAGGCCCTGCGTCAGATGCCCTCTTAGATGCTGTAAGTCTTAGTGTTGGGACTTACTTGTCATTGGCAAAGCTGTACATCAACAGCCTTTCCTCTATAAACGTTTTCCACTCTGGCTTCTCTATCTGCAGGTCTCTGTAGTTGTCATTGGACACAACGATGCCGTCGGACTCGTAGGCCAGTTTGATGATGTAGCGGTCGTCGTAACACACCACTCTCTTCCCGTTGACGCAGCGTGACGGGGTGTACACCAGGATCTTTCTCTTCTCCAGCTCATGGAGGATGGGCTGATCTGCAGGGTCATGTGACGAGAGGTTAGAGTTCCATAGACTTGATGGATTGTATCATATCAATCATTAAAAAGACAAGAAAGTAGTGCACAGCATACAGGGTGTAAACAACAATTCTCAGTTATAAAAGGCCATCAATACTGTATGGTGTAGGTGCTCAGTGTGCTGGTGACCTGTGGCTCCACAGTGCCATCTAGCCCTGGTCAGATAGTATAACAGGTGTGTCCTACCTGTCATGGGGGCCTCAGGACGGGGTTGCTCCTTTCTCCACAGAGGCACGAACACTGTGATGTCACGGATACCTCTCTCCAAAAACCACCTGACTGCCAGCAACAGCCCCCGGCACGAAAACACTTGCTTGTTGCCATGGCTGCAAAGACAAGAGCCACAGTAGAACATTAGCTTCCCTTTTTCAGTTCTAAAACGACTGAAGCCAGCTAGCTGTGTGACTCACCTACTCCAATTCACTCTTTTGCATAGCCCCAGCAAAGAGACTGTTGTGTGTCCTTTAATCCCAGAAACAAGCCTAAAGTGAAAACTATCTCCCCAAATTACCAAAAACTGGAATAACAGAAAGTCTTGGAGAATATATAATGTCACACTTTTGTAACCTTGTATCACATGTGAGCTGCAGCATCCTAATAGTGGTGCGATGTCTCCAGCAATACTTTGGACAGGCCTAAGACCTATAATGCTATAAGGCCTCCCAGACCCTGACTGCCAGCTGATCACAGGGAGTGGATCATTTGCCTATACAGACAGCACTATATATAGCGTGGGGTTTCCCTGCACTCAACCATCAGGAAGTGGTAGGCAACTTTGCATAACAGGACACCAAAGATAAGACATTGTTGCCTTATAAAGCCACTGGGGCAGGGCACCGAACCCAACAACAATAGCACAGGTTATAGAAAATACACAATGATTAGTAGAAAGGTGTACTTTGCTTAGAAAGTTTAGGTAGTGTTTGGAGTTAAAGCTTTAGGGACAGAGACCTTTAGGAACAAGGAAACTCAGGACTTGAGTAATCAAAGGCTGCTTGGTAAGCAAACTGTCACTGAGATTTATGCCAGAGTTAATTTGAGTAAGAGTGAGTTTGCCTGAGAAGTAGAATCCTTCAAAGTTCAGCACCCCCCCAGCTTTAGTTTGAGACACGTGATCTGTGTTAGACAAAATAACATCTGATTTATGAGAAGTGAACTTCTCGTTTTGTTCCTCTCAGTTTCGGGCTGCAGTGTCAACACCTACCTCTGTCACCTGTTGATTATTTCAAAGTATTTGTAGCATGTGTTTTTCACTATTGTTATAACATATCTGACAATACAGGTGCTGTGGGTGACCAGATAAATCGCTATGTGGTTATGTTTTCATTAGTACATACATTAGCTTAATTAGTGCCAGCATTTCATTTAATACTCTGTCTTTATCTATTTAATCCTACAATTCTTATAGTCCAAAATTAAGTAGTACTCTCACCTCATGGCCACATTGCTTCCATCAATTACCACCGGTCTGAATCCCAAAGTGGGATCCCTGTCTGTAGCTGAGCTGGGCCGTAGGGACTGGCTGGGGTGGGGAGAGCTGCAGCCTCGAGGGACCAGCTGTGGGCTGGAGTGCGCTGAGCGGCTGGCTGGTATGGATGGGGTGGTGGTGGTTGTTGTAGTGGTGATTTGGCAGGTCTTGATCAGCTCCTCCAGTATTTCGTTGGTCTGGGCGTCATGACGCAGGCTCTCTAGCACACGCACAATGTCACTATGGGAGTAGCCCAGCTTGAGGAAGCGCTCCACTTTTCCATGCTGCTGGTCCATGCTGCTGGTCCTCAGCTCAGTGTGGCACACTCTGCCTCAGGTCTGTCAGTGTCTAGTAGTAGTATCCTTCCAGGCTCCTGTCAGGACTCTGTCTGTTGGGGAATCCTCCTCGTCTCCTTTTTCTATCACTTCATCACGGTTTCCACAACAACAGCATCAGTTTTGGAAGATCTGACAGGTGCAGGAAGGCCAGGGGGGGTGAGGTGAGGCAACCTCAACTCTGTAAACACATGAAGAAGTATGGTGGAGGTCACGGGGCTTTCAGATACTTTCAATGTGGTTAGGTGCACACTGCACAAGGATAGAATCGGCTGCTCGCGCTGCCACAGTCTCATGACTGCACGCAGACGCTCACGTCATACTGGTCTAGAAAGCCCCTATAGGCTCAGGTGAACTTAAATAAAGTGTTTGATACAACTAGCGTCCGTTGTCATAACAAATATAGACCACCGGAATTAATGAGGATATTCCTCTCTTTGAACCAAAACATAAATGATTTATGATATTTGTTTCGCAAATACTTTACATCAGTCCAGTCAGACACATCCTCCATTTAGTGGTCTGGAAAACCCCAATAATTATTTTACTAAGTGACTCTACCAATGACTGAGTATAAAAGGTAGAAAAGTGACATGCTGTGCATACCTTCACCACACCCTTTACCTTCTATTCTGGGTAGGCCTATGGAATGTTGAGGTTATATCTAAGAATAGCATACATATTTAGAAAGTGTTAAAAACTTCAGGAATGTATTTTTCACCAATCGTGGACTATCATGGTGACAGTGAACAAGCACAAATTGAAACTCCTTATCTCTACTTTAACATGCAGTGTACATGCACACACACACACACGTTTGTATGCCCCATCATCTGTTCCCTAAGAGCACCCTTTCATCCCGACCACATTCAAATTTGAAAGGCACTGGTGTTTTCAAGATCAAATCTAATTTTATTTGTCACATACGCCGAATACAACAGGTGACAACCTTAGACAGAGTAGACCCAACAGACAGAGTCCTGACAGGAGTTTGACAAGAGACGTGTTTAATGTTTATTGATACATCATAAAAGCCTCTTGGAGAATAAGGAAGAAAATGTCAGGCTAAGACACCCATTGCTCAGTTTACAAGTGAACTCTAATAGAGGAAGCATACCATGCCAGTTAATGCACAACTATATAGTCTGTGATAATTCCAAGATAAATATGGGTTACGATACCCCACACCCCCACTCATTTGCACGTGACAAAAGTGAGATTAGTGTTGTTGATCTTCTACCTCTGAATAGTTTGAACAATCTACTTCTAACCACATCCTCTCTCACCGCTGCATCTCAAACCAGAACACTCTTTCTGCACCACCTCTACAAGACTAGACACAGTCCTGAATGCAGAGTATGAGGCTTCCCACGCCTGTCTTACAACGATCACACACACTTCGTGTCTCACTGAACACTTGCTGTGAACTGTGTGGTAGTTGAAATGAACACTTGCCAAACTCTCAAGCACACAACATAAAGACAATCCCAGTGAACTATCAAAGAAACCAAAACTACCAAAATCAATTATATCAGCTCTAAGAAGTTACAAACATTTACATACAATAAACCCTTGCAGCTGAACAAGATTTGGATATTAGGTGGATTGTGTGCTAATTCTGCTCCCTCTTTCTCTACTTACAGTTCCAGTAGGTGGCAGTTAGAAGGAGCATCAATCAGCCTGCTTGTCTGGTGGAGAACCTGTTGATGTGTGTGAGAGAGCGTCAATCTCATGGAGAGACAGAACCTGTGTGTACTCTTATTAGTCATATGAGGAAGTCTCCAGAGACTTTGCTCAGACCAATGCCAGCAAGGAAGCAAAAGACAAATGCAATCATTTCACTTCCTCATCTGAGCCCAATACAGAGTCTGGGTCAGAATGCAGCTTGTTATAGGTAAGCCCTTAGAGTTCTTCCCCTCTTTCTCTGATCTTCCTGGTGTGGCATTACAACACAGTGGGACTGCCTGAGACTTGATACTGTACCTACCTAGTTACCCGGCACTGTTCTTACTTTGTACTGTTACATATTGTTCAGTAGTAGGTGAAGTTCTATTGAATATGAGGTTAGTTCTTGAAATATGAGCAGCTTGTATTCGATTCATATCGTAAGAGCGGATGTTTAATAACCCCAACATACACCACAGGTGGCACCTTAATTGGGGAGGATGGGCTCGTGGTAATGGCTGGAGCAGAATAGGTGGAATGATATCAAATTCCATTTACTCTGTTCCATCCATTATTATGAGCCGTCCTCCACTCAGCAGCCTCCACTGACGTACACACACATCATTTTGAATCTGAAACAAGAAGAATAGCTTTCAGGAACGGTGAAATATAATTCAATTTGCATAACATGCCATAGTGGTATGTCTGTCAAAATAAAGTCTATAGTTGAAAATCTAGAGCTTGTCTTTCTTGTGATACAGCACACACACAGAGGCTGATACTACTACGTGTTTCCCTCTGGAATGCCAGACACCATTTCCTCCTGCAATGAACTCACCTGCTCTCTGAGTCGTGGCTGCAGCTCAACTGACAGATGAGATTGACAACAGCCAGAACCATAAACCCTCCCCCTGAGAGTCAAGTTGCTCTTAAATGAAATGTTTTGGCCATACAGGTTTAGAATCAAGGACATTATATTTATTCAGTACACATAAATATGCAAAAACACCCAGGCTACATATTTGCATGAGACTTAAAACGTATGACAAATATTGAATACATGTATTTGGACAATATAGTATCATGTTACGAAGGAGTTGGGTGGACAACAGATGATGGTCACCCAAGCTACAGTTAAAATATTTTGCATGCATGCTTACAGCACAGCATAATGCTCAATGTACGGTAAACCTTATTCGGCTGATTAAAATTGCGTTGTGACACAATACAGTAGGTTAGTTACCTCTTAATGTGGATGCTTGAGATACTTAATGACAAAACAAGACATTTGATGATTGATATATTTACAGAATATTTTCGTGAATATGTTTTTAAAAAATAATTAAAAAATTCTGGTTGGGGTGAGGCATCCTCGTAGGCCATTCATGACAGTGATTTTCTCAGGAACAGTTCCCACATACAGCAGTTAAACTGGTAGAGATTCTAAGGAAAGTGTCTTACACTTCCTTATCTACCTGCATGTACTGAGAATAAGTGGATAAGTTATTTGTCTGTAATGTATTTTTCGTTATGTGTCGGACCCCAGTAAGACTAGCTGTTGCCATTGGCTTTGGCTTATGGGGATCCTAATAAATCTAATCTAAATCAAATAAGTGGAGGGTTCATTTTACAGAGCAAGTGGATTTGGTTTATTTTGATGGATATGCTATAAAGGGAATGAATGACTGCTTTTTAGTGCAGTTTCAAGTGTTTGGTCTTTACAAAGATAAAGGTTTAGTACATTATCTAAACATAGGTTTCTGCCTCCCAGGTTGATTACTGGTCTATCCTCTTGGTGTACTTTCAATCAGGTACTGTAAATACACACTGAGTGAGTAAGATCTACACCATTGGAGAAAGAAAAAACCCATTTGTGCTTTCAGTTCCTTTAAAGCTATGGTTTTTCTTCCACACACTGGTGAAATGGAGAAAGAACACAGCAGGTAATCATGACGTGTGACACCATCGACAACAGGCTACAACATGATCATCACATGACTCATATGGGCGGCTTGAGTACATTGAGCTGTAGGCGTATGAACGAGTAATTTAACCTTTATTTAACTAGGCAAGTCAGTTAAGAACAAATTCTTATTTACAATACCAGCCTACAAAAAATATCTAATAAAACAAATATAGGACAAAACTAACATCATGACAAGAGAGAAACCACAACACTACATAAAGAGAGACCTAAGACAACAACATAGCATGGCAGCAACACATGACAACACAGTGTAGCCGATGTGAAATGGATAGCTAGTTAGCGGTGGTGCGCGCTAGTGGCGTTTCAAATCGGTGACGTCACTTGCTCTGAGACCTAGAAGCAGTGGTTCCCCTTGATCTGCAAGGGCCGCGGCTTTTGTGGAGCGATGGGTAACGATGTTTCGAGGGTGACTGTTGACGTGTGCAGAGCGTCCCTGGTTCGCGCCCAGGTCGGGGCGAGGGGACGGATGTAAAGTCTATACTGTTACATTGGTGCCGTGACCCGGATCACTGGTTGCTGCGGGAAAAGGAGGAGGTCAAAAGGGGGGTGAGTGTAGCCGATGTGAAATGGATAGCCAGTTAGCGGTGGTGCGCGCTAGTGGCGTTTCAAATCGGTGACGTCACTTGCTCTGAGACCTTGAAGCAGTGGTTCCCCTTGATCTGCAAGGGCCGCGGCTTTTGTGGAGCGATGGGTAACGATACTTCGAGGGTGACTTGACGTGTGCAGAGCGTCCCTGGTCGCGCCCAGGTCGGGGCGAGGGGACTGACATAAAGTCTATACTGTTACATCATGGTAGCAACACCACATGACAACAACATGGTAGCAGCACAAAACATGGTACAAACATTATTGGGCACAGACAAAACCAAAGGCAAGAAGGTAGAGACATCAATACATCACACAAAGCAGCCACAACTGTCAGTAAGAGTGTCCATGATTGAGTTTTTGAATGAAGAGATGGAGATAAAACTGTCAAGTTTGAGTGTTTTTTGCAGCTCGTTCCAGTCGCTAGCTTCAGCGAACTGAAAAGAGGAGCGACCCAGGGATGTGTGTGCTTTGGGGACCTTTAACAGAATGTGACTGGCAGAACGGGTGTTGTATGTGGAGGATGAGGGCTGCAGTAGGTATCTCAGATAGGGGGGAGTGAGGCCTAAGAGGGTTTTATAAATAAGCAGCAACCAGTGGGTCTTGCGACGGGTATACAGAGATGACCAGTTTACAGGAGTATAGAGTGCCGTGATGTGTCCTACAAGGAGAATTGGTGACAAATCTGATGGCCGAATGGTAAAGAACATCTAGCCGCTTGAGCACCCTTACCTGGCGATCTATAAATTACGTCTCCGTAATCTAGTATGGGTAGGATGGACGTGGATGTGAATCACAGTTAGTTTGGCAGCTGGGGTGAAAGAGGAGCGATTACGATAGAGGAAACCAAGTCTAGATTTAACTTTAGCCTGCAGCTTTGATATGTGTTGAGAGAAGGACATTGTACCGTCTAGCCATACTCCCAAGTACTTGTATGAGGTGACTACCTCAAGCTCTAAACCCTCAGTTGTAGTAATCACACCGGTGGGGAGAGGGGCACATTACCTTTATTTTGGAGGTGTTCGGAGTACTGTTAAGGGAGTACTGTTAAGCTTGTTGGACACTAAGAAAGCTTTGTTGTAGAGCGATTAACACAACATCTTGGGAGGGACCAGCTGAGTATAAGACTATCAACACTTTTGATACAGGGCAAAATAGAAATTGGCCTATAACAGTTAGGATCAGCTTGATCTCCCCTGCCAAATAAAGGACGCACCGTGGTTGTGACTAACCTCAAGACGTGGCAATCAAATATCACTTGACAGTTGTGGAGGCAAAGCAAATGAGAGCTCTATTCCTCCTACTCACCCACTGGCTCTACATCTCAGGAGGACCCCGCCCTCGCCACTTTCACTGAGCCGTTTGATATTTATTTGATAACAGTGGAAATAAGTGAGAGGGTGGAACCTTTAAAAAGAACCTGATACATTTCCTGGAACTGACAAACACTTTGTATCACAGTAGATATCAACACTAGAAAACATCAGATGCCAAATCACCAAGTTCATGCACAGTCATGCACATAAGAAACAATAGATATCAGGCCATTTATTCTACAACGGGTTGTCTTGTATAACAAAGTAGAAAAGAACATCTAGAAAGTGGGTGAAGTTTTTCTAACATTTAAGCAGATTTGTATTGTTGATCGAATACGTTATTGTCTAGCAAATACAAATAGATTCCTAGCTCTTACAACTGATCCACTCACTGCATGGGCACACACTGGTTGAATTAACATTCCTTCGTAGTATTGGGATGTGGAATCAACGTTGAAAATACATTTAGTCAGCCACTAATTGTGCAAGTTCTCCCACTTAAAAAGATGAGAGAGGCCTGTAATTTTCATCATAGGTACACTTCAACTATGACAGACAAAATGAGAAAAAAATATCCAGAAAATCACATTGTAGGATTTTTTATAAATTTATTTGCAAATTATGGTGGAAAATAAGTATTTGGTCAATAACAAAAGTTTCTCAATACTTTGTTATATACCCTTTGTTGGCAATGACAGAGGTCAAACGTTTTCTGTAAGTCTTCACAAGGTTTTCACACACTGTTGCTGGTATTTTGGCCCATTCCTCCATGCAGATCTCCTCTAGAGCAGTGATGTTTTGGGGCTGTTGCTGGGCAACACGGACTTTCAAAACCACTCCTTCGTTGCCCGGGCAGTGTGTTTGGGATCATTGTCATGCTGAAAGACCCAGCCACGTTTCATCTTCAATGCCCTTGCTGATGGAAGGAGGTTTTCACTCAAAATCTCACGATACATGGCCCCATTCATTCTTTCCTTTACACGGATCAGTCGTCCACCCCCATGCTTCACAGTAGGTATGGTGTTCTTTGGATGCAACTCAGCATTCTTTGTCCTCCAAACACGACGAGTTGCGTTTTTACCAAAAAGTTCTATTTTGGTTTCATCTGACCATATGACATTCTCCCAATCTTCTTCTGGATCATCCAAATGCTCTCTAGCAAACTTTAGACGGGCCTGGACATGTACTGGCTTAAGCAGGGAGACACGTCTGGCACTGCAGGATTTGAGTCCCTGGCGGCGTTATGTGTTACTGATGGTAGGCTTTGTTACTTGGGCCCAGCTCTCTGCAGGTCATTCACTAGGTCCCCCCATGTGGTTCTGGGATTTTTGCTCACCGTTCTTGTGATCATTTTGACCCCACGGGGTGAGATCTTGCGTGGAGCCCCAGATCGAGGGAGATTATCAGTGGTCTTGTATGTCTTCCATTTCCTAATAATTGCTCCCACAGTTGATTTCTTCAAACCAAGCTGCTTAGCTATTGCAGATTCAGTCTTCCCAGCCTGGTGCAGGTCTACAATTTTGTTTCTGGTGTCCTTTGACAGCTCTTTGGTCTTGGCCATAGTGGAGTTTGGAGTGTGACTGTTTGAGGTTGTGGACAGGTGTCTTTTATACTGATAACAAGTTCAAACAGGTGCCATTAATTCAGGTAACGAGTGGAGGACAGAGGAGCCTCTTAAAGAAGAAGTTACAGGTCTGTGAAAGCCAGAAATCTTGCTTGTTTGTAGGTGACCAAATACTTATTTTCCACCATAATTTGCAAATACATTCATTAAAAATCCTACAATGTGATTTTCTGGATTTTTCTTTCTCATTTTGTCTGTCATAGTTCAAGTGTACCTATGATGACAATTACAGGCCTCCCTCATCTTTTTAAGTGGGAGAACTTGCACAATTAGTGGCTGACTAAATACTTTTTTGCCCCACTGTGTGTGTGTGTGTGTGTGTGTGTATGTATGTATATATATATATATATATATATATATATATATATTCAGACCCTTTGCTATGAGACTCGAAATTGAGCTCAGGTGCATCTTGTTTCCATTGATCATCCTTGAGATGTTTCTACAACTTGCTTGGAGTCCACCTGGAGTAAATTAAATTGATTGGACATGATTTCGAAAAAGGCACACACCAGTTCATATAAGGTCCCACAGTTGACAGTGGATGTCAGGGCAAAAACCAAGCCATGAGGTCGAAGGAAGTGTCCGTAGAGCTCCGAGACAGGATTGTCGAGGCACAGATCTGGGGAAGGGTACCAAAACATTTCTGCAGCATTGGAAGTCCCCAAGAACACAGTGGCCTCCATCATTCTTAAATGGAAGAAGTTTGGAACCACCAAGACTCTTCCTAGAGATAGCCACCTGGTCAAACTGAGCAATCGGGGGAGAATCTCTGGTCTGATGAAACCAAGATTAAACTCTTTGGCATGACTGCCAAGTGTCACGTCTCGAGGAAACCTGGCACCATCTCTATGGTGAAACATGGTGATGGCAGCGTCATGCAGTGATGTTTTTCACTGGCAATGACTGGTAGACTAGACAGGATCGAGGGAAAGATGAAAGGAGCAAAGTACAAAGAGATTCTTGATAAAAAAAACTGTTCAAGAGCGCTGAGAACCTCAGACTGGGGCAAAGGTTCACCTTTCCAACAGGACAACGACCCTAAGCATACAGCCAAGACAACGCAGGAGTGGCTTCAAGTCTTTGAATGTCCTTGAGTGGCCCAGACAGACCCCGGACTTGAACCTAATCTAACATCTCTGGAGAGACCTGAAAATAGCTGTGTTGCGATGCTCCCCATCCAACCTGATGGAGCTTGAGAAGATCTGCAGAGAAGGGGAGTAACTCCCCAAATTCAGGTGTGCGTAGCTTGTAGCATCACACCCAAGAAGACTTGACGCTGTAATCGCTGCCAAATGTGCTTCAACAAAGTACAGAGTAAAGGGTCTGAATACTTATGTAATGGGATTTCAGCTTTTTTTTTTAAATATGCAAAAATAATCTGTTTTTGCTTTGTCATTATGAGGCATTGTGTGTAGATTGATGACGGGGGGAAAGTATTTAATCAATTTTTTAAATAAAGCTATAATGTAACAATCTGGAAAAAGTCAAGGGGTCTGAATACTTTCAGAATGCACTGTATATTAGGGACATGTGGTAGCTAACTAGCTTGTTAACTGTTTACAAACAAATTAGTAAATGTGCTCAAAAGCTAAACAGCTACCCAGCTAGTTGATTGCTGAGCCTAGATAAAAAGGACTAGTTTTGAAAGTTGGCTCATCTTATCTTTTTGAACATTCAAAGCAACATCCATGCCACCTTAGTCTTCTACAGAACTTCTGAGTGATAGGAAGCATGAGCACCACCAATCAGCTTAAATCACTGTGCACAATACCCGTCATTACTATGACAACTAGCGTAGCCATGTTAGCAAATTACTGCTGTCTGAACAAACAAATCCGAGTTGGTCACTTGTAACAAAACTGTATTGAGCATTACGGTCTGCATTGTGAACAATAGATGTCGGCATCTGGATGGTAGACTTCTCACTGAAGTGCGTTATCCCTCATGTACCAGTAGGAGGCAATGTTCTGGCAGGAACTGTTGGACTGTAGCTTCACATTTTATTTCAATATATCTCTTTATTTAGGTTGTTGGCATGACATTAAAATAATGATGTTGATTCAAACATACCATTTTACTATTAAAATATGACCAAATAAAATATGCCTAATCAAATATGAAATTCAACCATTTCAACCACCCAATATAGTATGAAAATGATTAACGTTTATTTGTGGTATTTAACACAATTTCAATGTATACACGGTTCTGACGATTACGTTGGAATTAGATTGACTGACTTAAATACATTGATGTAACAACCTGTTAGTTAAGTTTTACCCTAATTTCAGTGTTTACAATGCTGGTTGAAATTAGATTACTTTTTTTGAAATCCTATCAAACTACTGTTCTCAATTTATTTTCCACATATGCTTCCACATCACATTACGTTGAGTCAACCAGTGTGTGCCAAGTGGGGAGACATTTCACTTTGTACACCCGGCTGTCTCTAGAACAAAATGCATGACTGACTGTACACTTCCCTTGGTCCCAAGTTCTTCCTAATTCTGGTCAATGATGGGAATCAGCTTCTGACTGTGGGATCCTACAACTGTCTGCTCATGATTTAGCTTTCTACAGTGCCATTATATTCACTCCTTTTGTCAAGTGCAATTTGCTCTCACTCAGGTACTGTGGGCTGTTGGGGAAGTCTGACAGTGGTTAGATATGGGGGTGGAAAACAAAACATACCTCTGTCTATCTGCAGTCTTTTTACAACTTGAACCACGCTAAACCTCACCGGCTTCCCTCCAACAGCCATCTGGTTCCACCACCACCCCACCCCCACACTCAGTACAAGTTAAAAACAACCCATTTTGGGAAGCTTCAAAATGGCATCTCATTCTGAGAAACAACCAAATGTGAAATGATTCCAAACGTCAACAGACCAAATATGGTGAATGTTGACTTGGGTCTCTTGTGCTTTAATTCAGGGAACTCAGAGGGGGCTAGAAGTGGTGGCCCACAGCATTGCACAAGGAGAGGCCCTGTGGAAAACTCAACGACTGTTCGCTAGCTGCACACACTAACCCTCACTGTGCTATTCTTCTATGACTGCCAAGGCTGAAAACATTATTCTCTACACTTTTGGTCAGGACTGTATCGAATTAAATATAGCCTAGCTCTCTTTTGGTTTTCCCCTCACATCCCAATATACTTCAACACAGGATTCAGGTTGGGCTAACTGATACCCTTTCTGATAGTACTGTCAAGATACACAGACCCAAAACATTTAAAACTGTCGCCAAAAGAGGATCCTTCATTTAGAGATGTAGCCCACACAACTTTCAGCTAGCATAGCTTCCTCCCACTTGTTTTCACGCAGCGAGGTGGAAGGTGAGATATCATGCTATTTCAGTGATATCACACTGGCCGACCTCGTGAAGAGGGTTACACAGGGAAATCCCTTTGCAGTGCACTCACTCAGAAACACAACTCATGTTTTCCATGCCCACTTAATTTATTTACTCTATAAAATCTGTAAGAAACTACAGTAAAAGGTCAAAGACAAACATGGGGGAAACAAAATAATTCACCCCCCCTTTGATGAACAGAGAAAGAGAGGTATAAGTCAAACTAAAAAACAAATATACTTACACAACATTACTAACTGCCGAGGTTTTAGTCATGATGAGTCCCTGGTTCTGCTCTCCCAGACATGGGTGGTCGTGGTAGGGTAGTAGGGGCCACAGAGGCAGGTATTTGGGAGGACCAATTCCATTTAAATTGAGTCAATTCATGAAAAGAACTGACATTTATTTTTAAAGAGGAATTTCCAAATCCATAATTGATGGAAGTTGAAATGGAACGGACCTCAATCCCATTCCTCTCTCATCATCGGTGTCTGCTCCTCTCCTTGTCTTTAGACTTCTTGGGTGAGTGACTACGGCTACTCTCCCTGTGGCCCTTGTCAAGGCCCTCCGGGCGGTGCTTTTCATGGGGCATGCTGTGCTTATGGTGGTCATCGCCGTAGTCTCTTTCCCTGGAGTGAGAATGCTGCCAGTCTGTCTTGTTCTCCCGCCGGGGTTCCTCCCTGTCCCACTGTAGGTATAACATGGGAGAGAAAGAGATTTGAGAAAGGTTAGATAGAAATCTTTGGAGTTATACTCTGCGGAATGACTGTGTAGCTGGAGTGACTGGTGTCACAACTGTTGAAATAATAGGCCATACCCAAAACACATGAGCCATGCTTACTCATATATTCTTACTCTAATGCTCTGACTGAACATTATTGTGAAACAAAGGACATTTTTCACAAACAATGAGTTGGGGAGACATTTTCAGTCAACCTTGGATTTCTTGGACTTCCTGGTGTCCTTGTTGTCTGAGTGATTGTGCTTCTTGTCTTTGTGTTTCTTCTCAGCATGCCAATGGCTTGTTCCTTCTTCCTCTAAAAGCAGGTCGTACTTGGAGCTTTTGGGACCATTAAGTAAAACTTAAGTAAAGAGAGTAATTCTTTAAAAGGTTTGCCAAGACAACATTTCAAAGAGAAACACTTTCTTCCAGAGAAATGTAATTTCCTCCAACAGAAACATCCATACAATAGTTGACCTCTCTAACCTGATTTCTATGTGAAATGGTGCACAGTTTAGTTATTTTACACGGTTCTAACCCCTATCTTTCACTTCATATGAATAGCAAATATAAAAACATTTAAGGATACTCTGGCTTGGGTTTGACTTTATCCTTAAGAGCTCATTTGTATCCCACTTCTTTTTCATAGGCCTTGAAGTCATCCTTCGTATACTTCCCACCTAGAAAACCAAAAAAGACCTTGTTCATTTCTCTACTTAGAAGAGAAGGTAAATGGCACATCCTTGAGCTAAAGTGCCTGATTGAGGCTTAAAGTCTCTGAAAGTACATATAATGGAAATACTGAAAAACCCAAAATATTAAAAGGAAGTTAATGAGTTATGTTTTAATAAGTGATTACCTTTGCCTTTCCATTTCATCTTTGAGACAGACTGGCTGAAGTCCACATGTACGATTCGGTCATCTATGAGCACGTTGTCCATCTTGAAGAAGGCCTTTTCACAGTCCCCCCTCCTGTGGAGAGAAATTACATCAATTATATCTAAGAGGGTTAACTGAGCCCTTATGTGTATAGTGAATAAGGAAACAACCTATCAATTCAGTAAACAAACCCCTTTCAAGTGAATTAATGTGTACTCTCAATTTTGACTAACTGGTGCCCTCTATTTGTATTCTGCATAACTGCACTTAAACGGTTCCAAAATGAATCTCTTTTTAGCTTAGTCTTGATTTGGACTAGTGAATATGAGTGGATCATTGTTCAATGTTTAAAGAGGGCTAAAATTACTAAATGCTAACTCATGGTACATATAGAAATCAAGTGAACACCAAACATTCTTTTCAAACTCAATGAAAGCATAGCACAGAGACTCTCCTGACTTCAAGTCTCTGATGATCTCACAGCTGTACAGAAATAAGAACACGTTAATATAGGATAATACACCAATATTCTACCAAGTCTCCTTTCTATTTTTAAATGGTTAGGACTAGGTCTATTTCTAATGAAATATGTATAGTAGTGTCATGGAGGCCAGTATGTTGAAATAGACAGGGTGAAAGTCCGAAGCGAGAGAAGATGATTTCCAGGTCCTCCTCTATAGTCATAGGGTTCAGCTTACACACAAACAGAACATTCTCCGGAGGTTTCACTTCCGCATCAGGAAGATTATCGACCTACACAAGCACATACACACGACAACATCTCAAACCACAAAACTCTCATAAAACCACCATATAATCTTTACAACACTAATATGTTTACCAGCTAATTAACTGGTGTTGGGTTCTTCAACATCAATCAGTACACAAAGTGGTAATGTGGAGTGTTACAAAATCTGCTCTGCCATCGCGCCTGAAAGTATGCGCATCCTCTACAAGGCTAGGTGGACAGAACCACAAGACCCCCATCTCACCATCTCCAGAAGGATGGCCTGGGTCTTGGCCGCCTCCTCCTTCAGCAGCTCATCCAGCTCCTCAGCCTCCTTACCATATGTGTCGTTGATCACTTCCTCTGCTCCAATACGACCACTCTGCACACCAAAGAGGGTTTGACTTTGCAAATCAACAAAAGGTGTACAGTACATGACATCAAAAAATCTAAAGTAACATCACAGCTACTTTTGTTCAGGTATTGAGAAAATCATTCACCTTTCCTTTGATGAACAGAGAAACTATAAATTAAAACTTATGGCTTTTTATGAAAGTTTAGGAAAAGTTAATCCGCTTTTGCTCTGAAATGTGAGATATGCATTGCTTTGACCTCAAATGGTACCTGAAAGTACCCAGTCACTCACATTCAGCTGTTCCTTGGTAGGCTCGGGGGAACGGTTCGGCACGGGCAGGTCAGCAGGGTCATCGAAAGGGTCTTCCAGGATCACAGTGTGGTTTATCCTGCAATGACACAAAACAAGTATCACACCTCTCTTCATACTGGGATGTCTGAGTAGGTCATTGCATCTACACCTCTGTATGGGAGCTATTCATGAGGAAATTCAAAAGTGTATTCAATTCTATTCTGATTTACCTCTAACATTGCTGCATTTAAATATGGGTGTAAAGAGATTGTTACAGCACAAGTAAGCTAACCTGAACATTTCTGAGATTTCAGACGCTTGCTATCCTGCTCGAACCAGTAGGCTAACTTTGTTGTTTTCAAACTGCAGTTAAATTGAACCATTATTTAACTAGGCAAGTCAGTTAAGAACCAATTATTATTTGCAATGACGGCCAAACCCAGACGACGCTGGGCCAATTGTGCGCTGCCCTACGGGACTCCCAATCGCGGCAGGTTGTGATACAGCCTGGATTCGAACCAGGGTGTCTGTAGTGCCTTAGACCACTGCGCCACTTTGGAGCCCAAAATACTGAGGAGTTGGATGGCAGTTTTACCAACCTGAGAACCATGATTTTTTAAATTTATTTTACCTTTATTTAACAGGGTAGGCTAGTTGAGAACAAGTTCTCATTTACAACTGCGACCCGGCCAAGATAAAGCAAAGCAATGTGACACAGACAACACAGGGTTACACATGGAATAAACAATAAACAAGCCAATAACAAACAAGTCAATGACACAGTAGAAAAAAAGAAAGTCTATATACAGTGTGTGCAAAAGGCATGAGGAGGTAGGGAGTAAATAGGCCATAGGAGCGAATAATTACAATTTAGCAGATTAACACTGTGATAAATGAGAGATGACGCATCAAATAAACTGGCCTGGTCTCCATAGAGTTTACTGAGGGTATAGAAAAGACATCAATACATTTGCATTTTAGTCATTTAGCAGACGCTCTTATCCAGAGCGAATTACAGGAGCAATTCGGGTTAAGTGTAGCCTCTTTTAGAATCCAAGAGTGAAATACTTACACACTTGTCTCTAACATGTACGCTCAGCATTGCCGAACAGTCCCATTACAAGTCAGAATGTTGTTCTAACTTTTTCCGCAGATTTTTTTCCCTATGTCGGAAGTAATCTGATATAAAGATCCACAGGGAAATGCTATCAACCCGACCTTCAGTACACTGGTCTGTATATCGGTTTGTATCCGGTTTTATTTTCAATACTGTTGCAATTCGCACATGACAAACCGAACCACAGACAGCAAACACTTCCAGCTGATTATGAGGAAACATGCTTCGGTCAACTACGTTCAGTTACATTCGGCTTTGTTTACATATTGTGCAATGGGTCTAGAGATTGAAAACACAAGCGACAAACCCGCGCTGAAAAAAAGTTGAGTAAACAACACTCGCCTGTGAATACCCTATATCCTGCTCTTACCGCCAAAAGGATCAACAGCATGTACAACTGGTAAAGTAAGTGTAAATATCATTGTATTCAACATTCTGGCTTATTTTGACTATTGCGTATTTTTAAGGGCTACCTCGGTCAGACTGAAAATCAATGGTAACAGTCTGACGTTCAGGCAAGGTTGAGTGCTTTGCTCAGGGCACATCGACACATGTTTCACCTATCAACATTCCTGTAATAAAATAAAAAACAGCTGTGATGATTTTAGACATTGATGCTGATGAAATGGACTGACCCATAGACAGATTCTCCACCACAGCCAGTCCCAGTTGGATCTCCCAGTCTGCACAATAAAGTCTCTCTGGACATTGTGGATGAGGCAGTAGTTGTAGAATTTGATTTTGCATAACTTAAAAAAAGGAGATTATCAGCATTATGAGAGCAACACATCACAAGACATTAGGAATTACCTTGCTAAGAATTTAACTCCAGGACAATGGAGTTAAATTCTTAGCAAGGAATTTCATAGCCGTTGATCACGACTCTCAGTTCCATTACAATCACACATAAGAATAAGAAAAAAGGTGTCTTCTGTATGGGGGAGTTTTGTTAAGAGCCCTGACACTCGGTCTGAACATTAACATGCATCACTTGCGATAAGTTTTTGGATACATAACTTTATAGGGTTAGGGTTCCCACGCTGCCATATTTCCATGTTACATTGCTTGTTTACTGAAGACAGACGGAAGACAGAGTTGACTACCTGTAGTAATAAGCTATCTGCATCACTGAACACCTGTGCGTAAACAGAAGATGGACGCCACAAACGTGTTGTCACTGAAAAAATACTGTCTGCTGCAACTGTGTTAAAACCAGTCAAAACAGTGTACAACAGTGAAGGCTCTTCAGAGGAGGATGGGGAGGACCATCCTCAGTGAATTTCATAAAAATAATGAAACATTTAAAGTTATCGTTCTCACATTAAAACACACTGTTTTGCAATAAATGTCTACAGTAGCCTCAACAGAACTCTGTAGGGTAGCACCATGGTGTAGCAGGAGGACAGCTAACTTCTGTCCTCCTCTGGGTACATTGACTTCAATACAAAACCTAGGAGGCTCATGGTTCTCACCCCCTTCCATAGACTTACATGGTAATTATGACAACTTCCGGAGGACATCCTCCAACCAATCAGAGCTCTTACAGCATGAACTGACATATTGTCCACCCAATCAAAAGATCAGAGAATGAATCTAGTACTGAAAGAATAAGAAACTGCTAACTAGCACTGCAATACATAACATGGTGAGTAATGTTAGTTGACTCAGAGAGAAAGACAAGTTGAACAGTTTTGAACGAATTAATTAATAAAAAATGGAGGAGGGAGAGAGAGAGCTAACTACATATATATATATATATTTTTTATTTCACTTAAATTACTTAGCAAATGCAGCTAGCTAGTTTAGCCTACTCAAACAGAGAGTGATATTGCCGAGGTAAAGACAGTTTCAGGTTGGATATTCGCCGGATTTTCGCCTGTAGTTTTCCTTCAGTCCACCAACAGTAGTTAGGGACCGTCAACATATTGACAAATCTAATTTTTCAAATTTCAATAGCTCTTTAACCATTACTCTGAAAACATTCTAAACTGGTTGTAGCTAACCCGATGGCATAGACACACATTGCACACACTTTCTTTTTGTCGATTTACATCTCACGCTATTTTAAAATATTTATTTACATTTTTGAATTTCAATAGCTCTTTGGTCATATGATCTACTAACTTCAAACAAGTTTCAGAATGTACACTCAGTGGGCCTACACATTGCACACCCTTTAGTTTGTCCAACTTTCAAATAGCAATAGCTCCTTGGTCATGTGACCTACTGACTTCAAACAAAGTTCAATGTCCATACCCTTATGTATTGCACACCCTTTAGTTTGTCCATTTTCATCTCACGTTTTTACATGCATTTTTCAAACATTCAAATTCCAATAGCTCCTTGGTCATGTGACCTACTGAATTCAAACAAGGTTCACTATAGTCACTATAGTTATTCCACTGTTCTGGATCTAATACATATTAGCATTTTACATACATTCATAAGTGTAATAACTTTTTATGACATACTGTGAAAAACTCTTGGCTGCTGGCTCTGTCACTTTCAGAAATGCGCAGAGCAGACTGAAAGGGGAAGGGTAGCTCTTGACTTGAACCACAGGGGTTCTCTGTAAAGAGAAAGTAATCCAAAAGGCACAGACACACACCTTGACTTTCAATTGGCACCCTTGACCTGTATGTATTCTCTCCTGATTGGTCTCTGCGGTGCTTAGTCAATGGGAACTCTGTTGCCGGCCCCATCATAAACACATATTTATGGTGGCAATCAAGGCAATCAAACAAGCTAAGTGTCAGTATAGAGACAAAGTAGAGTCGCAATTCAACGGCTCAGACACAAGAGGTATGTGGCAGGGTCTACAGTTTTTTTTGTATTTATCTAAAATTTTACCTTTATTTAACTAGGCAAGTCAGTTAAGAACAAGTTCTTATTTTCAATGATGGCCTCGGAACAGTGGCTTAACTGCCTGTTCAGGGGTAGAACGACAGATTCGTACCTTGTCAGGTCGGGGGTTTGCACTTGCAACCTTCCGGTTACTAGTCCAACGCTCTAACCACTAGGCTACCATGCCGCCCCACATACAGGTCAAGGGTACAGTCAATCACGGATTACAAAAAGAAAACCAGCCGCGTCGTGGACCAGGATGTCTTGCTCTCAGACAGACTAAACAACTTATTTGCTCGCTTTGAGGACAATACAGTGACACTGACACGGCCCGCTACCGAAACCTGTGGACTCTCCTTCACTGCAGCCGACGTGAGTAAAACATTTAAACGTGTTAACCCTCGCAAGGCTGCAGGCCCAGACGGCATCCCCAGCCACGTCCTCAGAGCATGCGCAGACCAGCTGGCTGGTGTGTTTACGGACATATTCAATCAATCCTTATCCCAGTCTGCTGTTCCCACATGCTTCAAGAGGGCCACCATTGTTCCTGTTCCCAAGAAAGCTAAGGTAACTGAGCTAAACGACTACCGCCCCGTAGCACTCACTTCCGTCATCATGAAGTGCTTTGAGAGACTAGTCAAGGACCATATCACCTCCACCCAACCTGACACCCTAGACCCACTCCAATTTGCTTACCGCTCCAATAGGTCCACAGACGACGCAATCGCAACCACACTGCACACTGCCCTAACCCATCTGGACAAAAGGAATACCTATGTGAGAATGCTGTTCATCGACTACAGCTCAGCATTTAACACCATAGTACCCTCCAAACTCGTCATCAAGCTCAAGACCCTGGGTTCCCCGCCCTGTGCAACTGACGGGCCGCCCCCAGGTGGTGAGGGTAGGGAACAACATCTCCACCCCGCTGATCCTCAACACTGGGGCCCCACAAGGGTGATTTCTGAGCCCTCTCCTGTACTCCCTGTTCACCCACGACTGCGTGGCCATGCACGCCTCCAACTCAATCATCAAGTTTGCAGACGACACTACAGTGGTAGGCTTGATTACCAACAACGACGAGACGGCCTACAGGGAGGAGGTGAGGGCCCTCGGAGTGTGGTGTCAGGAAAATAACCTCACACTCAATGTCAACAAAACAAAGGAGATGATCGTGGACTTCAGGAAACAGCAGAGGGAGCACCCCCCCTATCCACATCGACGGGAGAGTAGTGGAGATGGTAGTATTTTTCAAGTTCCTCGGCGTACACATCACGGACAAACTGAATTGGTCCACCCACACAGACAGCGTGGTGAAGAAGGAGCAGCAGCGCCTCTTCAACCTCAGGAGGCTGAAAAAATGTGGCTTGTCACCAAAAGCACTCACAAACTTTTACAGATGCACAATCGAGATCATCCTGTCGGGCTGTATCACCGCCTGGTACGGCAACTGCTCCGCCCACAACCGTAAGGCTCTCCAGAGGGTAGTGAGGTCTGCACAACGCATCACCGGGGGCAAACTACCTGCCCTCCAGGACACCTACACCACCCGATGCTACAGGAAGGCCATAAAGATCATCAAGGACATCAACCACCCGAGCCACTGCCTGTTCACCCCACTGTCATCCAGAAGGCGAGGTCAGTACAGGTGCATCAAAGCTGGGACCGAGAGACTGAAAAACAGCTTCTATCTCAAGGCCATCAGACTGTTAAACAGCCACCACTAACATTGAGTGGCTACTGCCAACACACTGTCAACGACACTGACTCTACTCCAGCCACTTTAATAATGGGAATTGATGGGAAATGATGTAAATATATCACTAGCCACTTTAAACAATGCTACCTTATATAATGTTACTTACCCTACATTATTCATCTCATATGCATACGTAGATACTGTACTCTATATCATCGACTGCATCCTTATGTAATACATGTATCACTAGCCACTTTAACTATGCCACTTTGTTTACATACTCATCTCATATGTATATACTGTACTCGATACCATCTACTGTATCTTGCCTATGCTCCTCTGTACCATCACTCATTCATATATCCTTATGTACATATTCTTTATGCCCTTACACTGTGTATAAGACAGTAGTTTTTTGGAATTGTTAGTTAGATTACTTGTTCGTTATTACTGCATTGTCGGAACTAGAAGCACAAGCATTTCGCTACACTCGCATTAACATCTGCTAACCATGTGTATGTGACAAATAAAATTTGATTTTGATTTGAACATGTTAAATAAAGTTACTAACCCAGTCAGTCTTTGGGCCACATCCAGGTTCTTTATCAGTGGCACACATGAAACAGTTGTTGGCTTTGTTGAACTCTGAAATCATAGGCATGAACTGAACATATGGCTGTCCCACACAACTACATAAAAATAAAGAATTTACATTTACTTTGAATTAAATGTCTTTACATACCAGACATTTTTAGTAAATCCTCAGCCATTTCTTTTCGCAGATGTGTTTTTTGTGAAGGTTCTATATCAATTTGGGAGGGGATGTTGGGGAAGTTCTGTGCAACTTCCTTGGCCATCATCAGTGTTCTCTTTTTTATGTAAACATAAATGGAATTCTGATTAGTTATAGGCAAATAAATACGCAGGCCAAAACTGTATGCTGATTTCCTTATCAATATAATCTAATAGAGGTAATTTCCTTTATACCCCATTCTACACACAGCCTAAATTATAGGCACTGAGCCATTTACAGGAGAATAATAAAAGTAGCATATAGGATCCAACCCTATCACAGAGTGAATAAATGTAGAGCGTTTGTAGGCTTTAATAAAAAAAATATTAAGTGACAGTTTCATCAGTACGTGCTTAAAGAAAGTCATATCACAAAGATCACAACTGACAGTTGTGTCCAGTCTAAGTCTATGACAATCGAGAATGAATTGTAAGCACCAAAGTGTGTTAAAGTGTGTTTGTCAAAATAATATCTGAAAATGACAGTTGTGGAATATAATACTTCTATTTGCAATAGCAATTTATGATATATGCAGTTGAGGAATATTACATGTATCAACACTACATGTAGGACGGACATAAGACATTCCCACATACAGTAAACACATGCATAGAGGCATTTTTCAGCTATGATTTTACCACTCAGAATCCAGAATGGAAATGACAATGGGGCCAGCACAGGACGTAATACACCCTGACAACAATCTACTTTTTGATCTTCTTGACTTCTTATTTGGTAAACTGCTACTGTGTGTCAAGAAAAGAGCCCCAATTAGGGTTAGTGTACTCCAGTAAAAAAGGTCTGGTTTAGATGAAAAACTATTGCCCTGTGTCCCTGTTCATAGGGGCATGAGAGACTAGTCAGTGGTAGAATTGAGTTGGCACTTTATTGGCCCAAACAACCACTTTTTTTTTTTTGCATTGACGTATGGTGTCAAGATTAAGATCCAAAGTGTTAGGAAATATTTGTTAAAATCAAATCAAATTGTATTTGTTACATACACATGGTTAGCAGATATTAATGCGAGTGTAGCGAAATGCTTGTGCTTCTAGTTCCGACAATGCAGTAATAACCAACGAGTAATCTAACCTAACAATTCACAGCAACTACCTTATACACACAAGTGTATAGACATTTAAACGTGTTAACCCTCGCAAGGCTGCAGGCCCAGACGGCATCCCCAGCCGCGCCCTCAGAGCATGCGCAGACCAGCTGGCCGGTGTGTTTACGGACATATTCAATCAATCCCTATACCAGTCTGCTGTTCGCACATGCTTCAAGAGGGCCACCATTGTTCCTGTTCCCAAGAAAGCTAAGGTAACTGAGCTAAACGACTACCGCCCCGTAGCACTCACATCCGTCATCATGAAGTGCTTTGAGAGACTAGTCAAGGACCATATCACCTCCACCCTACCTGACACCCTAGACCCACTCTAGACCCAAGTCTAGTACCTAGTTGCACAGGGCGGGGTCGAGACCCAGGGTCTCGAGCTTGATGACGAGCTTGGAGGGTACTATGGTGTTGAATGCCGAGCTGTAGTCGATGAACAGCATTCTCACATAGGTATTCCTCTTGTCCAGATGGGTTAGGGCAGTGTGCAGTGTGGTTGAGATTGCATCGTCTGTGGACCTATTTGGGCGGTAAGCAAATTGGAGTGGGTCTAGGGTGTCAGGTAGGGTGGAGGTGATATGGTCCTTGACTAGTCTCTCAAAGCACTTCATGATGAACGGTGGTTCCATGTGCTGTGCCTAGGAATGAAGACAAAAGAGTTCAGAGTGAAGAACACAAACTGGAAGTGCTGTCTGTGTTGTTGAAAATGTATGCTATACCCTATCCACACTGAAGAGGCTCTGACATGTACATCAACCAGGGATAATGTATGCTATACCCCATCCACACTGAAGAGGCTCTGACATGTACATCAACCAGGGATAATGTATGCTATACCCCATCCACACTGAAGAGGCTCTGACATGTACATCAACCAGGGATAAAGAGAAAGTTAGCACTGTGAAATGATTTGTACTTATTTGAAGTAAAGTATCTGTTGACATGTTAGAAAAGATTAGAGGTCTGCAATTTCTGTTTAATTTTTCAATATTCAATTTTCATTCATTGATTTTCTGGCCACCATTACTGTGGTTACATCTTCAGTATATGTATTGCCCAGCAAACCCACTGCAGCCTACCTCACCAGCTCACTCTCCAACCCTGCTTTGGACAATTAATAACATGACTCTCGTACTTTGCCCTTTTCCTTTATGGTTGATATTAACGATGAGATATTATCTGTCTCTCTCCTATTGTGTACTGTTGTTAAATACTGTGGGAAAATACAAATAAAACAGGGAAAATAAATATTTAGAACTACCAATTATTATAGATAAATATTAAAGAAAAGGGTTAACACAACACTGAACCTAATTGTCAAACTAATATTAATGTACAACAATATAGAAGATACATGACTAGAGGTTATGCAATATGTGTGTATATCCACTGCACGCTTCTTAGGTGTGTAATTTACATGGAGCTATTGAAATTTAAAACTATAAAAAAGGTATGTTATACTGTCTGATTTTACATAACACAAACAAGAGTGTGCAATACATAAGGCCAGTCCGTGGACATTCTGAAGTTTGTTTGAGTCCAGTAGGTCACATGACCAAGGAGCTATTGAAGTTTTAAATTCTGAAAAATGTATGTAAAATTGAGTGAGATGGAAATAGACAAACTAAAGGGTGTGCAATATATAAGGGCAGTCACCTTGTTTGAAGTCATTAGGTCACATGACCAAGGAGCTATTGAAATTTGAAATTTTGACAAACTTGTGTAAAAACGTGTGAGATGTAAATGGACAAACTAAAGAGTGTGCAATGTGTAGGCCCACAGTGGACATTCTGAACCTTGTTGGAAGTTAGGTCACGTGAGCAAGGAGCTATTGAAATTTAGAAAAATTTATGTAAAAACGTGTGAGACGAAAATGAACGAACCAAAGGGTGTGCAATATATAGAAGGGTAGTCAGTGGACATTCTGAACCTTGTTTGAGTCAAGTAGGTCACATGACCAAGGAGCTATTGAAATTCGAATGTAAACAAGTTTGTACTTTGTTTACGCTCCCTAACTAATTCAACTGGGTATACAAAATGCTACTCACATTTCCACATGTTTATTCGTTTTGGAAAGCGAATTCATGTCCAAATCGTGAAAATAAGACCTGTGCAATGTTGTGCGCAATTTTTGCAGCATCATGACACTTATTTGGAGTCTGTGGCTCAAGTGGTTTGAAAGCGCGAATATCCAACTTGAAACTGTTTTTACCTCGGTGGAACTCTTCCAAGTCAAGGTAAGCTTTTGGTGTTACAAATGTATTGCCACCGGGGCCCACCGGTCTAATCGCTAAACTGTTTACTGACTATACTGCATGATTGTAGGGGGTTTACTAACGCGTTAGTTGTTAGCTATGTTGACTATGAAGCTAATATGGTGACAACGATGTAGCGGTTATGATATGGAAAAGTTTTCGGTAGGTCACAGGCAGCTGATGTGTATTGAAGTCCACAAGCAACGGAAAATGTGAGAGGAGAGCACGTAGATGCAAGAACGAATACAATAAGCTGTTTGTATGTGGCTATGAAAGTGAACCGTTTGTGCGCGATCAGGGCTGTATTCATTCCGCCGATTCGGTTGAAAAACGGAACGAACGAAATGGGGATAAACATATGAATTTGTCCAATAGAAACTCTCGTTTACAACTGTTGGACTAATGACAACTACACCAGAGCTACTAGATGCAGGCAAGAGTATGCACCACTGTGTAGTATGGACATCCTACTACAACTGTCTTGTCACCTCAAATCTTTCTCTCGACCCGTGTGCACCTACGTTATAAACTTCTAGAACCGTACCGCAATTGAGAATTGATTCACGTTTAGTTTGAGAATTTGGTTGTTTTGGCTTCCAAACCAATTCGCCTTTAAACGGAACATGTAAGGTCCTTGGACTGTAAGGATTAACGTTAGACTCCTTTAGACCATTAATATTGGGCTAGGAATTCTCTCCCGGCCTTCGTTTCAATGATCCACCACATCAACACTGAGTAAACTGTCATATTAAGCGTATCCATGGCAATCCCATGTTTCTGAAATGTTAGCGAGTTATCTGAAATATAATACTAACACGTTAGCTAACATTTAGCTTTACTAGTTAGCTAGCAATATGCTATAGATTGGCAATGGTTAACAATCTTGCTAGCAGTAGAATAACAGTAATTTGAGCAAATGTCATTATCAAATGTAAGCTGTGTGTAACCAGACATTAACGTTGGTGCATGTTTTCTTACTTTTAGGCCGTTCTGTAAATAAATCAATGACTATATCACCACATGTTGTTTCAAGAAGAACCGCCATGCTTGCGCACGCGCTCTTGATTGATTTCGGTGTCACTTGGGCCGGGGGTGTTGTTTCCTCCACGATCATACGACAGCTAGAAGATGGCGATGAAACGAACATCAGTTTATACTCTATGTGTACTGTTTATGTCATTCATTTTCGCTGAGTCTTCATTTCGACAATTAAACACGGTAGGAGACTACTCTACCACTAGATAGCTACATGAATTGAGGGGCAGGTAGCCTAGTGATTATAGCGTTGTGCCAGTAAGTTAACCGAAAGGTTGCTAGATCGAATCCCGGAGCTGACAATGTAAAAATATGCCGTTCTGCCCCTGAACAAGGCAGTTAACCCAATGTTCCCCGGTAGGCCGTCATTGTAAATAAGAATTTGATCTTAATTGACTTGTCTAGTTAAATAAAGGTTTATAAAAATAAAAGTAACGCTAATCTTGGTAGCTAGCTAGCTAACGTTATTTGGCTAATGGATGCTAACGTTACCTTTTGTTGCTATCTGACTCATTGCAGCTAGCTAATGTTTATGTTGTTAGCCAGGTTGCATGAGCGTAATACTAGGCAGCTAGAATGCGCTCAAGTATGTCACTCTCGAATGTTCTGATGTTTTGGTGAATACCTTGCTGCCTACCACATTAGCTAACTTATATCATGATCATAATAATGGCCGCTTTCCTATTCTTGATTCTCACACAGGAAAGTATTCTGATCAATGTGACAGCAGGGACATTGAATGATACACAGGTGCAGGAGTCCAACAACTTGCAGGTAAGCTATACTATGATGTGGTGGTCCATGATTAAGCCTGTCAGAATGATATTGAATAACAACATAACGTATAGCTCAACACATGTTAATTTTCAGATCAACCTGAATATTTCAGTGGATGAAGAGCAGGTGCTCATCAATGACATCCCTGTGGAGTTGTCAGGGGTGACCAGGTTGAACTGCCAAGCCTTGCTGTGTGAGTAGTGAAAATGTTTCTGGTGCATATAACTTAGCTACAGCATTCTGCACCTGATGTAAAACAGCCTTTCACTTTGTTTACAGTGGATACCACCAATGGCACAAGTGAATTTGAATCTGGTGACTATGTCTCCACTGTCACCCGGGTGATGGTGAGCCAGAATCGCTTGTGGAGTGATTCAGAAGAGGTGGTGGCTCTCCAAGTGTTCAGTGAGGTCATCGAGATGGAGGGAAAAAAGGTAAAGTTAGTTGATTGAGAAAAGGACAATAGAATAATGGTGTTAGGATATTTATGTAACAGCTAAATGAGCATATTTGCACCATGGTGGTACAATGATGGAAAATCTGTGCTCTTATGGCTTTGTATCCTTTTCTATCATTTAGGTCCAGCAGCCAGAAATGTGTGAAGTGAAGATACTGATGAGCCCCAATTTCCAGACGCTTGCGCAGTATACCAACACCTATCCCATTGGACACAGCGAGATTTTCAGGATCCCAAGGGAAAATGATGTGGTCATCACAGATCCAACAAATCGTAAAAAAGGTATGCAAGAACAGCCATTTTCGTTCACTTTTCATACTCTCACATGAAATGGACAAGATAACTGGATTCCATTGGTAAAGCAATGTTCCTAAATCAATTTGTGAATGATAATGATCCACTTCCTTCTGCTCAGCTGAATATCAAGTGATGTCCCAGACCACCAGTCATTACCCTCTGAAGCATGCGGACACCACCCAGGAGGAGACTGCTGCCCCAGGCAAGCTCCCGGAGACTCCCCTCCGCATGGACCCAGACCTGCTGTATGATAACAATGATGAGGGTGATGACTTGGGAGGGCTGTCTGATCAGATGCAGACAGAGGCACCACTCAAAGAATCTATCTCTTCTTACAGTGTAAGTAAATTGGACATTGGATCCAAATCGAATATTGTAAAATTCCTCTACTACAATGTGCTCTGGACTTAAAATCTGTTTGCAGGCCATGTGTCGATGGGTGGAGGAGGTGAGGGACCGCCTGCGACGCTTCTGGTCTGAGTCCTTGCCCCTGTTCTTCTTGGTCATGTGGGTGGTAGTGATTGGTGTGGTTGGGTCAGCGGTCATTGTCAAGATCCTGGACATGTTCTTCCCAACATGCGAACACAAGTACGTTTTCACACAGGTCCTGTTGAACCTGCTTACATGATTTTTGTAGAATTAAATTAAACACTGCCAGGTCAGTGTGCAGGATTTTTACCTTGGTGCCAAGACCAGTTAATTAGGCACATCTGTTCTCTCATCTTTTCTTTACTGTGATGCTCATGATAATGTACTTTTCCTCTAGGGGAATTTTCCGTTTAAATCCTGTGACTCTGATGCCGGAAGATGAGAAACACACCCTGCTGGAGAACATTGAAATAGAGGTAGAGGAGGTGAAAAGTCCTTCATTGAAAACTGGAGAGGAGTCTGATTGCATCTGTTGAAAACACAAGGCATTATGTGGTTAGAGAAACCATAATCTCTTTGTAGCACTTATTACACATGCATTGCAAACATAACATGTTTAGCTTTATTTCTCAAACATTATACCCTCCTCTCAAAGAAGGAATCTGAAATGTGGAAGCAGAGCTGCATACTGCATTACTTTTCATATTATGATTGTGTTACCTCACAGTGCCTCTGTAACCATTCTACTTTGCATTATGAAATACTGACTTCCTATTGGTTTCTTTTTGATTGCTCATTTCATATTTTATCATTCTGACTGGAGGATTGAACTGAAGATTTGGTGTTTGTTTGCATGCAACTTTAAATCATAAGACAGTTTTTATTTACTGTATATGAACCAGTGCATACTATTGTCAGAGCCTCACCAATGCATTTGTTGTAAAATGTCAACAAAACATTTTTACGTTGGTATTTTGTCTGAACTTGACGGGCCTGTGCTTAGGTTCATTAAAGGACAGGTGGTCCTAGTCTTGCACCCATCATTATGAGTGCTGTGTTGAACAGAGACTGAGCAAATAGAAGATCTCATTCTAACCATTTCAATTGATAGAGACAGATGGCAGTTAGTTCCTGTAGCTGAATGATCTCTGTCACAGAACATTGCAGATAGACCTGGAAAGTATAGAACAGACATTAACTGCTTTAGAGTGTCCTGTCTATACAGTCCATTTCTGTTCAATCTGAATATACTCCTGCTTTATGCCTTGAAATGTTTGAATATGGTTACTGGATGTTCTTTGCAATGTGAATTACTCGCAATGGCCGTGCACTGTCAACATAGACATCTGAAGCTACACTAATAGGACCTTACACTTTAGTCTAAGAATAGTCAAACCTACTCCTCTCCCAATAGCTTATTGGCTGGTTTGCCTCAAAGCAGGCTAGGCATGACCAAAATAAAATTGTATCAATGTGATTCTCAAGATTAGGCTCATGGTTGACATATGGGGCCCTGGCACATTGACTTAGTAGCCATAGTATGGAATGCAGTTAGCTGTCAATGAAACAACTTCATAATAGGAAACTGCATGCTGATTTGAACTTGAGTGGGTGAATTAGAACTTAAGTTATTTTACATTTTGCTTCTATGGTGCCTCAATTCAATTTCAATCTTGTGTTTTACTAAACGCAAGGGAGCATGGCATGTGTGCATCATGTATTTTCATTCAAATCAAACTGTACATTGAATTCCCAAATCCTGCTCAATAAAAATGTTTCTGTAAATGTTCTTATGACATTCACTCAAGTCTACACAAAGCACATGGAAGCCTTGTCAATGCAAGTCATATTTTACTTAACTTGATTAACAAAATTCTTAGTGTTTATTCATGTGTATATATATATATATATATATATATTCAAATTTGAACCAGGTAGTCTCCTAAATACACATTAAGAAAATCAAATAAAGTGCATATAATAAACGGTTTCAGGTAGTGTAACTTTGATTAACAGATATCCCAAAAGCACATCACCAGATCAAACCCAAAGACACTGGATACTTTGGTAGCAAAATGTGTTCAAGGCAAATAGTAAGGATTATAGGATTAGCTCGGTGGACCCATAATAAAACCTATTGAACACGAATCTGGGAATGTTTTCTACCAATTTTGTTATGCCCACGAGGCTGACTAATTGCATATTGTAAACCATGTACTTTGAGTCCTGGATGTTGATTGGCTGAAACAGCATTTCAACCATGTGTATATCAGACTATACCACCGGTATGACATAAATATAAATGTTTACCATTCTATTTATGTTGATAACCTGTTTATAATCAGTACAAGGCACCCCTGGGTGTGGTATATGGACTGTATCCAGGAGGACATTTACCAAGAGAAGCAGTTGGTTACCCTACTTTAGGGCATGTCGCATCACCTAGCCTAAAATAGAAATCATTTACAAAGAAAAGGAAGACATGAGTTAAAGTATTGTTCCCAGAATATATACTGAGCCTCCTACTAATTCCTCTGCAGATTTGAGGTGCTGCAGGCTTCCTGATTAACTTTCAGCAGGAGCCAAACTCTTCAATCCACTTCTCATACTTCTCCAGGTCGGAAGCTGACACAGACTTGGACACTTTCTTCAGAGAAGACTCAAAGTCCTCCATGGTGGTGGGCATGTGCATCTCGTCTCGGGAGATGTTACGGATCTCCTCAGGCATCAGCCCCTCGATCCTTCGCCGCATGGCCATCAGAGAGGCGTCCCTACAGACGTCATGGAGAGAGGGTTCACTCCAGGCAATGGAACACAAATAACATTACTTTCCACAATTAGGTTAAGAGTGGTTCTTTATTCCATTATTTGAGAGGCATCTCGTTTTCAAATCAGTGATAGTCTTCGCTGAGTTATTGGAACTAACATACTTGACTAATCTATTGTTTATTTGTGACTGGTTTCTATTTGTTGAAGAAAAAACTAACCTGAAAAAGTAAAGGCCTTACCTGCACACATTGGTGATGTCTGCTCCTGAGTAGCCCTCCATCTGCTCTGCTATCTTGGCCATGTCCACATCATTGGCCAGCTCCAGCTCCTTTAGGTTTATCTTCAGCAGCTCCACTCTGCCCTTGGCTGCAGAGAAAACAAGCAAACATCACGTACGCCATTGTGAATTAATATATACAGTGCATTCGGAAAGTATTCAGACCCCTTCTCCACATTTTGTTACGTTACAGCCTTATTCTAAAATGGATTAAATAAATAAAAATCCTCAATGTAAAACAATACCCTATAATGAAAAAGCGAAAACAGGTTTAGAAATGTTTACAAATTTAGAGAACAAATATACTTATGTAAATACGTACTCAGACTCGAAATTGAGCTCAGGTGCATCCTGTTTCCATTGTTCATCCTTTACTCAGTACTTTGTTGAAGCACCTTTGGCAGTGATTACAGCCTCGAGTCTTCTTGGGTATGATGCTACAAGTTTGGCACACCGGTATTTGGGGAGTTTCTCCCCTTCTTCTCTGCAGATCCTCTCAAGCTCTGTCAGGCTGGATGGGGAGCGTCGCTGCACAGCTATTTTCAGGTCTCTCCAGAGTTCAAGTCCGGTTCTGGCTGGGCCCCAAGGACATTCAGCGACTTGTCCCAAAGCCACTCCTGCGTTGTCTTGGCTGTGTGCTTACGGTTGTTGTCTTGTTGGAAGGTGAACCTTCACCCCAGTCTGAGCTCTCTGGAGCAGGTTTTCATCAAGGATCTCTCTGTACTTTGCTTCGATCCTGACTAGTCTCCCAGTCCCTGCTGCTGAAAAACATCCCCACAGCATGATGCTGCCACCCTCATGCTTCACCGTAGCGATGGTGCCAGGCTTCCTCCAGATGTGACGCTTGTCATTCAGGCCAAGAGTTCAATATTGGTTTCATCAGACCAGAGAATCTTGTTTCTCATTGTCTGAGTCCTTTAGGTGCCTTTTGGCAAATTCCAAGCGGCCTGTCATGTGCCTTTTACTTAGGAGTGGCTTCGATCTGGCCACTCTACCATAAAGGCCTGATTGGTAGAGTGCTGCAGACATGGTTGTTCTTCTGGAAGGTTCTCCCATCTCCACAGAGGATCTCTGAAGCTCTGTCAGAGTGACCATTGGGTTTTTGGAAACCTCCCTGACCAAGGCCCTTCTCCCCCGATTGCTTAGTTTGGCTGGGCAGCCAGCTCTAGGAGGTTCCAAACTTCTTCCATTTAAGAATTATGGAGGCCACTGTGTTCTTTTTAGGACCTTCAATGCAAATTGGTAGTCTTCCCCAGATCTGGGCATCGAAACACTCCTGTCTCAGCGCACTACGGACAATTTGTTGGCTCTGACATGCATTGTCAACTGTGGGACCTTATAAAGACAGGTGTGTGCATTTCCAAATCATGTCCAATCAATAAAATTTACCACAGGTGGACTCAAATCATCTCAAGGATGATCAATGGAAACAAGATGCTATGAGACTCGAAATTGAGCTCAGGTGGAAAGGGTCCGAATACTTATGTAAATAAAGTATTTCTGTTTTTAAAATTTGCAAAAAAAAATCTAAAACATGTTTTCGCTTTGTATTATGGGGTATTGTGTGTAGATTGCTGAGTTTTTAATTTTATTTAAACAATTTTAGAATAAGGCTGTAATGTAACAAAATGTGGAAAAAGTCAAGGGGCCTGAACACTTTCCGAAAGCACCGTGTGTGTGTGTGTATATGTATATACCTTTAGATTTTAGATGTTTAACTGGAAAGCACTGTCAAGTGTAAATTATCATAGTCCAGACTCTGACACGTGATAGTCCGGTGTCCCATTGTGACATAGCTACGTGGCTCTAAGGCACCCTTCCAAAGGGGAACGCACAGCCCGAACGCGCACCTCCCCACGATTCCCAACCAATGCAGTTTCGGTAAGCATCCTCTATTCATTTTAATGTGTTGACAGTTGGATAAATTGCTTGAGAATTCAAAAAGTATGAAAGCCAACAGACAAATATTCTAGAATACTGCTGTCCATATGCCTACATGTTTTGGACTATGATAGACGATTTACAGTGAGTAGTGTTTGTGGACCTGAAGGCAGAGGGATGTAGATTCTTTTCTCCAGACGTCGCCTCAGAGCCTCATCAATGTCCCAGGGGAAGTTAGTGGCTGCCAGCACCATCACCATCTTAGAAGGATCCTCATTCTCTGATGCTCCTCCCACACCTAAACAACAGCATAATATCCTAGGAACAATAGCATAAAAAACTATAGCAAAATTCAATTACTGCTATGTATTTAGGGTACAATAATTTATTGGGCAAGAAACATTTTTATATAGACATGAGTTGTGCATGTAATTAATTTGGCCTTCTATAAGCAGAGTAGCTGCTGTTTGTGTACCATCCATCTGGACTAACAGCTCTGCCTTCACCCGTCGGCTAGCCTCATGTTCCTCTGACGTTCCTCTGCGGCTGCACATGGAGTCAACCTCATCGATGAATATGGTGGTGGGAGCACAGAACCGGGCCTGTCCAGAGGAGAAAAGAAACACTGACTAAGCCACAACACCTAAAAAGCACCACCCTTTCACATCATGTAATATGATACCACCAGATTTTCTTCTAGGAAAAAAATATTCCGCCTGGGCAGGGAAGCTGACGAGGATCTTACCATTTCAAATAGAAGGCGGACCAGTTTTTCAGACTCCCCTCTGTACTTGGAAGTGAGAGTAGAAGATGAAACATTGAAGAATGTGGTTCTGCACTCTGTCGCAACGGCTTTGGCCAGAAGAGTCTTTCCTGTGCCTGGAGGACCCACCAACAGCACACCCTAGGAAAATATTGCACATGGATACACCACATATTAGCAAGGCATCGTATCAACTCTTCCAATCAAAATAACTTATTAATCAAGTGGTCCTTGGGCTTCCATGTATACCTTCCATGGTCTTCGTATGCCTTTGAAAAACTCTGGCATCCACATGGGTAGCACAACAGCTTCTTTTAAAAGCTTTTTTGCTTCTTCCAAATCTGCAATATCATCCCTACAGGCATTAAACAAACAAGTATTTCCTGTTAGACAATCCTTACAAAGAGAAACATCTTGTGTGTTTTTAGAATTATCCTGTTCAGGACAGTTAATAAATAATAGACAGTCACACACACACCATTTCACATTGGGGTTCTGTGATATGATGTCTCTCTCCAGGGCCTCAATAAGGTCTTTGTCATATCCTTGCCCATCAAACTTCTTCACATCTTTCTCAGAAACTTCCAATTTGTTCTGCAAAACAAACAATAAAGGATTATTTGTCAGTCTTGAGGGGGCTCAATGCAGCCGCGTGGCAGAGGTTTTTTCTAAGCCAGGAACCAGGTGATGATTTTAGGTAACAAGTAGATTGACAAATTTTTGGTCTACAGTGCAAATAGTTTAAGTTAAGATAGGGTAATGCCAGCAAAGCATTTTCCCTGTGCCAGTTCCTGGGATAGTAATACGATAAAAATATATATTTTTATTTGTAAACCTAAGAAAATCTAGGAGGATTAAATCTGTATTATGTGAAGGGATGGTGTAACAAAGGACCTTCCCATCCATATTTTAATCCTTAAATGGTACTTTGTTCACCTTGTCGTCTTTTGGAGTGGCTAGGGCCTCTTTCTTTTCCTTACTCTTCAAAGGTTTGGCTCTGTCACCATTGGGCCCGCGTGGTGACTGGCGATGCGGAGCCCGCACACCAGCCACATACAGGCGGTTGTTGTGATGTTTACTCTCTTTGTAGGGAACCGGGGGCCCCCTAACCGGAAGAGGTGAGGATCTTTGAGGAAAGAAGGGAATACTACTCGATCAACCTAAGCAAATCAAATAACATCTTATTGGTTGCGTAGATATACAATACATGGCCAAAAGTATATGGACACCTGCTCGTCGAACATCTCATTTCAAAATCATTAGCATTAATATGGAGTTGGTCCCCCCTTTGCTGCTATAACAACCTCCACTCTTCTGGGAAGGCTTTCCACTAGATGTTAAAATATTGCTGCAGGGACTTGGTTCCATTCAGCCACAAGAGCATTAGTGAGATCGGGCACTGATGTTGGGTGATTGGTCCTGCCTCGCAGTCGGTGTTCCAATTCATCCCAAAGGTGTCTGTTTCTCTGTTTTTCATGGTTCGGGCTAACACTACAGCATACAATGACATTCTAGACAATTCTGTCCTCCCAATTTTGTGACAACAGTTTGGGGAAGGCCTTTTCCTGTTTCAGCGTGACAATCCCCCTGTGCACAAAGAGAGAACCATGCAGAAATGGATTGCCGAGATCGGTGTGGAAGAACTTGACTGGCCTGAACAGAGCCCTGGCCTCAACCCCATCGGACACCTTTGGGATGAATTGGAACGCCGACTGCGAGCCAGGCCTAATCGCCCAACATCAGTGCCCGACCTCACTAATGCTCTTGTAGCAATGTTCCAACATCGGGTGGAAAGCCTTCCCAGAAGAGTGGAGGCTGTTATAGCAGCAAAGGGAGGGACCAAATCCATATTAATGCCCATGATTTTGGAATGAGATGTTCGACAAGCAGGTGTCCACATACACTACATGATCAAAAGTATGTACATGATGTATAGAAAAGGTGTGCACAGCAGTAGTTATATAGGATGAGCCTTGACTAGAATCCAGTATATACATATGAAGTGGGTAAAACAGTATGTAAACAATATTGAAGTGACCAGTGTTCAATGACTATGTACATAGACTACTGCCAGTCTCTATTGTGCAGATTTAAGTACCGGGTGGCACTCCAAATAATACATTAATGTTCAGCTATTTTGTAGGCCAAAACTAAAAAGGTAACATTTAGCACTGCAAGAAAGAGAGCAGACTACTTACTATCAGGTACTCTGAGCAATAATCCCACTCATTAATTATTTTATTCAGACAAACAGCTTACTAACCAAACTACACACCCAATCAGATACTAATGTAAAGACCTGAAAACAGTTTAAATATATTTTCCCAGTAAAGTGCAATATCCACTTATGAAAGGGCCAGTAAATCTATACAATAGAATAGGAATGTGTGAGAAATGAGTCCATACAGTACCTGCATTCTACTTGTACAGGCCATATGTCACTAATGCCATCTTTATTACTTGGTGGTTTGGATGGGGTGGTCTCCAGTTTAAAATTTTCTAGAGTTGTCATTATTTCTTCAACCTGTTTGTTTTCTTCGTTTATCTCTTGCCATACCTGTAAGAGATGTCACTTCGACCCTTGCTCTTGACATTTGCAGACATTGTCTGACCAAAACTCGGTTTAAATTAAACTTAGTTTGTTAAGTGAAACGTCTTATATTTTACCTTTTGCCATCTTTGTTGGAAGCTACTATCCCGTAATGTAAAAAGGTGTTTCTTAATTTGTTCAAGTACTCCCTGATAGCAAACAATAGCAGAACTGTAGTTCCCAAGTAAGGTGTACTCTCGAGCAAGTTTCACGTTTTCACTTATCTCGTGCAGACTCATTCTAAGTGATGAAGAACATTAGTTGTTAGTACAGTTCTCTCCAGAAGGGATGACAACAGAATCTCTGTAAAAACAAAACATCAACGGACATAAGGATGTGCCAGCTCTATCTGAATGTTAGCTTACTTAACATAACTTGGCTAGCTGGCTAACTAACTCAGCTGGCTTACCAACACGTTTCAGATGAACGAGCAAACAGCACCGCGATTTAGAAAAACAATACCAGTAATATAACTGGCACAAGTATTTGTCACAACGTTACTGGCACATAAAAATGCAACTTCAAACTAGCTCCCAAACGTCTTTAGCATGAGAGTTAGCTCTAGTGCTAACGTTAACTAGCTAGACCCACCTGTTGCATTGTTGATGGGAAAGAAAAATACGACAAAAAAAGTGTATAACCGCACCCACGGACTGAAACACAAATTGATCCCCAAGGTTTTGAAAATGGCTAAAATATATAGAATACTGGTAGCTACATAAATATGGTTTATTTTCGTCTGACAAGACAGCTACAACAACCACACCAAAGCTGCCTCTAATGTTTGACGCTGTCAAAGCGTCATATCCTGAACTGAATTCTGAACAATAGCCGCAGCAGTACTACTGTTGTCCCTCTTTCATGTACCAAAAGTGTAAATAATATGGCTGTAAATTGTATTTCATGGGCTTTGACCCTCTTCACCAGACTCCACATTTGGGTGAAGATACTGGCATTGTTGATTTGTATAGCTAGTAGAGCCAGCCTGTATATTGGATAGTTCCAGTGGTGTCAGGTGTGAATGTGACAATAAAATGGAATTCGTGGAAGTGCTTTACATTGTTTATTAATCACTCCCGTTCCCTACACCCAACCTCCACAAAATACATTTACACTAAAATCGAATTATGTAATTAAAACCAGTGCAGCAATGTCAGTGTTCCTATTCCATAATTACATTCATAGCTTTCCAAAACACATAACAGGCTAAATGATGGGATGGAGTGGAGACCCATCCATCCACCATGAGCTACTAAAGAGTGCCTGTTCATAATCCAGTTTCCCATTACAACAGCGTCAGTCCATCATTAACAGGTCAGCCATGTCAGTGAGCTCATACACAGTGTAGCCTAGTGCTTTGGTTGAGAGACTGAATGAAAGAAGTGATGAAAGAGAATAACATTTACTGTACATAGCATAACAGACCCTGTCCGCTCCAACTGTTTTTTTGTTTGTTTGTATTATTACAATAGGTACCTTTCAGATTTTCCTTGGTGCTGAAAGGCCACATTAAACCAAATAAACACTGTGGAATTACAAAAATTACAGAGGAAAGAGATTTTAGAGGGGAATAATGAAGAGGGCCTGCCCTAATGAATATCAACTAACCAAAAGAATAGAGAAAATATTTATACATTTATAAATACATTTGATGTATAAATTCAAAAAATACACACAATCTGAGTTCAATCAACTCAAGCTAGTCTAGTTTGAAATGGCAGTCCCATATACAGTATTTGGTGAAAGAGCAGAAGATCAAAGGCACAGGAATTAATAATTCAAGAGTTACTTATCCCTGCAAATCAGTATATCCCCATTGCAAGACCTTAAAATATAAATTAGGAACATTTCCAATAAAAACAAGTTCCCCCCCAAAATTCTCATACTTATATCAACTAGCATCACCAGTTTATAATAGTTTATAATATCTTGAATAAATTAAGGCTTAAAACAGGGTTTTTAATTCTTTCAAAGAAAACCCTGATATTTTCTTTCAATTAATTTAAGTCTGAACAGAGTCAACACATATGAACCTTACCATGTACAACCCCATGAATACACTTGTAGTGTGAAAAGACTAAACACTCCTCTTGTAGACTGTAGTGTAGAGGGACTATACTGTAGTTTTATGCACCGTGTATTTGCTTGAATGGTACAATTATATCTGTTCACAATTGTTCTGCCCCACAGAATATGCCACTGAATACACACACACATCCTGACTCGCTCTCTGACAAACCAGAAACCCGTTTCCCAGACCTATTATGTTGAAACAGTCCAGCAGAACAAACATGTTCTTAAACGATACTACACATAGACCAAATCACGGCCCTGTGCCCTGCTGCTCTCTTCCTGGTCTCCCTCTTCCTGTGTCAGGGGCTCAGAGTCTGCCTCGTCCCCATCAAAACCCTCCTCATACTCTATGCCAATGGGCTTGGGACAGCTGTAGGGGTGGCCATTGTCATCGAAGAAGCGTCGGAAAGTGAACTCGTAGAAGGCGTGCTCGGGGTGCTTGCCGTTCCTGAACCACCCATTGAGGGTGTCGTTGTGGTTGCCCTCACCTTCGTTGTTGCTGCTCCACAGCTTGTCTGGATCCACCGGGTCAAAGTTGGAGGTGTCTGTGCAGTGAGCGATGGTGGGGATGTAGGGGGCCGGTTGCATTTGCCGCAGGTCGTTGGAGAAGTCGATGGTCTTAAAGAAGGGCTGCACCTTGATCTCGTCGGCACCGTTCTTGCCAAGGCGGTCCTCTGGGCCACGGCATAGTTTAATGATAAGGTCTGATGCCTCTGGGCTCAGCTTTGCTTGAGGGGGGATGTGCAGGGTGGTCTGCCAGTTTATCACCTGGGTAGAATAACGAACCAGAGCTTTAAACATAGAGCGGAGAACAACAGCACTTAACAAACCAGGCCAACATGAGATCTGCTCAGTTTTTAACTGGTTGATTTACCTTGAGCTGGGTTTCCAGGGGTGTAGTTGCTAAGAAAGGAGGTTGCCCAACCACCATTTCATACAGAATGACACCAACACTCCACCAATCACACAGTTGGGTGTATCCTTGAACAGTGAGGTAACACAGTCACATGTTAGACACAATAACATGATGCACAAGAGACAAATAATAACCTTTCAAAATTCCACTCCTGCACTGGTCATTCAAACATCACCGATAATATTTTCAACTTCAGAGCGGATTCAAATTTTCCCTTTCACAGGCTTACCCGTCCTTAGCAGCACCTCTGGAGCGATGTAGTTAGGTGTCCCCACCAGGGAGTGAGCCAGGCAGCGTTGGTGTTGCCTTGCCTTCCTCCTCTCCAGGGGCTTGAGCCGGTCTGCACATCGACAGTTAGATGGGTCCTGCTCCCATTCCTTACTGAAGTCCATGCTGTCCTGCCGAACATGGTCTCCTGCAGAGAGACACGACACAAAGATTTGCCTGGCTTTACTGACAATGAAAAGGGGGAGAACAGTGTTACCCTAAAGACCAAAACATCCTCTTGGATTGAAGAAGCAACAAGAATCATAAAACATGGATCATACTAACCACTCTGGTAGTACTTCGAGTCATGTGTCCAGCGGAAGCCGGTGCAGAGGCCAAAGTCGGTGAGCTTGATGTGTCCGTCCCGGTCTATGAGGATGTTGTCTGGCTTGATGTCACGGTGGATGAAGCCCATCCTGTGCACGCTCTCCACGGCGCAAGTGAGCTCAGCGATGTAGAACTGAGCCAACTCCTCTTTGAAGAGGCCCAGGCGGATCAGCAGACTCATCATGTCTCCTCCGGGGATGTAGTCCATCACAAAGTACAGGTTGTCCTTGTCCTGGAAGGAGTAGTAGAGTCGCACCACCCACTCATTATCAGCCTCAGCCAGGATGTCTCGCTCTGCCTTGACGTGGGCCACCTGGTTCCTGAGGAGAACGTCCTTCTTGCGCAGCGTCTTCATGGCGTACAGGGCTCCAGTGTCCTCCTTCCGGGCTAGACACACCTCTCCAAAGGCGCCGATGCCCAGGGTCTTGATCCTCTTAAACATGGACTTGTCCATCTTGGCCCGCTTCAGTCGGATGTAGTTGGACTCTTTCTGAGACAGCATCATGCGCATCTGCTCCTGGGCATCCCCTGACAACTTGACCTAAATTGCAAAATATGACAATTTACATTCAGGCCCTTAAGAGAACCACAGAACATGAATTAGACACAAAATAAGACAACCACAGATGTATTAGCAAAGCAATGGATTTAACCTGGCATAATGCTGGCCCAGGTCAAGGAACACAAAATAGTAAGCATTAAAAACACATTAGAAAGGTAAGAGATAAAAAAAACAACCAAAGAGATACAGCAGACGTTCTCAATAAGGCTGGTTGTCTTGGCAAGCATAATTTAAGCTGGACAGAGCACTAAACATGGAAAGTAGATGGGAAGGCATGCATCTCCCTAAGGAGTTGGTGTGATGCGGTCAGTCAGCAGAGGGCATCATGCTGTTCAATTAAAGTGGCGCATCTTTCAACAGCTGCTTACTTGGTCACTGATCTGTGTGGACTATACAGGACACAGCATTGATAGGAGATACCTTTACCTTCTACATCAGCTGTTAGTGACAGCAGGGAGAGGAAAGGAGAGAAAGAGAGACAGCTAAGCAGAAGGGAAGAATATAACATTCAAAAGAATGAAAATATAAAACAGGAAATAAATAGTAAAGAGTCAGGAAGATTGAAAGCCAGGACTGCATGACACCATATTTGAAGAGGGTGCCAGAATCTTAAGGTTGACTGTGATTGGACATGTCAAATCCATTACAGTGAAAATGTAGGCCTTTCAGCTAATAAATAAATATCCTGTATTCCTCCGAATTGAATAGACCAAATGTATTTAGATTATACCATTGTTTAGACCAAATTTAACTCACAGGGACATTATAAGCAGTGACTGTGTACTCTCACCCTCTGCATCTCACTCTCCAGCTGTTTCTTCCTATGGATCCTCATCTGGTGGTTCTTCAGGATGTTCTCAACGTGCTGCTCCATGAAGAACTTGAAGGCCTGGGGAGAGTAGAGAGGCACTCTGGGGTCTCCTCGTCGTTCCTCGTCTTTCTTGTTCCGGCGTACAGGCACTGGAGATGTGGTGATCTGTTTATTATCCTTCTCTGTTCCCACAGCAGCAAAGTCTGGGCCTTCTGGCCTGTCACTAGCAGTGCTGCTACAATCCTCCTCCTCTGCAGCCTCCTCTCTCCCAGAACTGGGCTTGGGCCCTGGGTCATAGGCAAGGCAGTGTGCAACAGGTTGCTGGAGGAGGTGTTTGGGGTATGGGGGTGGAGGACCCTGGTAACTGGGCACCTCTGCTACTGCCATGGGTACCTGGGGCATGGGTGGTAGCGGCTCCTGGAAGGTAGTGGGAGGTGCAGGGGGCTGATGCATCCAGGGTGGGTGTGCGGGGGCCACGGCAGTGTGTAGCTCAGGCTTCTGCACACGCATGCTCTTCACAGGCTGCAGGATGGGGGCCTGGGTGATGGCTGTCACTGTGGTGGCAGAGGGCTGGGAGCTGGCCGGGTGGCCCTGCCTGTTGCTCATCTGGTGGCTGTTGAAGGAGCTAGATCGGACAGGGATGGTGTGCTGCTGCCATGACGGGGACACGTCCTGGTTACTACTACCTGGGGAGGACTGAGGCTGGCCAGGGGGGGCTTGGGACCAGGACTGAGGCACGCCCATGTTGTACATGTCAAGATTGTGACTGTTCCGGTTAGGCACCATCATGGACTGGGGGAGGTTACCCCCATTGATGTAGGATGGGGAGGAGGCAGGTCCTCCGGCCTGCATCTGTTGAGCGGTTGGGCTTTGTCTGTTACTCTGATTCACTGGGTAAGGGGGAGGGGGTTGTCTGCTGCCACCACTCTGGTGACCCATGTAGTCTGGCTGAGTGGAGCCGTTCTGAGACCAGCTGGAGGGGAAGCTGAACTTGTTACCCCCAGAGCTCTGCATGATGATGGGCTGACGGCCCATGGGCACTGGGCTGATGCCCCTCTGGTTCTGGGGGGCTGAGTAGCCTTCAGGCCAGGCCCCTTGGGGAACAGGAGAGATGCGGGGCACGAGGTAATCCATGTTGCCAGAGAAGCGCTTAGTGGAGAGGTTATTGTCCCAGGAAGGTGGGGGCGGGGTTGCACCTCTGTTTGGGGGAGGGGTGACACTGCGCACCTGAGGGGGTAGGGGAGGGTTGACCCGTTGGTTGTTGCCAGGGTGACCCTGTGGGAAGGCTGGGGGTGGGCCTCGTCCTGCCAGGTCACCCTGGGGTCCAGGGCTGTCTGAATGGTAAATCATCCCCTCCACCATCATGGGGCCATGTCTCTGAACCAGAGACTCCTTGGAACCCTTCCAGCTCTGCCTCCTCAGCACAGGCTGCTGAATGTGAGATGAGCCTGCAATGATGGGAAGAAAAACTACAGATCATGGCAGCATATAAAAATGAATAATTATGTTTGCGATAGACATTACTGAAATATGAAAGAAAGCAAACCAGTGCCTTGTACAACATTCTCATTTGAAACACACGCCCTTCCCCCAAACCAGAGTTGTACAACAGAATATTGTTTCCTCATTGACAATTGATTGTATCTCCAGAGACAAATAGTATAGCCAAGTCCTAGATCCTGGAACATTGGTAGCCAGGTTTCCGTGAACAACGATGGGTAAAGGAGTGGTTTGGTCCCAGAGGACAGACACCTACCGGGGGCTTTCATGCCTGCATTGACAGGGCGGGCGGCGGCAGCCACCATCTGCTCCCTCACAGGATCCTGGTAGCTCATCTTACTAATGTACTCTATGGCTGCCTCCACACTGCGACTGTTGGTCTGCTTCAGAGCACGGATCACCATTTCCTGCACACAATACATATACTAGCTATTAATACCTGAAATAAAAGGGTTCTCGAGGCGCTATTAGACAAACATATCAAGTTTACAGAAACGACTTACCCACAACTCTCAAATACAATGGAATATATATATATATAAAAATGTTTAAGAACCAGACATATCAGTAGCTTTTTGACATACTTGGTTTCATTGATCTCTGCCTCAGGGTTGAATATCAAATGTATTTGTCACATGCGCCGAATACAATAGGTGTAGGTAGACCTTACAGTGAAATTCTTACTTACAACAATGCTTTAAGAAAAACAAAAAAACATGTTAAGTAAAAAATAGAAAATAAAAGTAACAAATAATTCAACAGCAGCAGTAAAACAACAAACGAGGCTATATACAGGGGGTACTGGTACAGAGTCAATGTGCGGGGGCACAGGTTAGTCGAGGTAATATGTACATGTAGGTAGAGTTAAAGTGACTAAAAGTCACAGACAATCATGACACCCTGAGCAGGCAGCTAAAGCTGGTCATTCCACATTGCATAGCTTTCATATTTCACATCAGTCACCTGTCATCCACCAACAAAGGGAAAACATTCTGCAATAACTCATTTTGTGCAATAGCTTGAACAATTCAGTTGTTCATGGTATAAAGCGTTTCCGCTAAGTTGTTTTTTTGCAGCGGTGGCAAAGTTAGCATAGTGTGTGTGTGTGTGTGTGTGGGGGGGGGGGGGGGGGGGGGGGGGTTGTGGTAATGGACAATAGCATGAACCCCGGACAAACATTTTTGAGTTCCTTCCTTTTAAAGCTAATTTCATGAAATTCTACATATTTTGCCATGGCTTATGCTGTGTTCTTATGCTATCTGAGTGACTCAAACATAAAATCAATGGGGGCTCCATGCCAAGACATTTTTGGGATTTTACATTCTCCCTGACTGTCTAGTTTTTATTTTGGTGAATGTCAGTTCTCAAAGATTCTCTTTATTTTTTTATATATATACATATATCGCCATTATCTTTTCTGCATACTTTATATCTAGTTTTAGTCTTTAAGTTTACACTGAAAGTGTTGCACCATCCGAATAAAAAATATTCTAAAATATAATCATTTGTTATAATGGTGGCAACGATTTTTTATTTTTATTTTACCTTTATTTAACCAGGTAGGCAAGTTGAGAACAAGTTCTCATTTACAATTGCGACCTGGCCAAGATAAAGCAAAGCAGTTCGACAGATAAAACGACACAGAGTTACACATGGAGTAAAAACAAACAATCAGTCAATAATGCAGTATAAACAAGTCTATATACAATGTGAGCAAATGAGGTGAGAAGGGAGGTAAAGGCAAAAAAGGCCATGATGGCAAAGTAAATACAATATAGCAAGTAAAATACTGGAATGGTAGTTTTGCAATGGAAGAATGTGCAAAGTAGAAATACATTTTTTTATTTTATTTATTTATTTATTTTACCTTTATTTAACCAGGTAGGCAAGTTGAGAACAAGTTCTCATTTACAATTGCGACCTGGCCAAGATAAAGCAAAGCAGTTCGACAGATAAAACGACACAGAGTTACACATGGAGTAAAAACAAACATACAGTCAATAATGCAGTATAAACAAGTCTATATACAATGTGAGCAAATGAGGTGAGAAGGGAGGTAAAGGCAAAAAAAGGCCATGATGGCAAAGTAAATACAATATAGCAAGTAAAATACTGGAATGGTAGTTTTGCAATGGAAGAATGTGCAAAGTAGAAATAAAAAAATAATGGGGTGCAAAGGAGCAAAATAAATAAATAAATAAAAATTAAATACAGTTGGGAAAGAGGTAGTTGTTTGGGCTAAATTTTAGGTGGGCTATGTACAGGTGCAGTAATCTGTGAGCTGCTCTGACAGTTGGTGCTTAAAGCTAGTGAGGGAGATAAGTGTTTCCAGTTTCAGAGATTTTTGTAGTTCGTTCCAGTCATTGGCAGCAGAGAACTGGAAGGAGAGGCGGCCAAAGAAAGAATTGGTCTTGGGGGTGACTAGAGAGATATACCTGCTGGAGCGTGTGCTACAGGTGGGAGATGCTATGGTGACCAGCGAGCTGAGATAAGGGGGGACTTTACCTAGCAGGGTCTTGTAGATGACATGGAGCCAGTGGGTTTGGCGACGAGTATGAAGCGAGGGCCAGCCAACGAGAGCGTACAGGTCGCAATGGTGGGTAGTATATGGGGCTTTGGTGATAAAACGGATTGCACTGTGATAGACTGCATCCAATTTGTTGAGTAGGGTATTGGAGGCTATTTTGTAAATGACATCGCCAAAGTCGAGGATTGGTAGGATGGTCAGTTTTACAAGGGTATGTTTGGCAGCATGAGTGAAGGATGCTTTGTTGCGAAATAGGAAGCCAATTCTAGATTTAACTTTGGATTGGAGATGTTTGATATGGGTCTGGAAGGAGAGTTTACAGTCTAACCAGACACCTAAGTATTTGTAGTTGTCCACGTATTCTAAGTCAGAGCCGTCCAGAGTAGTGATGTTGGACAGGCGGGTAGGTGCAGGTAGCGATCGGTTGAAGAGCATGCATTTAGTTTTACTTGTATTTAAGAGCAATTGGAGGCCACGGAAGGAGAGTTGTATGGCATTGAAGCTTGCCTGGAGGGTTGTTAACACAGTGTCCAAAGAAGGGCCGGAAGTATACAGAATGGTGTCGTCTGCGTAGAGGTGGATCAGGGACTCACCAGCAGCAAGAGCGACCTCATTGATGTATACAGAGAAGAGAGTCGGTCCAAGAATTGAACCCTGTGGCACCCCCATAGAGACTGCCAGAGGTCCGGACAGCAGACCCTCCGACTTGACACACTGAACTCTATCAGAGAAGTAGTTGGTGAACCAGGCGAGGCAATCATTTGAGAAACCAAGGCTGTCGAGTCTGCCGATGAGGATATGGTGATTGATAGAGTCGAAAGCCTTGGCCAGATCAATGAATACGGCTGCACAGTAATGTTTCTTATCGATGGCGGTTAAGATATCGTTTAGGACCTTGAGCGTGGCTGAGGTGCACCCATGACCAGCTCTGAAACCAGATTGCATAGCAGAGAAGGTATGGTGAGATTCGAAATGGTCGGTAATCTGTTTGTTGACTTGGCTTTCGAAGACCTTAGAAAGGCACGGTAGGATAGATATAGATAATGGGGTGCAAAGGAGCAAAATAAATAAATAAATTAAAATTAAATACAGTTGGGAAAGAGGTAGTTGTTTGGGCTAAATTATAGGTGGGCTATGTACAGGTGCAGTAATCTGTGAGCTGCTCTGACAGTTGGTGCTTAAAGCTAGTGAGGGAGATAAGTGTTTCCAGTTTCAGAGATTTTTGTAGTTCGTTTGAACGAATATAGGGGAAACACTGGTATTCAGATTATTCCACAACTGTCAGTATGGACGTTGCTTGACTGATTTTAAACATCTGAATTATTTTTGTTATATTCATTAAAATTAAAATAACTTAATTTACTACACAGTACTAACGTGCTACCTAGCTGAAGTACTGTTTCCACTTTTACATTCTTCCTCCTTACCTCCTCAAAGCCAGCAGACAGCAGCTCCAGCAGCATCTGTTTGTTAACCTCTGCAGTCCGTCCAGAAGAGCTGGGCTCATTGGCAAAAGGCATCAGGGACTTGCGAATCTCCTGCAAGGCCTTGTAGTAGGGGTTTTTGGGGTTGCTGCAGCGCCCTTGCTGCCTGGGATCTTCAGGCATCACCTTTCCAGCGCCCCCCATGTCTACCTTAGGGAGGTCAGAAGGCCGGGAAAGGTTACGGAGACTCTCCCGAATTTCCTGCAGCATCTGGTGGCTGTTGCCACTGTAGTTGCTGGCGGGGAAAGTCTTGGGTCGCATCTGTCGATATCCTTCGGGTTTCTCCCCTCTCTTCATGTAAGAACATGTAGGTTGGCAGCCAAAGGAAAGAACAGGATAGAAGCACACAGCAGTGTCACTGCGAGGTTATCTGGGGCCAAGAGATGGTTCAAGACGAATTACTTTACATCTGCATCCTGCTGAGTACCTGGGGATGACAAACAATAAACATGGTGCAGCTAGCTAATAGTAATGAATGCAACCTCTCAGTAGATACTGAAGCAGTGAAATGACCCTACAGATGGTCAATTAATATATTCAGACAATTCATTATGGAAGATAAGTGTAATAGTTTACTTTTGTAGCTTTAAATTACAACCTTATTAATGGAACTAACGAATGGTGTTGGTGGCTAACTTAGCTAGCTTACAATAGTTAACGTTAGCAACCAAAGATGGTTAAACCTGTACCTAATAAACGTTACTGACTGTAGAATGTTATGTAAGTAGACAGACAGCTAATTTACAAATAAAAAAGTAACCGAAGAATACAATTCAATGTTTTATCTAGTTAACGCTAAAAAGTAACTAGCACCTGACTCAATTTAAGTTAAATAGCTAGCCAGCCAGCCAGCTAACGTTGGCTAAACCAGACAGCAAAGCCCGACCACAGATATAACAAGGCCCGGCTACTGCGGGTTGTCTTCGGCCGTCGGCGTCGCAAAACAACCACTAGCCATCCAAGTTAGCTATAACTAGCAGGTTGTTGTCAATGAACTTACCGGCAGCAGTGTTATTCTCCTAATCAACTTTCCAGATTTCAAATCAACTAGAAAGTGCGATCAACTATGAGTACATCTACTGATTTAGACGTTTGAAAGTAATTCACTTTAATGCTACTCCGTGTTAGTCCCAACTGTAGCTTGAATATTCCTGTGATGTCTGACAGAGACAAGTTTCCCGGATGTGCTGATGTGCTGGTTCGTTGAGTTGTTCCCACCACCACCACCACCACCACCATCATCATCATCATCCCTTGTGATAGCGCCCCCCCCCCCCCCCAAGTACAACATAAAAACAACATGGATTCTATAAATAATCTCTCATAAGACTTAAAATGTGGTCCAGATAATGGTTCTTTGTCATACTGTATATCTTGTCTGTTATGAAAAGTGACACATAATTGGATAATAGAGAACACATTTTATGCAGACATTTTATTTCAAAACACCAGAGTTAAATGACATGGACACAACCAATATGACTTCCCCACAAATCAAGCAGAGCACAATTTCCTGTACAAGAGTAATATTTGAGTGGTAATAAAAGACCTCTGTATGCTTACAATTTCTTCAAACTCCTTCAGGACTACCAAAAACAATTTCACCCGATTGAGGTTATCTAATCCTCAGAAGCGAGAACTTTTACTGAAAACAGGTTTTAACAATCAGTTAAAGGTAAATAAAGTCCAGCCAGCATGTCTATTAATGTTAATAGCAAAACGTTTTTCTAAATTGGGACCCGTCTGTTGACATAAATAGCCTCTCCGTCCGTTCCACACACCAAGCATTGTCCCAGCACATCCAGACTGTTCACAGACAGGGTCTGGCTGGGCAGCATGTGAGTGGTCTCAAGGCGTCCCTTACATGAGTCTCCAGTGAGCCAGGAACTGATGAGGGACTGGTTCCCACCTGCTGGGGCTATTGCACTGCGCGAAACTATGCTCGTGTTCCGTCCACCTGGTGAACAGAAAAAGTCCAATTCGGATGATGAATGATTGGTGTTACAATAATGTTATCCTGCCAAATAAACATGTTGATATATCAAATACTTCCATTTGGCAATAAAACACAACCATCCTGCTCTGTGAGCCTTTAAAAAATATTTCTGATGACTTGCCTTGTAAGAAGGATGGTGTGTCTGAATTTGAGGAAGTCTCCCAATGCAACAGTGATCCATCTTCTGAGCATGAGAACAGGTGGTCTGGGTTTGATGGATGAAAATGGACCTCCCACACTGTGAGCACAAAAAAAAACAGTTAACCTGTGAACCAAAGATAGACTTGCTGTTTTAGTAAATAAATGACTTGCATAAATATCTTACTTTCAGCAGAGTGTGCCTCCATAAGTGAAAAGGGCATGTTGCCTTGTCTCACATCCCAGATACAGAGCATGCCATCCTGCCCCCCTGTGGCCACAATGTGTTGTTGGTTGGGGTGCCTATCCACACAATGCAGTGGGACTCTGTCCCCAGTTCTTGCAGGCAAAACAAAATACATTAAGGACATTACACAACAAACTTGTAGGACCAGAAAAACTGATTTGCATTCGCTCTTCAAATATTTAAACAGCTTACAGTGAAAGAATCTGCGATGGTTCATTGCCCTGCTGCCTGAAGTCCCATATTTTGAGCTGGCCAATTGAATTGACAGTAAGGATCTCCGTAGTCCTTAGGAAAGTCACATCATGGATTGTGCTACTATCAGCATTTTCTGACAATTAAGAAAAAATAGTTTGTCAGTATTATCTTGGCTAAAGGGTGGGATTTTATTTGAAGTTCCAGATGACTTTTGGAAATTAGCATGTAAGCCATTGCAAGTTCAAAATGCAACCTTGACGAAAACAATGTCCACTGCCCGGGGAGAATTCAATTGTCTATGAGGTATTGTTACTAAAGTATTGTTTCATTCTCAGACCTATAGTGCGCAGCACTCCTTCCTGGTCCGCTCTGAAGAGGATGATCCTTCCATCTTCCCCGACCGTGACAATCTCAGGGCTGTTACACACAATTCCAGTGCATGGAGCGTTGTCGCAGGGATAATGATGTGCTCTTTCCCACAATTGAGAAACAGACAATGTCTGTTGAGAAGAGAATACAGGTGCTATTGAACACAAGGTCCTCCACAAGCTACCTTGACATTTGTAATTGTGTATCCATGATTGTTGGTGTATCTTCATTATGATGATGTCTTGTGAAATAACATCCATACCTGGCTGTTGTGGTGATGCCGAAAGATGATCACTGCTCCAGTCGATGATGCTGTTACTATTCTGTCTTGATCCAGAAACTAAAAGTGTAAGATTGACATTCAATTATGGCATTATATTTTGAAAATAAGGACCAAGTACAACAATGTCAGTCTAATATCCTAGACCTAGTTGATAAACTTACTTGAAGATCCAAAACATCCCCATTATGTTTGTGTTCACATACTAATTGGGGGTCTCCCTCAAATTCATCGTCCACACCGGAGATCCCATTCTCCCCGATGGACCAAATGGAAATTTTGTTGTCCTTAAAAAGAGATGTATGCAATCAGACAAAAATACATATTCAATAGCTTGATTGATGGTAGCTAAGTATACTAGTTAGCTAGTAGCTAACGTTAGCTATGCATAAATTGCCCTAACGTTAGTGGCAGCACACTGGGCTTCTGTAATGTAGGAAAGTAAAGTGACATGTTTGTTATTATTGACAGATAATAATAAAGCAAACTAACGTTATGTGTTGACAGTACCGACAGTAGCTAGTTAACGGTAAAGTTAGCGGTTTGGCTAGCTAGCAAACCCACCTCGTTATCCCAAGACCCAGTAGCAAAGATGTCTGGTTGCTGTAAAGACGAAGATGAGACCGGTCTCCATCTCGTTTTACTGATTTTCTGTGACACGTACTTTGCATTGATACCCTCCATCATAATAATCTTAAACGTAGCTACTTGTACTTCTGTTTAATTTGTAAATTAAAACAAGTCCCCTTAACATAAATTTTCCTGAATCCCGCCAGGTCTCATACGGTGGCCCATTAGGACAAACTCAACTAAAGTAAACGTTAAACGCCTTGTAAACACGTCACTAATTCATTAATGAGTTAAGTTCTCGCGCCCCTCTAGTGGGTGAACGTGGAAGATAGCTACATGCTCCGGCAATCATATCTGAGTGGTCAAAAAAAAAAACTATAAAATATTAAATATCGTATTTTTTAACTAATATGTCAACACAATTTATTCAGGGACTAACCGTGTGGAAAAAGCTGCAAACTGCGAATTATGTCGCGTGACGTTTCCCCTCCATCTTTTTAGGAGGTTGTCAGTTTCGTAGGCAAAGGAGTTGGCGCAGGCGCGGCACTGACAGAGGCTCTCTACCTGCTCCGCAGTGTGTGTAATAATGGCCTGGAAATCAGGAGGAGCCAGCCACGCAGAGCTTGTAAACAACCTTCGCAGTAAGTTTACTCATTATATAAAGTGGATAATTAAGCATTTTGCTTTAGAGATCTAATGGGGAAAGAAGAATTGCTGCTTTCTCCAAAGCATGGTGGCAACGGTCGGGCTAGGCTAGAAATGGGAGGCTACTAAAGTTTTTACCGCGTTAGCTAGCCGTTGGGACACCACACTGTTTCCATTAGTTACCACAGCCAATGTGTTCCTCTAGTCACGCTACAGTAATATGAGGCGGGTGTTAGCAAATCTGCACCTGCACAGTTTACTAGTTAATAATTGCGTGTTAACAGTAGCTAGTGGCTTCATTTAATTCAAGGCAGTCGTATTTATAGAGCTTCTGATATTTTATATGCCACCAATGCAATAATGTACATGATTGTTTTCCCCAACCTCTTTTGGCTCGGTAGTAGCTAACGCTAGTTACCTACCACAACAGCAGTGTTGCGGAACCAAAAAAGAAACAGCTAATTTGCTAGCTAGCCAGTTCATGGGATATGTATGGCATATGTGGAGAAATGTGAATCCTGAAACCGTTTTATTAGTGAACTAGCCTACTAACTACATGCATGGGAAGTTCGACTGTGTATATATGTCTATGTTTTTACAACAGCAGCGAAGATGGACAGTAGTGTAGTAGTTTGCGAACAAGCTAGGATATGCCATTCCTTGGGAGAGAGGCATGATCACACCCTGTTGTTATTACAACCGACTACTACTACTGGTCACACTCAGCACTCCTAGGTAGTTGTGCAATATTTCATTCAATTTGTAGTCACACCTGACACACCACTGTGGTAGTTAGTCTTGCTGTGAACCAGCTAACATTTGTTTTTCGAATGTCTGTCTATTTTCTTGTGTGTGTGCCATACAGTAAGGAAGTGGATTAGCTGATTGAAAGTTAGCTGATTTAGATTAAAATCTAATAGATAAGAACATATTGCTCAAATTCACCCATTTACTAGGAAGATCTTTTTGTTAAAAAACGAGAAAGATCTCCTGAAGACTTGGTGCAGAGAGCAGCTGGTTGGCTTTCCTATATTAGTGTCCAACATGATTTGGCAAGCATATCTAGTTGGCTATATTTACACAGTCAGTGTCCAGCAAAGCACTGCAGCAGACACTTTGGTACTAGGGCTGGTCTGAGTGTTTTGCCAAAATCCCTTTGGGTGAACATGCACCTTATTGTTCCTTGTTTACATTTGTGGTATTGTATAGCCATAAAAGGGGACAAATTTCATGTTGAGAACATAACATGCACAACGCTGCATCCAGGGATACTTAAACATGGGGTAAAATGTGATGCTGAAGTGGTGGAATATTTTATTCCCAAAAGATGAGTTCTGGGTAAATTTTTAGCAACACCCATCCTCCCCTGTTATGTGCATGCTGACCCATTTAGGTCTACTCACCAGCTGCAAACCTTAAGTTAGCCTAAGCCGGATTTAAACGGGTCAAACTCACGATGCATGCTAATTCCTGACTTTAGTGTTCTTTGTATCTTCCAGGGTTTCTCTGAGCTAAACAATGATTTTCACACACTGTGGGTTCAGAACATTACGTTTTTGTAAGAGTTGGTCTTTCAAGTGAATAAAAAGAACATAACATTAACCTACTAGCCGATTGTGTGCATATACAGTGCATTCGGAAAGTATTCAGACCCCTTCACCTTTTCCACATTTTGTTACGTTACAGCCTTATTCTAAAAATGATTGTTTTTCCCTCTCAATTGACACACAATACCCCATAATGACAAAGCAAAAAACAGGTTTAGACATTTTTGTAAATTTATAAAACTGATATCACATTTCATAATTATTCAAGACCCTTTACTCAGTACTTTGTTGAAGCACCTTTGGCAGTCATTACAGCCTCGAGTCTTCTTGGGTATGATGCTTCAAGCTCGGAACACCTGTATTTGGGGAGTTTCTCCCATTTTTCTCTGCAGGTCCTCTCAGGCTCGGTCAGGCTGGATGGAGAGCTTCGCTGCACAATGCTATTTTAATGTCTCTCCAAAGATGTTTGATCGGGTTCAAGTCCGGGCTCTGGCTGGGCCACTCAAGGACATTCGGAGACTTGCTGTCTTGGCTATGTGCTCAGGGTCGTTGTCCTGTTGGAAGGTGAGCCTTCGCCCCAGTCTGATGTCCTGAGCGTGCTGAAGCAGGTTTTCATCAAGGATTGCTCAGTACTTTGCTTTGTTCATCTTTCCCTCGATCCTGACTAGTGTCCCCGTCCCTGCCTTGAAAAACATATCCACAGCATGATGTTGACACCACCATGCGTCACCATAGGGATGGTGCCAGGTTTCCTCCAGATGTGACGCTTGGCATTTAGGCCAAAGACTACAATCTTGGTTTCATCAGATCAGAGAATCTTGTTTTTCATGGTCAAGGCACCTTTTGGCAAACTCCAAGCAGGCTGTCATGTGCTTTTTACTGAGGAGTGGCTTCCGTCTGGCCACTCTACCATAAAGGCCTGATTGGTGGAGTGCTGCAGAGTTTCTCCCATCTCCACAGAGGAGCTCTGTCAGTGACCATCGGGTTCTTGGCCACTTCCCTGACCAAGGCCCTTCTCCCCGGATTGCCTAGTTTGGCTTGGTCAGCCAGCTCTAGGAAGAGTCTTGTTGGTTCCAGACTTCTTCCATTTAAGAATGATGGGGGCCACTGTGTTCCTGGGGACCTTCAATGCTGCAGAAACGTTTTGGTACCTTTCCCAAGATCTGTGCCTTAACACAATCCTACGGACAATTCCTTTGACCTCAAGGCTTGGTTTTTGTCTGACATGCGCTGTCAACTGTGGGACCATATAAAATGTGCAAAAAGTTAAGGGGACAGAATTTTTACTTGTTCATCTAAAACTGTTGGGAATGCAGGTGTAATGTATCCTTGTGACCACTGAGCAACATAGTGGTAAGGTTGGGGCCTGGGGTCTGGGGGAGTATTAATGAGAGCAGCAGCACCGGCTGTCGCGGGCACTTCCTAGTGTTGGCACTAGTTGTGAGTGGAGCCTCCTGTGGGGGGATTAGTCTACTCTGAAGGCACTGCAGTGTTTGTGAATCTGTGACTCTCCATTGTTCACTGTGGAGAATCACCACTGTTTTCCTGTGTCCTCAGAAAATGGGATCATCAAGTCAGACAAGGTCTATGAAGTCATGTTGGCCACAGACCGAGGCCATTTCTCCAGAAGCAACCCCTACATGGACTCCCCACAGTCAATAGGTGTGTGCTTATTTCTTGTAGTACAATAAAGTAGTGTAGTGCAAATTCAATAAACCAGCCATTGATGAATGTTAGAAACTAACTATCCCTCACTTTCCACCCAAAGGCTATCAAGCAACCATCAGTGCGCCACACATGGTAGGTCTAGCTTTTACTTTTAATATTTGTTTAAATTGTTGCGTATCAAACATTGATCGTCTTGCTCTTATCATTTATACCAACTGAGCAATACCCAGAGGTTTACAAGTACAGTGGTGATGCAGTTGTATGTTGATCTCTCCCCCAGCACGCCTATGCGTTGGAGCTACTGCATGATCAGCTGTATGATGGGGCCAAAGCTCTGGATGTTGGGTCTGGCAGTGGAATCCTATCTGCATGCTTTGCACGAATGGTGAGCTACACATGATGATGGGTAAACGCATAACATATTAGGTAATGTATTCTGGTGGGAGAGTTGGTAACTTGTCCATTTCAGGTTTTGGGGATATTTTGGGTTCTGTGTAATGTTCGATGGCACAGACCTTCCTAATTTATTGTATTTAACAGGTAGGTCCCAAAGGCAAGGTGATAGGAATTGACCACATCAAGGAACTGGTAGATGATTCTATTAACAATGTAAATAAAGATGACCCCAGCTCGATAACATCTGGTCGAGTCAAACTAATAGGTAAGTCCCAAAAGCAACAAAGCAAGATGGGAATTTTCTCTCTAATTTGGTGACTTGTATTGTTGGGTTATTAAAATGTATTATACAAATGTGTCAGTTAAATATAAAATAATCACTAGTGAAAGCCTACACACTCCTTTGTATAGTCTTCACATTTTGCTGCCTTATTCTAAAAAGAGATTCTAGTTGATATTTGTCCTTCTGATCTACACAACCTACTCCACATTTTTTCAAAGTGAAAAAGGTTCCAAGTTAATACAAAATGAAGATGTATTGATTGCATATGCTTCCACACCCTATAGTTAACACTTGGTGGAAGAACCATTGGCAGCCATTAGAACTGTTAATCATTTAGAATAAGATTCTACCAACCTTGCACAACTCTTAGGGCAACATATATCCATTGTTTTTGTCAAAAACATCAGTAAATTTGGTTGAGAATCATTGATGGACAGCATTATTCAAACCTTCTCTGACTTAAATCTACTTTAAAATGTAGACTTCCACTAGACACTGTATAAGCTTAAAACAGGGTTGGCGATGCACTGACTGTAAAATAAGGAAGGTTTCAAAGGAGTCTAATGAATATTGGTCATTCCTTGGGAGAGCAACACAAAGCAGCTTAATTGATGTGGGTGCAGCACTCTGCTGAATTATTGAAAGGAGAGTGTCTGCTTTCGCCTGCCCTGCAGTCAACCAGCGTGCCCTGCAGTCAACCAGCGGGCCCTGCAGTCAATGAGCGTGCCCTGCAGTCAACCAGCATTAGCCTCATAGGCCAGAGACGAGGCCGAGCCGTCATCTCACAGCTCTGCTGTGTGCCCTGGCATTCTGCTTCTCAGTGTGCGGCCTGATTGGCAGCTATAATGTTGGCACTGCGGGGTGGCTGGCAGCATGTGAGTGACAGCTGGTGACTGTTTGTTGTGTTCCAGTGGGAGACGGGCGGATGGGCCATCCAGAGGAGGCGCCTTATGATGCCATCCACGTGGGCGCGGCAGCACCCAACGTGCCACAAGCAGTAAGTTCCCAAACCACAGAAAAACACAATTGAAGGAATCAAAGGGGTCCCGGCTAATAGAAGCCACATCACCTAAATCCACCATCCTTAGGAATGCTGTGTTCAGAGTAGAGATCAACAACAGCACTGACTAACTCCGTTAGATGAAACATGTACATTTGTGATTGTGGTCTTTGGTCGGTCAGTCTCAGGGAATGTTGGTGTGCTCTATACTGTGCTATTTTGTCAAACAGTCCCCTGGTCTATTCAGTTGTAGCTACTCAGGCTAGACATCGCATGTTAAAGAGCGACTGAGTGGAAAACCAACTTTTCTGTTTCAAAACGGTGGTATCGATATGAGTCGGAAAAACACTTGTCAAAATTTACTACAATGTGTAAATACCATAAAACTTCAATTAAATGCAGTCTCAAATAGCTGCCTGTCCCTTTTTTAATAGCCGGGCAACAGGACGCATTACAGAAAATAAATGTATCTTTCAAATCAACGCCTGGTCTAAATATATTGTTTACAAAATTACCATGAATTGTTTGAGGTTTAATGTTTGATTTGTTGCATTATATAAAAAATTATGGCTATCATCCCTTTTTATAGCCAGTAAGAAACTGCTTGCCATTGGCTGAGAACTGCTATCTAACTGGCACGCACAAAAACAGTCAACAAATTTTGAGAGTACAGAACCCTAGAAATTGGCAGATCACCCTCTAGTGGTGAAAATAAGAACTACTGAAAAGGCAATTTTATGGAGGCATATACTAACCCAAAAGAAACGTGACACGGTGTGTAAATGATAACACATTAGTGCAGGAAATGAAGAAATGGATTCCAATGCTGGAAGGAAACAATTAACTGAGCAAATAAGCAAAAGCTCTGGACATTAAGGAAATAGATGCCTGGCTCAAATAGAAGCCTTTCTATAATATGCGCCTGTTCAGTGATTTAAGCAATTAAACGCTCGGCCTATTAATTGACGTTTTACGGTAGGATAATTTTTGTCATAAAGTCAGTCTCGTCTAAAACTGATATTTGCGAGATGATAAGGGTATGATCCACCTTATTACCTTTCCCTGATCCACCTCTACGCAGACGACACCATTCAGTATTCTTCTGGCCCTTCCTTGGACACTGCTAACTAACCACCAAACGAGCTTCAATGCCATACAACACTCCTTCCGTGGCCTCCAACTGCTCTTAAATGCTAGTAAAACCAAATGCATGCTTTTCAACCGTTCGTTGCCCGCACCCGCCCGCCCGACTAACATCACTACTCTGGACGGTTCCGATCTAGAATATGTGGACAACTATAAATCCCTAGGTGTCTGGCTAGACTGTCAACTCTCCTTCCAGACTCATATTAAACATCTCCAATCAAAAATCAAATCTAGAATCGGCTTTCTATTTCGCAACAAAGCCTCCTTCACTCACGCCGCCAAACTTACCCTAGTAAAACTGACTATTCTACCGATCCTCGACTTCGGCGACGTCATCTACAAAATAGCTTCCAAGACTCTACTCAGCAAACTGTATACAGTCTATCACAGTGCCATTTTTTTCCAACAATTGTTTAGTCAGATTATTTTACTTATAATTCACTATCACAATTCCAGTGGGTGAGAAGTTTACATACACTAAGTTGACTGTGCCTTTAAACAGCTTGGAAAATTCCAGAAAATAATGTCATGGCTTTAGAAGCTTCTGATAGGCTAATTGACATCATTTGAGTCAATTGGAGGTGTACCTGTGAATGTATTTCAAGGCCTACCCTCAAACTCAGTGCCTCTTTGCTTGACATCATGGGAAAATCAAAAGAAATCAGGCAAGACATCAGAAAAAAAATTGTAGACCTCCACAAGTCTGGTTCGAATTTCCAATCGCTTGAAGGCATGTTTATCTGTACAAACAATAGTATGCAAGTTTAAACACCATGGGACCACGCAGCCGTCATACCGCTCAGGAAGGAGATGCATTCTGTCTCCTAGAGATGAATGTACTTTGTTGCGAAAAGTGCAAATTAATCCCAGAACAACAGCAAAGGACCTTTTGAAGATGCTGGAGGAAACCGGTACAAAAGTATCTATTGTCACAGAAAAACAAGTCCTATATCGACATAACCTGAAAGGCCGCTCAGCAAGGAAGAAGCCACTGCTCCAAAACCGCCATTAAAAAAAGCCAGACTATGGTTTTCAACTGCACATGGGGACAAAGATGGTACTTTTTGGAGAAATGTCCTCTGGTCTGATGAAACAAAAATAGAACTGTGGCCATAATGACTATATCATTATGTTTGGAGGAAAAAGGGGGAGGCTTGCAAGCCGAAGAACACCATCCTAACCGTGAAGCACAGGGGTGGCAGCATCATGTTGTGGGGGTGCTTTGCTGCAGTAGGGACTGGTGCACTTCACAAAATAGATGCCATCATGAGGTTGGAAAATGATGTGGATATATATATATATATTATATTATGAGATTAACATTTGTGGGCAGAACTGAAAAAGTGTCTGTGAGCAAGGAGGCCTACAAACCTGACTCGGTTACATCAGGTCGGTCAGGAGGAATGGGCCAAAATCCACCCAACTTATTGTGGGAAGCTTGTGGAAGGCCAACTGAAACGTTTCACGCAAGTTAAACAATTTAAAGGCAATGCTACCAAATAGTAATTGTATGTAAACTTCTGACCCACTGGGAATGTGATGAAAGAAATAAAAGCTGAAATAAATCATTCTCTCAACTAATATTCTGACATTTCACGTTCTTAAAATAGTGGTAATCCTAACTGACCTAAAACAGGGACTTTTTACTAGGATTAAATGTCAGGAATTGTGAAACTGCATTTCAATTTATTTGGCTAAGGTGTATGTTAACTTCCGACTTCAACTGTAAATCTCGTTCTCAGTAAGTCAGGATTGAAATCGGGGCTAAATCATTCAGCCGCCCTTTAATGTGAACAGCATGTCTGAGAAGACTAGTCTGATGGGGTGGGAAATTTGAAATGTTTTGCCTTGGAGGGTATCTTATTCTGACCCAGTGAGTGTCCTTAAATCTCCTCTCCCAGCTCCTGGACCAGCTGAAGCCAGGCGGCAGGCTGATTCTGCCCGTGGGGCCGGCTGGAGGGAACCAGATGCTGGAGCAGTACGACAAGCTGGAGGATGGCAGCACCAAGATGAAGCCCCTGATGGGGGTGATTTACGTGCCTTTAACAGACAAAGAGAAGCAGTGGTCCAGGTGGAAGTGACTTCCTACTCTCTCTCCCCCCTCTCTCCTTCACACAGTGGGCAACGGTGAAATGGTGTGGCCTGGAGTAGATCATGGGGCTGAGTTTCCTGCTTGTCATCATTATTTGATTCTTCCATATTATGGCAACTGGCTGCACATTTTTGTTTTGTTTTAATCCAATAAACCAGTATGCTATTAAAGCTGTTCAGCTAAGCACGTGTGGTGTGAAACAAACCATGTGTGGATACTTTGGAACTATATCAATGGATTCTGAGTTGAAATCTTGTGTAAATACTATTTGACATGTTTGATGGTTGGTATTTGGCTATGATACTTCTTGCTTGAGAGCATGACAATTGTATCATCCTTGTTCTTGAGGGGAAGTGACATTTAGCCTCATTATAGGGAAAAGGGGGGTAAGTTGAGTCACCCTTGTTTCCAAATATTTAGGACAGGTCATAATTTCATGGAGTCTAAAGGAAGAAACCACATGGAAAAAGTGGTAAGCAAGTTAGGTCCCCAAAAAAGTATAATTCCTTTGTTAGGGGTGTCATGATGCTTGTATCTAAACCAGTGTAGATAATAAATAAAAAAATCTATACATCAGATGGGGTCTATATAAGCTACAATATGAGAATCTAAACCGCATGAAAGTCAATCCTTGTAGCTGTGTCGGCTAATATAGTCAAAATGTTTTCCTTGGGGAAAGTTGAGCAGATTGAAGTGTTTACTTCCCAGGTTTAATGCAAGGCATTATCACTAAGATATGAGGTAGAATATAAGCCTGTGTTAAAATATGCTTAAAATTATTAAAAGACAAAAAAGCAATTGTGTTTGCGAAATAGAGACAAGTTTTTTTAAAAGGTAGTGGTAATATTTTATTCAGTACAGAATTAACCCCATACCTATGGTAAGTTGTGCTAAAAGAACAAGCAATGTTTTCAGAACTGTTTTCTTTACATAAATGCTGATTATTTCCAGGGAAACCTCATCCTGAATTATATGTAGATATATATCTTTGTTAGAAAGAATACTATATTCCCCTTGACAGAGTGATGCTGAATGTAAAAAATGGTTCAACTTACCCCAATCTCCCCTACTGCATAATATACTAGTTCTTCATTGGTTAAATCTGAAGAGATGGAGAAATCAAATAACCATAGGGACATTTGCATTTTGCACATGGTGTGGGGCATTCTATAACAGTTTGTGCATGGAAGTGTCTAACTCTAACCTACGGTTGCATGACGAGGGAGGATATGATTTGACATAGTGTATTTACTCTTTATGTCCATCTCTTAATGTTTTGCCTCTTTCTCACAGGGATGAACTTTGAGGCGACAGACTGTCCATATTCCACATTTCAATGTGAACCTGGAGGAGACTACTTTGGGTTCCAACAACAGCCATTGGATTTCTTTGAAAACAACAAACCATGGTGATTTTGTTTTTTCTCCTTTAACTCTACCTAGAGTATCATGCTGAGGAATAACCCCTGAGGTCGGAATAACGACTGCTGGAGAATGAACAGAAGAATGTGTCGGGGATTGTTTAAAATATATATATTGGCCTGCATTTTTTGGGTTGTGAATTTTCCTTTTGATTTGCTGCAAGATTGAGTTTTTGTGGTTACATCTTGATTTGCAAATCAACCATTTCAGCTCCAAACAAAGCTGAGTGTAAAGACTGTTGTGATGAGGAAAGCCTGAGTTGAAGAGATTATTCAGCCACTTACTTTAGAGTGCATCTGAAGATCTGACTAGATATCTGTACTGCTGCTCTGCTAACATATATCAGCGTCGTCACCTAATAGGAAGTGAATGGGCAATGATGTATTGGGTTATTTAGGAGTCACATATTGTAAGAATAGAAGATGTTTCTTAACAATTCTACATTCATGTGGATGTTATGGGTGATCTTGAACAAATTGTGAATAGTGATGAGTGAGAAGGTTACAGGTACAAAGACCCCCCCCCTAAATTATAACCTCTGTTATTGGTAATGGTGAGAGATTCGCATGTTTTGTTGCAGCCTTTGTAACCTTCTCACTCATTATTCATGATTCATTCATGATTTTTCTTAATCATGATATTATCAGGATTAATGTAGAAGGGTTCAGAAACATCTTCATTACTCACTTTGAAAGAAAATTACATTCTTCATTCAGTTCTATTGGTCAAAACATAACCAAAACAACCTGCAAATGCATCACAGGTTTGTATAGTCACAAGCTTGATGTAGTCAAGCGTTAAGAATTATACTCAACTTTTGACTACTTTAATACACTATAAGCCCATTTGTCCAAATACTTACATAGTGCTTTCCTTTCTAAACTAGTAAAACAAATATGAAAACACCCTAAAATAAACAGTGACATTCTATAATGTTGCCTCATATGAAACATTTGATCTCAAATCCAAAATGCTGAAGTACAGACCCACATTTAAAATGTTAGTTTCACTGTCCAAATACATATGGGAGTGAGTGTGTATATACACATGTGAACACGTGCACACATTCAGGGTTGTGATTTCCCCCATGATTTATTGTGTGCTGCCTCTGGTGTCCATGACCAGACTGCAAGCTTTACTGATTACTGACACTAAACAAAGCAGAGCCATACATACAATATATATATATGTGTGAGTGTGAAACAAGGTAGCCGGTGCGTTGCCAAAATACATTTTAATGCAAAGTGATTGAATGTCTGTTTAAAAATATTGGATGAGCTATGGCTTTCACAATTTCTGGAATGGCAAAAATGAAAATAAAAATATGCTTATGTTTTTGTGCTATGGAGTGTTTATTGCTACAAGCTGTCTATGCTGTTGAAGACGGCTTCTATACTGCCATTTCCTAGCCACTCTAAAAAATATGTGGTAGAGCAGGAAGAATTTAGTCTGTGTACCAGACTTTTTAGCTAACGTTCCACTTCTTGACACATCTTTGGCAAATGACAGGAGTGGCAAAAGGTGGAATATAATAGCTGAACAGAGATGGAAGAATCCACAATGTATATTCAGATTGCATCTCTTACCAATTTAAAATACTCCTAAGCCTTTGGCACAGAATCACAAAAGACATTGATCAAGAGTTAACTTTACTGTCTCACACAAACCGTGTGCATACAGACTTTAGAGATACATCTACACATCAACATTGAAACTACATAGATGATAAAGAAAAGCAACATACCATATCAGACACATCCTAGAATGCTTGATATGGGCTTTTCTGGAATTACTTGGTTTTATAACAAAATAATAATTTTCAGTAATGATTGGAATTGACAATAAATTACATATCTCGCTATCCCCATATTTCAAAGTAGTCTGGTAAAAAGTTTAATTCTACGCCAAGCCTAATAGATATACAGCATCATAGCACAACAGTGGCAAGAGTATTACATAATGGATAAAGTACCATATATCTCCACGAAAATATACATCCATGACTTTGACATTTTGTTGTAATATTAAAATAACATCTTTAAGGGTGAAAGAAATCATGAAAGAAAAAGGAAAGCATCTCTTTCCAAACCTAAGTGCAGACGAGCATCAGTTTGTACACTAAGTGAGTGTACAAAAGTGGCAAAAACATGTATTTCCTGTTAAAAGCTGTGTTTGATTTAGCTCACCTGGAGTGCTGTGTGGGTAGAGTTTGCACTTTGGGGACCATTCCAAAGAGTGATCGCCGCCTACCTCGCACGTGGAGTTATCTAAATCGAGTGCACCTGAAAAAGTCGTACACAGTCGTGGTGTAGAAAGTTTGTTCGGTAATCATGAAGACTCCACCTGGCTGACAGTGTTGGGGTTTCCCATATAAATAGAATGATTTGAAGGGACTTGGAACCTCTCATTCTAGTTCTGTGGAGCATTCATCCCTGTCTATGCTGCTACAGGTACATGCCATTGATGAGGTAATCAGACTCCTCAGTGGTGAGGGGTCGGGCCTTCTTCAGCTTGTGGCGGACCAACCGCAGGCGACAGCCAATCATGAGCAGCAGCAAAGCCGTGATGATCAGGCCTAGAGCCAATGGCAGTATAGCACCTGCATGGGAGAAGAGAGAGAGAAAGGCAAGTCACAGACACTGTCATATATGATCTGTATTTCTGCATGTATAACATAATATTACAGAGTTATAATAAGTTGATAAGGATGAAGAACAGATCAGAAGAGAACCATGGCGCTCTCCCAGAAGCTTGACTGGTGCGTAAAACCCGCCAATTCAGACAAACAAAGGGATGTAATGGGTTCGGACTCAAGAAGATGTTGCATAAAGGTTCCAATGTTTTAATTATTTTCACTGCATCAGGGATAGCATACAGACGTTTCGGTTTTACAGCCTTCTTCAGTGTGTAGGTAAAATGTTATTTGAATTCAAAACAGCCTTTGTAATAAAGATCAGCAGGTGCTGAACAGACCTGACTCAGGCCCTGGGTGTCCTCCCATTACTGAATGTGGTTTGGATATTGGGAACATGTCACGCTCTGGTAGTGGTTTGATCTCTGGCCACTTCATGGTCACTTTAGGGGCCTCCGCAGGAAATGTACTGGGTAAGACTGAAACAGGTGAGAGATTGTATTAAGGTCATGAATGATCATGTTCAGGAGTAATTATCACAAGATAATTAAATATACCTGTCTCGGTGTGTTTGGTGGTGGGGGGAGGTGCCAATGTTGTTTGCTTGTTAGCGGGACCTGAATAATTTTGTTTCCATTATTCATTTGCATAATTCTATTCCTATATTTTATACACCTCATACAATATGTAATGATGATGCACATCAGAATCCAGATAATTCTTCAAAAATGTACTCTACTAGCAAAATCCCACCTGTTCTTTTTATACATTCATTGACGCAGTCTGCCACCTGCAGGAAGTTGTTGTGGTTGCCCTTGCAGCCTCTGTAGATGAAGTGCTTGCACTCTTCAGCCACAGGGTCATAGAACCAGCGTGGGAAGATGCCTTTACATGGCCCCACAGCAGGGGGCGCTGCACAGGGCTCTGCTGGGACAGAGAGAGGGAGAGATTTGGTCTGGTGAAACATAGAGAGAGCAGAGAGAGGGAGAGATTTGGTTAGGTAGAACATAGAGAGAGGGAGTGATTTGGTCAGGTGGAAAATAGAGAGAGGGAGAGATTTGGTTAGGTAGAACATAGAGAGAGGGAGATATTTGGTCAGGTGTAACATAGAGGGAGGGAGAGATTTTGGCAGGTGGTCTCTGAAAAGTCTGTGATAAGGTAAAATGAGAAGTACCTTGCCTCATCTGTCTCAGGCTAGCCTAACCCAGGGATCAGAGGACAGAGGAGTGCTTTGCTCCACCGCTCAGGGGGTACATGGGAATGAAGGACCCCTGTCAGGCTCACTCCTGTCCCAGCCCTTCATGTCTCACAGTGCCCCTGTGGCCTGCATTCTGCTTTGCCCCAAAGTTTCCAGATCAGCTTTGTGTGTTTGGTGGTGGGGGGAGGCTCAATGGCTGCCTGCAGGGGAGAATCTGCCTCTCTCTGCACTTACTATCACACAAAGGCATTCCACTCTCCGCTAGCACAGACAAAACTCTGGCCAACCAGAATGATGTGCAGACATGCCAAATGGATTTAATTCCTTCACAGCTGTAGTTCATGTTAACCATTACAGGCTTGTGTTTAAATCTGTTTATATGGTGTTTTGATGTGCATGGAATTGCCTACTGCGTTATAGCTAGCTAGGTAGTAACTACACAATAGCTAGCTAGATAATAGCTACACAATGACAGCACCTTGACGGACAGGGCTCTCCTGTTCACTGTGACTTGGCAGTGGTAGGACTCGGGGCACTGCCTTGCTCCAGTCACCAGACTGTGGAGTCTGTGGGGCTTGTGGTGGAGTTGGTCTGGCCTCCTCCATGGTCTTCCTGGGTCCACCCTGGGCCATGGAGTGGTCCCCAGTCTCCTCTGGCTGGGCCACAGGCTTGTGTGGGCTGGGTAGACCTGCAGGGTGGGTCATTGACTTCCTGTTCCCATCAACTGTAGAGAGGACAGGGTAGGGTCATCTTGGGCTCTCAGACACAGTATTAACACACATTCACCTGCTCATCATTAATTTACTGCAGCCCTCCTTGCTCTGATATTCCAGACTGTACAGCATCCATACAAATTCATCCTAGTACACTCAAGTCTCAAACTACACTCCATCTTAATTACGATCCAGTTGAAAACTACAATCCAACCTAGGACACGCAAGTCCACACAGGAAACCTACAGCCCTCTATTTTATTATTATTTGTATTATTATATTACAATATGATCAACGTTTCATTTATGTAGCCCTTTACACTGGTAGCCATATATACGGGTTGAAAATGGCAGATTTAGGCACTAATAAGAGCTTAAATTGGAATGCAGTGGCTGTACGGGAACATGGGTTTTGACTGACAGCTACTGTGTGGGTTTTGAGTGACAGATGTTCTGAACTATTCTCCAAGGTGGCATAGCAGTTCAGACGTCTTTTGTCCTCGTCTTGTCGTGTCCTGTGTATATATATATATTTACAACTTTTTCACATACATTTTATTTTTATTTTCCATCAACTCATCTTCAAAACACTCTCCTGCAACCCGCCTCACCAATGTATATTTATAAAAAAGTATTATTTACCTCAGATCTGTAATCCTCCAAGAAGCTAGCCAGGAACTCCAAGAAGCTAGCCTGAAACTAGCCAGAAGCTAATCCAGAAGCTAGTTAGCTCCTTTACTGGCAAATCGTTAATATTCAGCTAACCACGGTTTGTGGTCATCAGCTATCCTTTAGCTCGAAAATCTATCGCCAGTTCTGTACGGCGCAGCGCGGCTCGGAACGGAACATACCGGACCAATTTTTCTCTCCATGTCCCTGGACATTCATACCCGGATCTCACAGCTAGCTAGCTGCTATCCGTGTGACCATCGGAGCTAGCAAGCTCCGTCAATCACTCCTGAGTTCCATCAATCACACCTGGGCTGCAGTCACCTATCCGGACCCGTTTTACTGCCTTCGCGGAGCCCCACCGGGCCTTCACAACTGGACTGCCGACGTTATCTACCCGAAGGAGTTATTCGGCCGCCTCCTCCGTCGCGACGTTACCTGAACGCCCATCTGCGGCCTGCTAACCGTTAGCTGTCTTACCGGCTGCTATCTGAATAGACAATCGGACAATTTTTTTATTATTATTTTTTTTAAATTATTTTTTTAATTATTATTATTATATTTTCTTCTTGGGCCTCTATAACTATATCTATTGTTTTTATTTTTGTTGTTGTTGTGTGATTTGGATTAATCCCCTCTACCACACGGAACCCCACTAATCTACTGACGGAACGTAAGGGGTGGCTAACAGACCTCCATCCTATGCTAGCTTGCTACCGATGCCCTGGCTAGCTGTCTAAATCACCAACCAACCTCTCCACTCACCGGACCCTTTTGATCACTCGACTAAGCATGCCTATCCTTAATGTCAATATGTCTTGTCCATTTCTGTTCTGGTTAGTGTTTATTGGCTTATTTCACTGTAGAGCCTCTAGTCCTGCTCACTATACCTTATCCAACCTATTAGTTCCACCACCCACACATGCAATGACATCTCCTGGTTTCAACGATGTTTCTAGAGACAATATCTCTCTCTTCATCACTCAATACCTAGGTTTACCTCCACTGTATTCACATCCTGCCATACATTTGTCTGTACATTATACCTTGATGCTATTTTATCGCCCCCAGAAACCTCCTTTTACTCTATGTTCCAGACGTTCTAGACGACCAATTCTCATAGCTTTTAGCCGTACCCTTATTCTACTCCTCCTATGTTCCTCTGGCGATGTAGAGGTGAATCCAGGCCCTGCAGTGCCTAGCTCCACTCCTATTCCCCAGGCGCTCTCTTTTGACGACTTCTGTAACCGTAATAGCCTTGGTTTCATGCATGTTAACATTAGAAGCCTCCTCCCTAAGTTTGTTCTATTCACTGCTTTAGCACACTCTGCCAACCCGGATGTTCTAGCTGTGTCTGAATCCTGGCTTAGGAAGACCACCAAAAATTCTGAAGTTTTAATTCCAAACTACAACATTTTCAGACAAGATAGAACTGCCAAAGGGGGCGGTGTTGCAATCTACTGCAAAGATAGCCTGCAGAGTTCTGTCCTACTATCCAGGTCTGTACCCAAACAATTTGAACTTCTACTTTTAAAAATCCACCTCTCTAAAAACAAGTCTCTCACCGTTGCCGCCTGCTATAGACCACCCTCTGCCCCCAGCTGTGCTCTGGACACCATATGTGAACTGATTGCCCCCCATCTATCTTCAGAGTTCGTGCTGCTAGGCGACCTAAACTGGAACATGCTTAACACCCCAGCCATCCTACAATCTAAACTTGATGCCCTCAATCTCACACAAATAATCAATGAACCTACCAGGTACCTCCCCAAAACCTTAAACACGGGCACCCTCATAGATATCATCCTAACCAACTTCCCCTCTAAATACACCTCTGCTGTCTTCAACCAAGATCTCAGCGATCACTGCCTCATTGCCTGCATCCGTAATGGGTCAGCGGTCAAACGACCTCCACTCATCACTGTAAAACGCTCCCTGAAACACTTCTGCGAGCAGGCCTTTCTAATCGACCTGGCCGGGGTATCCTGGAAGGATATTGATCTCATCCCGTCAGTAGAGGATGCCTGGATATTTTTTAAAAATGCCTTCCTAACCATCTTAAATAAACATGCCCCATTCAAGAAATTTAGAACCAGGAACAGATATAGCCCTTGGTTCTCCCCAGACCTGACTGCCCTTAACCAACACAAAAACATCCTATGGCGTTCTGCATTAGCATCGAACAGCCCCCGTGATATGCAGCTGTTCAGGGAAGCTAGAAATCATTATACACAGGCAGTTAGAAAAGCCAAGGCTAGCTTTTTCAAGCAGAAATTTGCTTCCTGCAACACTAACTCAAAAAAGTTCTGGGACACTGTAAAGTCCATGGAGAATAAGAACACCTCCTCCCAGCTGCCCACTGCACTGAAGATAGGAAACACTGTCACCACTGATAAATCCACCATAATTGAGAATTTCAATAAGCATTTTTGTACGGCTGGCCATGCTTTCCACCTGGCTACTCCTACCCCGGACAACAGCACTGCACCCCCAACAGCAACTCGCCCAAGCCTTCCCCATTTCTCCTTCTCCCAAATCTATTCAGCTGATGTTCTGAAAGAGCTGCAAAATCTGGACCCCTACAAATCAGCCGGGCTAGACAATCTGGACCCTTTCTTCCTAAAATTATCTGCCGAAATTGTTGCCACCCCTATTACTAGCCTGTTCAACCTCTCTTTCGTGTCGTCTGAGATTCCCAAAGATTGGAAAGCAGCTGCGGTCATCCCCCTCTTCAAAGGGGGGGACACTCTTGACCCAAACTGCTACAGACCTATATCTATCCTACCGTGCCTTTCTAAGGTCTTCGAAAGCCAAGTCAACAAACAGATTACCGACCATTTCGAATCTCACCATACCTTCTCTGCTATGCAATCCGGTTTCAGAGCTGGTCATGGGTGCACCTCAGCCACGCTCAAGGTCTTAAACGATATCTTAACCGCCATCGATAAGAAACATTACTGTGCAGCCGTATTCATTGATCTGGCCAAGGCTTTCGACTCTGTCAATCACCATATCCTCATCGGCAGACTCGACAGCCTTGGTTTCTCAAATGATTGCCTCGCCTGGTTCACCAACTACTTCTCTGATAGAGTTCAGTGTGTCAAATCGGAGGGTCTGCTGTCCGGACCTCTGGCAGTCTCTATGGGGGTGCCACAGGGTTCAATTCTTGGACCGACTCTCTTCTCTGTATACATCAATGAGGTCGCTCTTGCTGCTGGTGAGTCCCTGATCCACCTCTACGCAGACGACACCATTCTGTATACTTCCGGCCCTTCTTTGGACACTGTGTTAACAACCCTCCAGGCAAGCTTCAATGCCATACAACTCTCCTTCCGTGGCCTCCAATTGCTCTTAAATACAAGTAAAACTAAATGCATGCTCTTCAACCGATCGCTACCTGCACCTACCCGCCTGTCCAACATCACTACTCTGGACGGCTCTGACTTAGAATACGTGGACAACTACAAATACTTAGGTGTCTGGTTAGACTGTAAACTCTCCTTCCAGACCCATATCAAACATCTCCAATCCAAAGTTAAATCTAGAATTGGCTTCCTATTTCGCAACAAAGCATCCTTCACTCATGCTGCCAAACATACCCTTGTAAAACTGACCATCCTACCAATCCTCGACTTTGGCGATGTCATTTACAAAATAGCCTCCAATACCCTACTCAACAAATTGGATGCAGTCTATCACAGTGCAATCCGTTTTATCACCAAAGCCCCATATACTACCCACCATTGCGACCTGTACGCTCTCGTTGGCTGGCCCTCGCTTCATACTCGTCGCCAAACCCACTGGCTCCATGTCATCTACAAGACCCTGCTAGGTAAAGTCCCCCCTTATCTCAGCTCGCTGGTCACCATAGCATCTCCCACCTGTAGCACACGCTCCAGCAGGTATATCTCTCTAGTCACCCCCAAAACCAATTCTTTCTTTGGCCGCCTCTCCTTCCAGTTCTCTGCTGCCAATGACTGGAACGAACTACAAAAATCTCTGAAACTGGAAACACTTATCTCCCTCACTAGCTTTAAGCACCAACTGTCAGAGCAGCTCACAGATTACTGCACCTGTACATAGCCCACCTATAATTTAGCCCAAACAACTACCTCTTTCCCAACTGTATTTAATTTTAATTTATTTATTTATTTTGCTCCTTTGCACCCCATTATTTTTTATTTCTACTTTGCACATTCTTCCATTGCAAAACTACCATTCCAGTATTTTACTTGCTATATTGTATTTACTTTGCCATCATGGCCTTTTTTGCCTTTACCTCCCTTCTCACCTCACATTGTATATAGACTTGTTTATACTGCATTATTGACTGTATGTTTGTTTTTACTCCATGTGTAACTCTGTGTCGTTTTATCTGTCGAACTGCTTTGCTTTATCTTGGCCAGGTCGCAATTGTAAATGAGAACTTGTTCTCAACTTGCCTACCTGGTTAAATAAAGGTAAAATAAAATAAAAAAAAATAAATAAATAAAACTTGAACACCTCTCGCGACAAGTTATCCACATCCCTCCCGGTAGTAGGGCAACTTTGTTTTGGTCTGAGGGAAATGCTGTACATTAAGATGACTGTATTGTATTTTGTACAATATTTTGAAAGATGAGATGTTGAGGATTATAATAAATACTGCTTTGATGTCATACAAGCAAGCCAGACCGACCACCCTTGATTCCAAATATGCTCTTCACATCTCCAAATCATAAAAGTCATGTCATATACAGTGTCAACGTTTATGATCACTATGTTTGATGTACAGTTACAAGATGACATGTCGTCATACTGGGTTGTTCTGAACAGAATGAGCCTGTTTGTTTATTGTGAAGAAAATTTGCTGCGGAACACGCACCTGAATGCACGCACCTGAATGCATGCACCTGAATGCACGCACCTGAATGCACGCACCTGAATGCACGCACCTGAATTCCCGCACCTGAATTCACGCACCTGAATGCACGCACCTGAATGCATGCACCTGAATGCATGCACCTGAATGCACGCACCTGAATGCACGCATTACTCCGTTCTATGTGCACCAAAATGATGATCTGTTTCTCTAAATTGCCCTGTGAAAGCCTAACACTGTAAGATTGTATTGTATAACTTAGCTAGTCATGTTGGCAACAGAACAAGCTTAAAAATCATGCCCACCTGACCCAGATTGCAATTTATAATGGAACGTTTTGGGGAATTGCGTAAACAATCATGTGATGGTGGAGGATACAGGGTTGTGTTCCAAACGAAGCAACTACAAGTGTGCTTGCTCTCGTTCCTCAACGGCACAGCTAGGAGAGCTCAAAAAAAGTACATTAGAGTTGAAAACTCTTCTTTGAGTCATAAAATGCATTGAAATGACTAAGAAACTGTGCACACTGTGGAGAGGCCACATAGAGACACCAGTTTGTCCTCTCACTCAAACCCTTGTTATTTTTTGGTCTTATGTTGCACCTATCCCACATTTTCCAGGAACTGTCTTATCATCTTACTGAATGTACCCAGAAGATTTCATTATCAACAAATGTGGGGAAAAAGTACAGTAAATGTAAAATGCACACTTGCGTCATGTGAACTGTTGTGTCCTCACCTTTGGTCTAATAACTTCCACATTATCTCCAAACTATTCCCTTTCTATTGCTACCATGGTTATGCATATGCTTTTCATATTTATTCTTTAAGAAACATTTCAATTTAGCCCTATCCATGTTGGCCAATTCCCAGGGTTAACCTTTATTTTTACAGTGAAGTCAACCATTTCCAGGAGCTCCTGCCTCCCTGTGGCTATCTGTGTGAGGAAGACAGACTGAGTGACTCTCAGCTCTGGCAGAAATCCTCGTCAGAGCGTTCTGGACAATTCTGCTTCCCGTCATGGTATGACAGTCTCCAGGTATACTTGAAAGCCTTCCTATGGTTGCTTTGTTAAAGTGCTGTTCTGTGTATTCAATAGGTCACCCATCTTATGTTTATTGGAATTCGGGATAAGACAGAAAAAAATGGATAATAATAGTATATTGTACCCATTACGTTACTGTAACATCTGTCTTTGAGGATATTCATGGTTTATATATAGGCCTTGTGACAGTGATCTACAGCTCCAGATCTACAGCTCATTTCCTGCAATTCTACACATTTTGTCATGTCTTGTGTGTGTTCATGTGATATTTCGTTGACTCAAACATTACAACAAAATGGGCTAAAAAACCTAGCTGAAAAATGTTAGCTGACATGGGCTAGTTGATATGGACATTTCTAACAAGTTTAAATAGGTCTCTATTTTGAAATTGCACCTTGTGCTGTCTACTATTACAACTTTCAAGAGTAAGTTGAACGCCAGACTGAGTTTCTTATCTCATCCATATGTGCATATCTCATCCGTGGCCCCTCAATGCAGTGAATAGATTACAATTACTCCCTGCCTGCTCATATGGATATGGCCCTATCAGGCAGCCAGACATTTGACTAGGGGAGCACTGCTCAATTCGTTTGAGCACTAAATAGCAGGCTCGCTTTCCTTATCCAATGGATTCAATCCATGGAGGCAAGGATTTAATTGCAGTGCAAAGTTCATTGTCTGTAATGCATTCGTACTCATTACAGGCAACAGGATCACAGAAAAGCACAAATCAATTTTACCACAACAACAAAACATTGCTATTGATGTTAGCCAGAAATGAGGCAAGATCCACTAATGAATGACAGATGAACATGAGGAGGCACATCTGGCTGGTAATATCTTTCAGTGAGAGAGGAGATTGAAGTGTTTGTCACCTTCAGCTTGGTGTTCTGGAGCCAGCACTGTCACAGTGACATTGTCTGAGCTCTTCTGTCCCGCGGTGTCTGTGACAGTCATCTGGAAGGTAAAGGAACCCTCCTGTAGACCACTGATTTTCAGTAACCCTGGCTGGGTCACCTACAGAGGTAAAGGGATCAAATGTTAGACAGAAAGCAAAGACACAGTCTACTGGAAACATTGGGCTGGTTTCATGGACACCATGTCATAACGACACAACGCATGTATCGGAGCCAAGGCTCTTGTCCCTGGGTCAGGTTGGGATATAATGACCTCTTATCTGCATATATGCAGCAGTGTATTATGGATCTCTGGCTGCACCATGCACACATCCATGTTGACTAACTACTAACTACCCATGACTAACTAAACACATCAGGTTAGTTAGTTCTAAATTAGACCTGTTTTATAGCCTAGCCTACACCTCGGTTTTCTATTGCAAACACAGCATCCATACTCTATACCTCAAATGTATGGCTCACTTTATAACAAAGAGACAGCCGTGATTCTCAGACCTACCATGTCAGAGCTACCTACAGTGCAACATTATGACGTTCAAGATTACAACTCTGAGGAGAACGTTTTTCTTCGAAACTATGTTTTCCCATCTTTTAAGATGAAGATGAAGATCACTTTATTGGTCAATTGTACACAAGGTCCAACCGAAATGTGACTTCTGCTTTATCCCAAGCCCTCAGAAGTACACGTCTTCTTTGGTATCATGGCTTTGGCACATTTGTTTGTGCATGTCGCCATCTACTGAGCGGGAGTGTGTGGTCGATCTCGTTACATTTTGTGATACAAAAATGAAAAGGAGAAAAATTGCACCAACAAACCCCTTACACCTATATATCACTATTTAGTTCAAAAAAACTCAACAAAAAAAACTACCCATTCCACTACTTTCGTTCAACACACCTTGTAACTTCTGCAGTAATACTTGTACACCCAAGTCTTTGCAGCTGCCACCACATCATCTATTCTCTGTGATTTACATTCCATTTCTGCAGTACAGTTGATAACCATGGCAATGAATGCTAAGAAGCCATACCACTCTGTATCGGCTTAGGCCTACTACTCACCCTTTACCCATCATCCTCTACTCTCTTCACTGCCTCAGTATGCGACACCTTCTGTTCTACTCTGACACTGGCAACCTCAACTTGTCTCTCTCACACCAGGCATTTCTGATCCCCAGCAACATTGGCACACACTGTTTTTTCCACCAATACTACATATTACTTTGTCCCATACCCTCCCATTGCATACTGCTCACATCTCGGAATCTCCCTCCTACACACCACTGCAACATGACCATAAGCTTGGTGTCTGAAATACATTAGTGGGTTCGGCATAAATGCTATCAATGGATAACTGACATATACTAACATGGCTTTCTCAGGTAAAGGCTCTGCTTCAAAACCCAAAAGGACAGACAGTGTCTTCTCAGTTCCACCACGCTCGCCACCGGGTCTGCGTCGTACCAAACAGCGGGCATCACACACAGGGAATATTCCATTTCAGTAACTCCACCTCAACACTTAACGCCACCCCAGTAACCACTCCGTTCAAAGGTGCCCCCTGCTCTGGAGAGCAAAGCAAGTCACAGGTCTTGTCACGAGGCGTGTGACACGAAGTGCCCGCTCCCTCTAGGTGGAAGAAAGACTTTAAATCATCGCAAGTCTACTTCAAGCTACCTTCACCGATTTAACAGTAGCCAATTTGTTTTCTACCCAGCCTGAGACTACATATGGGTCAGCCAAAAGGTAAGGGATCAACTTTCCCACAAAATCTCGCTTCTACTGGGCCAGAATCATCCTTTGCATGACCATCGAGACGAGTCCCAGACTCAGAGTTCTTCACACCTGCCACCACAGATATTCATCCTCATTTCGTCAGGTTCAATTACGGAGCCATCAGAGACAGCAGAGTACGGTTTGTTGTACTTGGCACCATTCTTCCTCAACACACATCTTCCCTCCACTCAGCTCTTCTCCTTCTTCCTCGCTGTCCATAACCACATCTATCTGCTCACCACGCTCATGCCGCGCCTTCATCCACTGTATTGTTTGCAGAACATGCACTGATGGCATTTCTACAAAACCTAACTTCTGTTTGTTAGCCCAATTTACTAGTCTGGCATCTCCATGCTCACAAAACGTGCCACAATCGTCAGACAGGTCTCCTCCTCGTCATCCATCTTCAGACAGGACACACATACATACCGGCATACCGGTTGGAGAGGAGGTTACCAGCAACTGGTTGCCTGTGGAGCTGTTGTTGTTGGGGGACAAGTGCCTTGCTCAAGGGCACACCGGCAGGCAATGGCATCTAGGATTTGAAACCAGCAACCCTCCAGTTGCCAGCTCACTTGCCGGCAATTTTTTCGGGCAGACCCGGGCCACGCTCCGGCTGCTGGATAGCCTCTAAATTGCTAGGCTACCTGCCTCACATTTTTAACCAATGACACCTGCTTCATTGTTTTCAGTGCACTCTTCAGTGTTAGTGTTTACCTTCATGTTGATGGCCGGTTCACCCTTCACCAGGGCCCATTCGTAGCGGGTGACCCCATAGTCGTCCACACTGTCCCGCCCGTCCAGTACCGCACAGTCAGTGGGCAGCTGGATAACTACATCCTGGCCGGCATTACTGCGGGGCGGCTCGTCCATGTCTGAAAACAGCCCAGTCAGAACCAAGCTTGTCAAACACACCTGGACTCACTCAGATTAAATCTCATTTTAGAAGCAGGGGGCAATAGCAAATTATTAACCCAAGCCAAACACCAGTCTGATAATTGCTAGTGGTTGTGAGAACAGAATTACCAGCAACCAGTTATGTATTATGAATGTTTTGTCATGAGCAATACACATGCATTTATATTGTATCTTATTGAAAACCTGTGATTTATATTCAATATAATTAACAGCAGACAGAACCTCACCTGGCATTTGAGTGCCATCATCAACTCTAGGGTTTTCCTCAGGTCTCCTAATCAAATTGACCAATTTGTTCACATCTTTATTGCCACTGGAGGAGATGAGGTGTCCTGTTGTATTGTGAGCCCGACTGTAGGTGCTAAACCCTGCCTGTGCTGCGAATGAACAAATGTTTTTATTTCTATAGGTGCAGCTGAACAAATAGCAGCTGAGGCTGTCGTCCGATTGTCTCATGTCCTCCTGGACCACCGCCACCGTGCAGTGAGGGTCTGCACAGCAGGCATGGAGACAGTCTTTCCAACTGTACACCCGGTCAGGAGCCGAGAGGAAGGTGGCTCCCTGCTCAATGGAGGCAGTCGCTCGGATGATGTGCTCCTCTACCGCGTTGAAATCAGCCAGACAGACGTCAACTACCTCTTCCTCCTCCCTGGTATACGTCTGGTCCTGTTGGAGCTGCTTGCGGAATTCCTCTAAGAGCTCCTCCACCCCCGATATTTTAGATTTCAAGTCTAATGTTTGAGAGAACCGGGTTTGAATGCTAGTCACTATACAGAACAGCAGCACACACGTAATGAGTCGATGATGCTCAGCCAAAGCCATTATGTTTACGCAGTTAAATGGCATCCCTCAGAGGTATTTTCACGACGGATGAGGCCCTTATTTCAACACAAAAAACATATAACGCAAAAGAAAAAGCATCATATTGTTTCATATCCAATTCATCTCGAATCACAGGTGAGCACCTTTGCTTCTTTAAAAAACATGCGGTGCTAAAGGCCGTTTGTCAGTATCATGATAACACTGCGCAGGGAGCGCACAACATCTGTAGCGCAGGACATCCACAGCGATTGGAGGCCAAAATAAAGAATTGACGTCACAGTGTTCAGTCTCTGCACACCTGTCAGTTTTGCTTTTATGCAACTACAGAGATATGTCTGCAAGAGTAATAAAAATGATATTTACTCACTATTATTTGGCTATTAGACCTGTGAATGTTTTGAAATCATAGCACATTATTTGTTTTCAGTTCATTATTTCAGCTGACACTTTATTTCACATTTACATTAAGACACATTTTTGTGTTACACAACAATATGTTATTGCACAAATAAAGTAATACATCTATCATGAATATGAAACAAAACGGAAACCTTTGAACAAGGTATTTCTGACAGAAATATTTTAAATAAAAAAGGAACTGGTTGGTGGTATAACAATATGAAAATGGGTTTTCAGTTATGATTTTCATTCAAACATATACATTTGATTTAAAGCATTTGCATTTTTAAAGATAATATATAGGCTACAAATGAAAGCAGGCTAAATAAAACTCCATACATTTTACAGAGTAAAATATTAATTGGGTCCTCTGACATAATTTTGTTCCATTGCCAGTATCAATACAATCTATCAAATATGGCTGCAAGCAGCAATGGATAGGGTTCACAGGATGACAAAAAGGACACGATCGGTTGGGTAACAAAGCAAGCACTCTGTCATGTAGGAACTATCTATCCTTTATGTGCAACCATGAGTCTAAATACAACATCTGGAGTTAATCTGACATATGGTTCATAAGGGGAAGATGATTTTGAGCATTAGCATTACATATGCAAAGAATGAGTTGTTAATAGTTTCCTTGTTACTAAAGTCAGTGTGGTTCATGTTAGGGATGTCCATGATAGTGATGACAAGTTTCACGTTGATAGGCCACTGTGGAGTGGATCTACAGTTGTTTAAATGGACACGTAAAATCTGATTTCCTGATTTATCAATAACTCAGCCATCTTTTTACCAATCCCTTAGCATTGATGATGTTTCACATTCAGTCAGTTTTGGTTTTATACATCTCCCTATGATAGAGATATATCTGCAGGATTAAGAAGAACTGAATATGTATTTAATATTATTAGACTACTAGACCTGTTAACATTTTAAAACCAGGACACATTATTTGTGTTCAGTTGTAGAAATGTAAGGGCCATAATAGTCCCTAAGCATTATTTCAGTTTACCCTTTATTTCACAGTTAAGTTTTCAAGACACGTTTTTATTTACACAATAATATGTTTTTGCACAAATAATGTCATCAATCTATCATGAATATGAAACAAAACGGACACATTTCAACAAAAATACGGTCCTATGGTTCATGTGAATAAGTTTCAAGTTTGGAAAAAAATCGATCCTGACGCACCTTATGGGTCCTTGAGGCAAATTTGTTCAGCATGAGGAAAGACAGCTACTTACAAAGTTTAAAGTCTCGAGGTCAAACGGGGTGGCGGATATGAGGGTTTAAGTGAGAAGGCTTATAACAGCTCCAGCTTTGCTATGAACCCTCAAACACAAATTTGCATTACATATTTGATAGGACATCCAGCCATTTGTAAATTGTGTCACTGAAAATAGTAATTTACTGTCAATAAAATGTGCTATATATTTGCATAATTTACCCCCAAAAATAACAAAATATACCTAACATTGTAAATTACGTAAAAAAATTACTTGAACAAAAGTCAAGAGCTATGATGTTTAAAAGCCTTCAACGCCAGTTAAACAAAAGGGCAGGCATGCAGTGATGACAATGAGAGCAGGGAATATCCATAAAACACATTTAAATCAAATAGTGATAAGAAGCCACTAGCAATAACAATGCTGTTTATCAAGATAATGTACAGAAGCTCAAACACATCAGTTAACGTTATATTTTGTCTCTCAGGCTTGTTTTAGAAAATGGTCAATCTCATGCTAGTAAACACATGATAGTAAGGAGAAAATTCTACAACCAAATAACATTTAAAGGTTAAATTCTCAGATATGTTTCATGATTTGCCCTGTAAATCTTGGCGCAGGTGTCATAACATTATAAAACCAGTGGCACTTAACTCCATTTGAAAATAGGAATTTCCAAAAAACAACTCGTGTCAATACTCAATACATGATAAACTACACTGGAACTGTCCCTCATCAGGACTGAGTCTTGGTCTGATAAATACTGAGATTAAAGTGCAGTGGTGAGTGTTGAGGAGAATACTGAGTTGTTGTTGTTGTGCTTGTGGTGAAGATCCTGTACTGTGGAGGTAGCTAACTCCACACGAGGACTCCTCACACTGGTTTCTGTCTGTAGTCTGTAATGGCCTTCCATAACTTACACAGCATCCCACCTCTGAGGAGGAAAACAAGAGAAAGATGAAGACGGACTTGAGATACTACAGTGTTTCAATCAGGTATTTGACACGGCTGGATATTTGACAGTGTAGGAGAGAATACTGTATGTTGTATACCTTAATCCCAAACTCTTCAGGTCGTCTCTCATCACATACTGGAGAAGGTCATCTAAAGTGTAATCCTCGGTCAAAATCTACAAAATGGAAGATGGATCATGGGTAAAATCATTGGTACCTTAAAGAGATTAAGCTCGGCCAATAGATGGTGCTCAACTGTGTATCTGTTATAAAGGTTTTACACATACAGTATGCATAAAGAGTACTAACAATCAATGAATAGCCTCCAGGTACACCCAGGCCATTAGTTTTAACAGCTTTACAACAATGCACACTGTTTACTTTAGTATAGGATTACATGGACGTGAGTTTGTTCACATAATGTACCCATTTAAAACAGATGTGGCCGGGGGCGGGGCTTCCTCAGGACCTACCCTGTCCATGGAGTCATCGTCAGCCCCATGGAGTCTCAGCCACTTGATCAGCTCTGGGTCACCATGGCTCACAGTGGACCGGCTCTTCTGGCTCACAGATGATGTAGGCATATCTGTCACACACATAAGTACAACTATAACTAATCATAGTAGACATATCAAATCATATGAATTGTCTGTTTCCTGATGTTTGTGTTGTACAAATAATTCCATTAGGCATTTAAAAAGCAGTCTTTTTTAATGCTCTTGTGCTCTCAGATAAAGGTGTGTACTAGTGTATGTTGGGATGTGCTCACCGATGGGTTCTGAGCGGATCCTCAATAGTTTGATCTCCTGTTCCCTCTCATCCAGCACATGCTGGAGAACAGCCTGGTACTCTCTCTCCCTCGCCAGCAACTGCTCCATCAGCCTGGGGCGACACAGCAGGGAGAGAGGAGGGGAGGGGGAGACAGGGTCATTCAATGAGGAAACACAGTACTACTAAACACGGCTACTGCAGGCGCCATGATGAAAATAAACATATTTGTGTTTAGGCCCCTGTGTTGGGGCACTTCTACATTACATAATTTACATTGGTGAGGAAATAATGTGAAGCTACAGGCAATATCTACTACTGATTGGTCACAGATGTGGAGTTAGTAGCAAAGATTGTTCATGACTTGTTGAAATAAATTTCTGGTTTTGTGTCTGACAGTCATTATCATTGTTATGACAGCACGATGACCCACCTGTTGGTTTCCAGCTTCATCCTGCCTAGTTCCATGGTGACGGAGCACTGGGCATTATGGGATCTGTTTGAGACGGTGGAACTGAGCGTGCTCACGCCGGAGGTGGCAACCGTGTTGTCATGGGCAGTGTTGGGAGGGGCTCTGCACTGATGGGCGGAGTTATCCTCAGGCTCCACGTCATCGTCAACGTTATCCTGGTCGGCCGGGTCATCCTCCGAGGCCAGGCTGAAGTGGGGCCTTAGCTCTGGGCAAGGACACGTGTTATATCTTTACACCTTTACAGCAATACTAGCAATATCATGAAAACTAGTTAATATCCAACAGCTAAACTGCACCTTGAAAGAGGTAACATGAAAGATTAAGACAGCAACATCACAAGTCTCAATAAAGATCCCTCTATGATTCAAATAATCTTTAAATGCAATTGTTATAATGACATCTGACTGGTAGACACATTCTTGTTAAATGCCCCATTTACATAGTATCTAGTGCATTTCTGTATTCAAGGTTACACATATATGTTATGATTAGATTGGGGCACTGTTCAAAGTCATACTCTTATGTTTAGCTGGCAACCAGTGTCCTGGTTAAAATGTCATTTAAAACTCTGTGGCTGGAGGCACAGCTATTACCTGGCACCAGGATGGTGATGGCAGTCTGCACCGCTTTACGGATGATATTGTCCAGGGCGAACATCCAGTGGGGCTTGATGTTGTGGTTTCGTAGTACTTTGTTTACCTGGCGACGCATTGGTCAATCAATCACAAAGACAGACAGAGACAGAGACAGAGACCGAGACAGACAGACAGACAGACAGACAGACAATCCATCCATTAATAAACAGCTACACATGTACTACGGATATGTATGCATCCACATCTACCAGTATCCACACATTCGTGGAAAGGAAAACAGGCTTGACTCCAGCGGGTGTCTGTTTACATTGCGTGTGGTGGTTGCAGATATCTGAGATATCCCCCTATATAATGAGTCTATGGAAACAGCATTTCCCAGAAAAAAAGAGAGACAGCCATTTATAAAAAGCCATGCATTCTGGAAAATCCAAGTGTGAAAAACAAGTTTGTATCGTGAATTGATAGCAATCTTTCGCAGACAATGTACCCTATAGACCAGAGCTGGTTTCATATGTATCCACTAGGGGGAACCAGAGCTCAGTATTGACTGAGGCAGCTTCAACCTCTGCCTCCCACAGGCAGCTACAGGCTAGTGTCATTTCATTTGCATAATTGTATTTGTGAGGCAGAGGACAGAATCAGCCTCTTTAAATGATGTGCTTTAAGCTGACACATTTCCCTTCTATTACTCTTTCTTAAAGGTCAAAAGTGTTTCACAGTCAATTGTCTGAACTGTTTGTTTAAACAGCATGGTGACATAATTCAGCTGTGAACAGTTTACGAAACCCCCTTGAATCATACTTCAATGTCTCCAGAGCCTTTGGTCTATACAAGGACAATTTCAATTCCAACCCATTCACAGTAGACAAATAGACAATGGGATATTTTAATTATATAGAGAGACCTACTAATAGGTGAAGAAAGGGCACTTACTGCATCCTGGAACCCAAATAGCACCACTTGTAGTTGGCTAATGGCCGTGCTGTCAAAGTCTAGCTCTAGTTTGAGCTGGGAGAGGGTGTTGGCTATGATCTTCCTGTCCGCCATGCGCACAAAATCCCCCAGACTGACCACCAGGGTGGAGATATGCTGATGTCTCAACTTAGTGTCCGATGTCTCAGAACCCTGCACAGACAGGGGAGAGACGGATGGAGAGAGGGGTGATGAGAGGAGGGTGAAGAAAGGAGTACATATGATAAGGGTTTTGTTTTACCCTGAGAAAGCCCTCATCTAGCCTGGTCCCAGATCTGACTACTATGGTCATTGTCATGCCGCGTGACATACCAGGGAAAAAAACTGAACTGGGCCCAGGCTACCCCTCACCCTGTCCACTACTAGACTAGATGCTTACTGACCTGTTTGAGAGCCTCCACAAGGTTGGACACCACCTTGTCTCTGTCCTCAGTGAGGATGCAGTGCAGAGTGGCCCTCCTCTCGCTGTCCTTCCTCAGCATGAAGAAGCCAGAGTCCTTCTCATCGGGAGATGGAGGAGCACTGTGGTCCTCAAAGTTCTCCACTGGGATACTGGTGGGGAACACAGGTTAGATTAAAGAGACCTCAGGTATAAAAAAATATATATTTATACAGGAGAACAACAAAGTTCCAAATATTACATGACATTCTTTGGCATCCTGTTATAAATGGGATAAATGACTCTGTACATTATCTGGAACTAATGTACTCCGTAGATGTACAAGATACCTACATTGTCCATTATTTCCAGATAATGTACAGAGAGTCAGCATTTATCTCTTTCCTCCAGATTGAGTTTTTTTGGCATTGCTTTTTGTCAGATGAATTGAGATGGCAGAGGTGCAGTGTTAGTGTGTTTTTCTGATCTCAAACACACAATTCTGGAGTGAAAATGCTAGCTTCGCAAATACATATGGTGCTGACTGTATGTTGTGTTACCTGAGGAACAGGGAGCGGGTAGCTTTGACGTCCCGATCACTGTAACACTTGGTGCTGGGCTTGAAGCTGAAGGGGTTGGTGTTGAGGTCGTTCTCAGGGGAAACGGAGCCGTACTCGCTGCTGCTGCTGGTGTCTTCCACCACCACAGGCACTGGCAGAGAGATGCTGCGCAGGTACTCTTGAGGGCACAGAGACAGGTATAGGCAGGTGGGCAGTTACACCACTGTTACACAAAGAAAACCAGAGCTTTTTGGTTCTTTTACATTACAGTACTACTTCTGTGAATGAATAATCTCAGAGTAGGGTAGTCAACATGACAATTGGTTTAGCCTAATGTCGTTAGGTGCAGACTCAGTGTGCTCTAAAGAGAAAGCAGCTCAGAAAGGCGCTTAAATTAACTCACCTGAACCTCCTGGTGTCAGAGCTGAGGAGAAAAACAGAGATTTTTTTATTCCATGATATGAATTGTGCAGAAACAACAAAAAAAGTATCTACAACATAAAGTATCTAATAGAAATTGTCTTTCTACTCAGATATATCTATATTCTATGAACTACTTCATTGATTAACCGGTGACGCATTGTCCTAGCTACCTGTAAAGCCACTCTTGCCCCTCTTCTTGCGGCTGGTGACGGTGAGGAACTCATCAGTGAGCAGGTGCAGGGCGGTGGCCCTCTGGTCGGGGTCGGGTTCAAAGCAGCGTAGGATAAAGGCCTTGGCCTCCATTGACATGGAATCTGGGATCTCAGGATGGATCTTGAACATGCCAACCTGTAGCCAAAATAAAACAGCACAATAATGCTAGATCCAAGGGCCTAACCTGCAGCTGCAGCCAAGATGAAACCCAGCCATGTTAGAGCTAAGGGCCTAACCTGCAGCCAAGATGAAACCCAGCCATGTTAGAGCTAAGGGCCTAACCTGCAGCCAAGATGAAACCCAGCCATGTTAGAGCTAAGGGCCTAACCTGCAGCTGCAGCCAAGATGAAACCCAGCCATGTTAGAGCTAAGGGCCTAACCTGCAGCCAAGATGAAACCCAGCCATGTTAGAGCTAAGGGCCTAACCTGCAGCCAAGATGAAACCCAGCCATGTTAGAGCTAAGGGCCTAACCTGCAGCTGCAGCCAAGATGAAACCCAGCCATGTTAGAGCTAAGGGCCTAACCTGCAGCCAAGATGAAACCCAGCCATGTTAGAGCGAAGGGCCTAACCTGCAGCCAAGATGAAACCCAGCCATGTTAGAGCTAAGGGCCTAACCTGCAGCTGCAGCCAAGATGAAACCCAGCCATGTTAGAGCTAAGGGCCTAACCTGCAGCCAAGATGAAACCCAGCCATGTTAGAGCTAAGGGCCTAACCTGCAGCTGCAGCCAAGATGAAACCCAGCCATGTTAGAGCTAAGGGCCTAATTTGCAGTCAAGTCAAAACAACAAGTCAAGTGACCTAGCCAAATCACCTACCAAGTCTTAGTAAAGCTAAGAGCATACAGGACAATATGCTCCATATGCTAATAGCATACAGGACAATATGAAGGGGACCTCAGAGATGGCAGTCAGTCAGAGGAGAGTTGGCTTGATTGAGGTGACATTAGTTAGTGGGTAAACTGATCTCTTGTAACGCATAGCTCTGTGGCACAGTAACACTATGCAGGTGAGCTCATGCCATCATAGTACAGGAGGTCAAGTTGACAGTGAAGGACAAAATGCAGCAACTCCAGGCAAGAAGCTCATCTGATGATAGGCACTACAAATTCCAAACATTGCTTCCGAATGTAGGCTTGAGATTAGGAATGTAATGCCCCTCCCAGTCGAGACCTTCCAAGGTGGTGCAGGAAAGTTTATGTGAGGATTGTTGCCAAATGCGTTCTCATCTGCACAACAAGCCATTGCATAATAAAAGCAGTGACCAATGATGAATCTGCACTTTAAGTCACACAGGATGAGACAGACAGAATAGCTGCTGAAAGTCTTCTAAAAGATGGCTACATGTGTTGCATTAGCGATCTATACAACCTGCTACAAAACAGTGGTTTAAAAGCACAGCAAAATCCACAGCAATTTACTACTGTAATTCATGGACATGTCTGTCATTCTGTCCTGCATACAACATGATCTCCATCACACTCCGCAGACCACCCAGTTGAATCACTAGCTCTAGTGTTTAATGGACTACATATGTCCGGTCTATGGAATATTTCTGATGAGGGAAACACTTGAAATTTCCACTTCAGATTTATACAAGTGGAAAAAGCTTGAGGAGGGCTCATCAGTGGAACAGAGACTTAAAACAACACAAAGGATAGACTGTATTACACAGTCTATCTCCAGGTACTAGGTCTAATCTCACAGTTGGATAAGTATGTAATCCAATCACACTTATTTTTTTGAGCTAATAACCACAAAAAGTTGAGCTTTTTTCCATTACAAACACAGTGCTGACAGCATGCTATGTTTGGGATAGTACTGTCCTGGTGATTCAACCATGGAGGAATGTGCCTGGAGGCGTGTAAGGACAGCCATCTGTCATGATCACTGCTGTGTATATTCCCCCCTAAGCCGACATTGCGACGGCTCTCAATGAACTACACTGGACTTTGTGCAAACTGGAAACTGCATATCCCGAGGCCGCATTTATTGTAGCTGGGGACTTTAATAAAGGAAATCTGAGGAAAACGCTACTGAGATTTGATCAACACTTCTGTGCTACTTGCGCATCAAACACTCTGGATCATTGCTACACTCCCTTCCGGGATGGCTAAAAGGCCCTCCCCTCCCTTAAACAGGAAGTACCCGTGGTAAGGACTGTTCAATGTTGGTCTGACCAATCGGAATCTATGCTTCAAGATTGTTTTGATCCCACGGAATGGGAAATGTTCCGGGTCCCCTCCGATATTGAAGTATACACTGACTAGGTGACTGAGTTCATCAGGAAGTGCATAAAGGATGTTGTTACCACTGTGAAGATTAGAAATTATCCAAACCAAAAACCGTAGATAGATGGCAGCATGAAATTGGGAACCACTGCATTTAACCACGTCAAGGTGACCGGGAACATGGACGAGTACAAACAGACCAGCTCTGACCTCCATAAGGCAATCAATGAGGCAAAATGACAGTACATGGAGTCGCAATTCAATGGCTCAGACACAAGATGTATGTGGCAGGGATTCCAGACAATCAAGGATTATAAAGGGAAAGCCAGCCAAGTCGCGAACACCTTCTTCGCCTGCTTTGAGGAAAACACTGAGCTGGAGACATGGGCCACTGCCGTTTACAAGGACTGTGAGCTCTCGTTCTCTGTGGCCGATGTGAGTAAGACATTTAAGTGTGTTAACCCTCGCAAGGCTGCCGGCCCAGATGGCATTCCAAGCCGTGTCCTCAGAGCTGGTGCAGACCAGCTGGCTGGAATGTCTAAGGAGATATTCAATCTCTCCCTATCCCAGTCTGTTGTCCCCATTTCTTCAAGATGTCCACCATTGTTCCTGTACCCAAGAAAGTGAAGGTAACTGAACTAAATGACTATCGCCCCGTAGCACTCACTTCTGTCATCATGAAGTGTTTTGAGAGGGTATTTAAGGATCATGTCACCTCCAATTTATCCAACACATTAGGCCCACTACACTTTGCATACCGCCCCAACAGATCCAAGGATGACGCAATCACCATCACACTGCCCTATCCCACCTGGACAAGAGGAATACCTAGGTAAGAATGCTGTTAATCGACTACAGCTTAGCCTTCAACACCATAGTCCTATCCAAGCTAATCATTAAGCTTGGGGCCCTGGGTCTAAACCACGCCCTGTGCAACTGGATCCTGGACTTCCTGACGGGCCAACCACAGGTGGTGAAGGTAGGCAACAACACCTTCGCCACTCTGATCCTCAACATGGGGGTGCATGCTCAGCCCCCTCGTGTACTCCCTATTCACCCAGAACTGCGTGGCCATGCATTCTCAAACTCAATCATCAAGATGGCTGACGACACAACAGTGGTAGGCCTGATTACCAACAACAACAAGACAGCCTACAGGGAGGAGGTGAGGGCCCTGGCAGAGTGGTGCCAGGAAAATAACCTCTCCCTCAACATCAACAAAATGAAGGAGCTGATCGTGGACTTCAGGAGACAGCAGAGAGAGCACACCCCCATCCACAGGGCCACCAAGTTCCTCGGCATGCACATCACTGACGATCTGAAATGGTCCCTTCACACAGAGTGTTGTGAAGAAAGCCCAACAGCGCCTCTTCAATCAAAGGAGGCTGAAGAAATTTGGCTTGGTCCCTAAGACACTCACAAACTTCTACAGATGCACCTTTGAGAGCATTGTGTCGGGCTGTATCACCGCCTGGTACGGCAATTGCACCATCCACAACCGCAGGGCTCTCCAGAGGGTGATGCAGACATCCTAATGCTCACCGGGGGCACACTGCCTCCCCCCCAGGACATCTACAGCAACTGGTGTCACAGGAAGGCCAAGAAGATCATCAATGACCTCAGTCACCCGAGCCACGGCCCGTTCACCCTGCAACCATCTACAGTACAGGTGCATCAAAACTGTGATGGAGAGACTGAAAAACATTGTTTATCATACTGTACCCTGCCCTGAACCTTAGTCAGTGTTACTAGCCAGCTACCACCTGGTACTTTACCCTGCATCTTAGAGACTGCTGCCCTATGTACACTACCGTTAAAGTTTGGGGTCACTTAGAAATGTTCTTGTTTATGAAAGAAAAGCACAATGAATCATGCTTCACCATCTGGCAGTACCAAAGGGTGAATCTGGATTTGGTGGATGCCAGGAGATCGCTACCTGCTCCAATGCATAGTGCCAATTGTAAAGTTTGGTGGAGGAGGAATAATGGTCTGGGACTGTTTCATGGTTTGGGCTAGGCCCCTTAGTTCCAGTGAAGGGAAATCTTAACCCTACAGCATACAATGACATGATGATTCTGTGCTTCCAACTTTGTGGCAACAGTCTGGGGAAGGCCCTTTCCTGTTTCAGCATGACAACGCCCCCGTGCACAAAGCGAGGTCCATACAGAAATGGTTGTCGAGATCAGTGTGGAAGAAACCCCATCGAACACCTTTAGGATTAATTGGAATGCTGACTGCAAGCCAGGCCTAATTGCCCAACATCAGTGCCCGACCTCAATAATGTTCGTGGCTGAATGGAAGCAATGTTCCAAATTCTAGTGGAAAGCCTTCCCAGAAAAGTGGAGGCTGTTACAGCAGCAAAGGGGGGGACAAATTCATATTAATGCCCATGATGTTGGAATGAGATGTCCGATGAGCAGGTGTCCACATACTCATTTATTTATTTTTTTTACAATTCCTGACATTTAATCCTGGTAAAAATTCCCTGTCTTAAGTCAGTTAGGATCATCACTTTATTTTGAGAATGTGAAATGTCAGAATAATAGTTGAGAGAATTATTTATTTCAGCTTTTATTTCTTTCAACACATTCCCAGTGGGTCAGAAGTTTACATACACTCAATTAGTATTTGGTAGCGTTGCCTTTAAATTGTTTAACTTGCATCAAATGTTTCCGGGAGCCTTCCACAAGCTTCCCACAATAAGTTGGGTCAATTTTGGCCCATTTCTCCTGACAGAGCTGGTGTAACTGAGTCAGGTTTGTAGTCCTCCTTGCTCGCACACGCAGTTTCAGTTCTGCTCACACATTTTCTCTATGATTGAGGTCAGGGCTTTGTGATGGCCACTCCAATACCTTGACTTTGTGGTCCTTAAGCCATTTTGTGACAACTTTGGAAGTATGCTTGGGGTCATTGTCCATTTGGAAGATCCATTTGCGACCAAGCTTGAACTGATGTCTTGAGATGTTGTTTCAATATTTCCACATCCTTTTCTTTCCTCACGATGTCATCTATTTTGTGAAGTGCACCAGTCCCTCCTGCAGCAAAGCACCCCTACAACATGATGCTGCCACCCCCATATATATATATATATATATATATATATATATATTTTGTTGTTGTTGTGTGTGTATTGTTTTGTATTGCTAGGTACTACTGCACTGTTAGAGCTAAAAATATAAGCATTTCACTGCACCTGCGATAACATCTGCAAATATGTGTACGCAAACAATACAATGTGATTTTACTTGATCTATTTCTGTATCTGACATCACTACGAAGAGAAATAAGTCAGCAGAATCATACATCACAATTAACAACAGAATGAGGGTGAAATCATCATTCAAAGCCATCATTTTGATAGAGATACTACTACATTTTAAGCCAGCCAGACAAAAACACCATTCACCAATGGAAAGTGAACTAAGGTCAATGAACTGAATTTTAATTGACCTCTGAACTCTGACCTTGAACATGGCGGCCTGTGGTTCGCCCAGCTCGTAGAAGGGTGGTTTCCCAGTGGCCATCTCAATGATGGTGCAGCCAAGAGACCAGATGTCCGCAGGCTTGCCATAGCCTCGAGGGCCTTTATCTATGATCTCAGGGGCCATGTACTGTAGTGTCCCTGCAAAACAACAACACACCAAACAGACAGGAAATTATACAAATATCAGCTACTAGTTACAAGTTGCATTTGTAAAAATTTGCATGTCAGTGCTGATACAATAAAATCAGGTTTTCAAGTTCAAGATTTAATGCAATAATCAATGACAATGCAATAATAAAACAAACACACGAGAGTTAAGAAGAAATAGGAACACAATAAGTAAGAAAGTAAGCATACTATATGTAGGGTCAGTTCCAATACCATATTTACAATGTGCAGGGATACTGGCGGGATGGAGGTAAAAATGTATAGGGTGATTAAGGTGACTTTAATGAGGTTGAACTCTAGGTAGGGCTGCAAAATTCTGAAAATTCAATAAATTCCCTGGTTTTCCAGAAATCCTGGTTTAATTAAAGTTCCTGGATTTTGCAACCCTAGCTCTAGGGCTAAGTTTAATTCTGTGCAATTGAAATTCTGCTAAATGCTAGCCTGTTTCAGTAGTATAGCCTAATCAACAAAGAAGAGCTACATATTGTAACTCTAGATGAAGTGAGTCTATTTAGGTCTAATTATAGCCTACTGTAAGTGGAGCTTCAAAAGAGCTTTTAAAAAGGTAAGCTAAGTGCTATGGTGAAACTGGGAGAGACACATTGACGCACAACTTAAACAGGACAAACTGACTGTACTGGATGGTTTCAAGATGCGAAGGTGCATCTCTATGCTCCAATCAGATGGTCTTAACAAATGGGTCAAGCTGTGCGATCATTGGCTGCCACAATGTCAGCGCTGGCATAACCCTGGCATCTTGACCTGACCACTCTGAATATCAACGGCAGGCTATTCTGAGATACGTAATTTACAGGATGATAGGCTAAAACAAGATAAATCCTCAAACACACAACACAAATAGTTTCTTAGAGATTAAATCTCAGCAGAACTATAATTGTAAATAGTGAGTGGGATCACTGTTTTCAAACAACCTGTTCCATCAGTTAGGCAGACCAGTACACACCTGTTGTTATTAACCCATTCTAACAGACCAGTACATAACAGTTTTTATTAACCCAGTCAGGTAGACCAGTACACACCTGTTGTTATTAACCCATTCTAACAGACCAGTACATACCAGTTTTTATTAACCCAGTCAGGCAGACCAGTACACACCAGTTGTTATTAACCCAGTCAGGCAGACCAGTACACACCTGTTGTTATTAACCCATTCTAACAGACCAGTACATACCAGTTTTTATTAACCCAGTCAGGCAGACCAGTACACACCAGTTGTTATAAACCCAGTCAGGCAGACCAGTACACACCAGTTGTTATAAACCCAGTCAGGCAGACCAGTACATACCAGTGAAAGTCTCAGTCCATGGGTTGATCCCAGCCAGCCTTTTAGAGGTACCAAAGTCAGATATCTTCAGAACTCCGCTATATGTGTTTATAAGCACATTATCACCCTGTGGATATAAAGACAACCAAGAGGATTAGAAAAGAGCTCCATTCCAAGTCATCTCCATTCATTAGACTTAACCCAGTGACTATGATAACAGCCTAGTAATCTAAGGTATTTCCTAGAAGGCAATCAGCAACAGTTGTTACAGTGGGCTATATTCACCACTTGACGTAAATGGCTGTTAAGGTCATTTGATGAGACACTATTGAGGCAGAATTTAGAGGCCTATCTGTCACGCCTTGGTCTTAGTGTTTTGTGTTTTCGTTATATATTTGGTCAGGCCAGGGTGTGACAGGGGTTTACGTGTTGTATTTCGTATTGGGGTTTGTTGTATTTGGGATCGCGGCTGATTAGGGGTGTTGTATAGGCTTGGCTGCCTGAGGCGGTTCTCAATCAGCTGTCAGGTGATTCTCGTTGCCTCTGATTGGGAACCGTATTTAGGTAGCCTGAGTTTCGCTTTGTCTTTTGTGGGTGATTGTTCCTGTCTCTGTGTAGTGTTCACCAGATAGGCTGTAATAAGTTTCACGTTCCGTTTGTTGTTTTCGTATTTTGTATAGTTATTTCATGTATCGTCACTTTTCATTCATTAAAGACATAAGTAACCACCACGCTGCATTTCGGTCCGACTCTCTTTCAACAAACGAAGAACGCCGTTACACTATCTTGTCCTGGGTATGTGAGAAAGAGTATGCTAACCTAAATTAATGTTTCTATTATGGGATTGTAGTGTGGTCAGTGTGTTTTATTATTTATGACTGAGATTGAGTTATGCCAGTAGGATGATAAGGGGAAGTCATCATACTAGAGCCAGGCGCCACTTACAAATCAAATCATTTCTGTACCACCGACATGAATGTGGCCTCCCTACTGTCTAGGCGCATACTGCACATTGGCCAAAGGCTTTGAAATAGACCAGGCTTCACCTTGATGTCTCTGTGAGCAATCTGGTTGTCATGGAGGTATTTGAGTCCCTCCAGGATCTGTCTGGTGTAGAAGCCGATGGTGGGTTCGTTGTTCTTCAGAGGGCCCCATTTAGACCTCAGCAGAGCAGACAGGCTTCCTGGAGGCAAACCACAGGACAAAGTCGAATACATATCAATACATTCTGGTTTACTATCAGCAGGACGGTAGTGTATTCAATCAGTAAGCCAGGATACCTATTACATAAATCAGACAAGATATGTGTTTTTATTTGTTTCTAGGTGTAGTGGAGGAAATGTAGTTGCTTCTTGTTGTCTTTCACTGAGTAAAGATGCAACATTGGCTTATAAGAAATGGTTGGGCATTGACTAGATCATTTTACCTTTCTAATGCTGCACGGATAGCCCTCTTACCTCCGGGAACCTGCTCCATGAAGATCTTGATAAAACCATTCTCACTGATGGAGCCCAAGTACTGCACAATGTTCTTGTGCTTCAGATGTTTGTGAAGGGCAATCTCCTCATGGAGGGGCTGAGAGTACCTTGGACAGAACATCCGCTGTTACATCTCCCAGGAGAAAGAGCAGGATATTCTCTCTCTCTCTCTCTCACCCACTCACTCTCTCTCTCACACACACACACACACACACGCACACACACGCACACGCACACACACAATGGTCAATTCAAACTAAAGAGGACGAAGACACTTTACTGAGAAATAAATGTTCAAACTTCACACCATAAATAATAAGATTAGATACATTCTCCCACTATTCTACTGAATCAGACACTTATTAGATCGTTTTCCCCCCTGAGAGGATACTTCAGAGTTTCTTCTTAATGATTAATAATAATTATTCACACATTTGAGTTAGCCCATGAGAGCCCTCTAATGACTTGTAATGTGATGAGTGGAACAATGGGTGACAGAGGAATTTTCTGGGCTGATTGGGCTCTGAAGGAGTCCCATAATAAGCCAGGAGTAGTTGGAACAATGAGTAGACCAGAGATGGTGGTGGAAGGCAGTGCAGCGCAACGCAAGGCAAGGAAGTGGAGTAGAGTGCTTGGTACACTAGTTGCTAGGCGACCATTTCCCCCCTATTCTTTTCATTGCCAAGTCACTCGATCAGGTTTATAGTACAGTGCTGCTTGAAAGTATGTGAATCCTACAGTGCTGGTCATTAGTTTTGCTATAAAATATTAAAATAAACATATAAAATCCTTATCTAAACCCCAATTCATAATAAAGACATTCCAAGTAAATTATATATTTTCATTGTTTATTTAACAAAAGTGGTTTATTTAACTCAGATTTTATGTGTGCAAAAATATGTGAACCCCTTCAGTCAATAGCTTGTGGCACCTCCATTAGCAGTGATAACTTGGAGTAAACATCTCCTATAGCCAGTAATCAGTCTCTGACATCTATTTTGAGGGATTTCTGCCCCCTCCTCCTTACAGAACTCAGCCAATTGAGTGAGGATTGAGGGGTGTCTGGCATGAACTGCCCGCTTCAGGTCCTGCGACACCATCTCGATTGGATTTAGGTCAGGACTTTAACTTGGTCGATCCAAAACATAAATCTTCTTTCTCCTGAGTCATTCTTTGGTAGATTTGTTTGAATGCTTTGGGTCGTTGTCTTGTTGGAAGACACATTTCCGGCCCAACTTTAGTTCCTTGACTGATGGCCTGACGTTCTGTTCAAGAATCTCCTGGTTTACCTCAGACTTCATGGTTCCCTTAATGATGTGGAGTCATCCAGGTCCAGAGGAGGAAAAGCAGCCCCAGATCTGGACATTCCCACCACTATGCTTGACTATTGCGATAAGGTTATTTTGGAGGTAGGCAGTGTTGGATTTTCGCCAAACATAGTGGTGTTGATTATGACCAGAACAGTCCATTTGGGACTCATCGGTTCAGAGAATGAACTACCAGAAACCTTCAGGTTTGTCCAGGTGGTCTCTGGCAAAGTTATCTTTTGAGAGCAGAGGCATTTCTATTCTGTTCTTCTTATTGTTGTTGAAGCATGCACAGTTACCTGAGATGCAGCATGGGAGGTCTGCAAATCTCCAGATCTTATGTGTGGGTTGGCTTTTACCAGATTTATTGTTCTTGTGGCTCTTTTTATTTTGGAAGAGCGTCCACTTCTAGGCTGAGTTGCTGTCATGTTAAATGCTCTCCAATTGTAAATTATTTGCCTCACAGTGGACTGATGGGGCTCAAATCTTTTTTAGATGATTTTATAGCCTTTCCCAGACTGATGTGCTCTCACAACCCTCCTCCTGAAATCCTCAGAGATCTCATTTCCTCTCAGCATGGTGTGCTTTGTGTTGACCTGGATGGGTAACACCAAACTGACCAGGTTTCTTATCTCTATTTATCAGAGTCCCATCCAAACTCTTTCCTGACAATCTCTCCTTTGATTGGTTAATTTGGTACACCATTATTTACTTACCCACCTTATTCTACTTACCTACTTGATTTAACCAATGCAACTTGGGGTTCACTTATTTTTGCTTATTATTCCTTTTTAATGTTGTTTTTCTACTACACGCATGATTTCCTCTACACCAACATATGGCATTAAATATAAACCTGTTTTGTCAGAACAAAAAGACTGGTTCTGATTAGATGAAGATTTCATGGTAAAAACCAAAAGAATCTGTAATTGCACATATTTTCAAGCAGCACTGTATAACACTGGTGTCCCAAGGAAAGGACACACCGCAGGAGAGCAGGTCTAGCACAGAGCTAACACAGTGGACGGCTCAAACGACTGCTTTGGCGCCCCTTCTATCTGCCAATCAAATGACCACTCTCAGGAAACCACTTCAGTTGTTATGCTCTGAATTACCACTCACTCACTTTACATAACGACACGGGGACCTTTTGCTATACAGCCTTCCATTAGCAAAGTGCGTGATAAAAAGACAGTGAAAGTGTCATGGATGGGGGAATGGTAGAAGCTGATTGGTAGGGTCTTTTTGGAGAAAGTCTAGTTTACATGTTCTCTTACCTGCTGTCTCTCTCCGGTATCTCCTTGATGGCCAGCCGCACCTGGTTGCTAAGGTCCCGGCCGGCATACACTACTCCAAACGTCCCTTTTCCCAGAACCACCCTCTCTCCATGCTCATTATATTCATAGTCGTACTGAAGAGTCAAGCACAGGAGGACATTATGTTAAAGATGACATTGTGTTGCATGTTAACTTCAAGGACCATTACAATCTAGAGTTATAACAGGGATATATAGGTATATCTAAGAACAGGTGAGCTATAAAGTGACAGTTGTGGCTGGGTACTAACTGATAGAAACAAAGGGAAATGTGAGCTTTGCAAGGCATGGTCCAGATCAAACAGTGTTCAAAAAACTATTGGGGCATCTGATCTGGGCCATGCTAGTGTTTGGCAGGAAGAGGCTGTGTCATTGTTTCTGGGTTATTATTCACAGGTAATTGTTTTGTCGCACCACTGGGAGAACAGGTGAATAGAGGGACAGTTGCTTTTTATACAGTACACTCTGTTGGTTTCCATTGCATGAGCAGCGTGACCTACTTTCACACTGTAGGAAGTTGTCTCTAACCATTTCAACACTTTACATGGCCTGTATCTGGTTTTATATAGATTTTGAAAAACAATCGGAGAGACTGTTTCTGCTGAATACATCCTAGATCTTGTATACATATACTGTACATCAGGTAATCCTGTTGGAAATAACATAGAAATAAAAGAATGTGGCTAGAAAAGGAGTATCCTTCTCTCCTCCTTCACCTCTAGGGCGTCAATGTCACACTCCCCCTCTTCCGGGCCTTTCCATGCTTCCTCTGCGATGCTGTTGACCAGATCACAGAACCTGCAACACACAGAGCATTCACATCAGTACCGTTCCACATTTGAGATGAAATACTAAATTTACACCCACACAAACACCAGATAACCTTCACCACACTTTAAAATATGTCACAAGAGCAGTCGTGAAATAACACAGAGCCCAGACAAGCAGCCTTTCACACACTCACAAAGGCCCATCACACCAGCACTGACTCACTGAATCACACTGTGGAGCTATTGAGACTGGCTAGCTGTGCTTCGGTTCTTCTTTGTGAGAGTCACAAGTCTACAGTACAGACACTCCCTTGGAGAACAGCTCATGTGCTTGTGAGATGGCGCAATCACGGCACAGAGGGACAGACAGACCTTTTGCAGTGCATCTCTGTGCAGAAGTAGATCTGAAAGTCCTCTGAGTTGTGTAGCACATACAGGAAGGCACTGCGCTCGTCAAACTTGGAAATACTGAGGAAGATGAGTTGACAGTTAGAGAAAAGACGACAGGTGAATTCACATGACATCTATAGAACACTGGCATAGACTGGATGTCTAGGTGTAGCCAGAAACTTATGAGAAATCATTCCAGTAGTCTCTAAGTGCAGAAGCTTTTTCTTTTCACCAGAGCTGCAAGACTCTTACAACCTAACTATGTTCTTCATTCAATCACATACAACAAGTTACAGTAACTCTGAAAGAATGAATATAACTCTGAACATTCATTCCCACACACACACATACACACTGTTGAGTCTCCACCAGTGTTCAGCTGAGCGAACAGGGATTTTAAGCCAGTTAACTAAGGCCAGGGCTGAGCGGACTGGACCAGAGCAGAGAATGAGTGGTTGAATTCAGCCCACCATGGCACACTGCTGCAGCCAAGGGAACTGCCATTGTCTCCTAGTACACTGGAGGGCGAGTGGGCAAAAACAAAAATACGCTCCCTAGCAACATCTCACAGAGGCCCTCTGAAGTGGGAGATCAGTTGGAGGGGGAAGGAGGGAGAGGCATTGAGGGACCATCTCTGACTAATATTGCCGTGGGAACCAGGTGGCCACATTATAATCTGTTATGTTGTTGGCATAAGTTACAGAGGAGAGTAGAGGAGAGAGGAGAGTAGAGAGCAGTCTTTATTGCCCATACATTACAATGAGTGTGTAGAACAGGACAGCTGTGAGATCACCAACCTGACACCCCGTACTGACATGGCCCTGAAGTTCCACTCATGGACCCCCCTGTGCTGTTAGAACGATCAGAAAAACATGAACATCAGTACCTCTGGTGACTGATTAAAATGTGTCAGGGCAGAGAGAGACAGAGACAGAGAGAGACGGACATATAGACAGACAGGCAGGGCTGTACTCCAGGGCTGTACTTCTTTTCTGAGACACAAAGCAAAGATACAAGGCAGTTGTCACACACTCTTCCTGTGGTCAGTAACTTACCTTGTCATCAGGGGAAACATGCCAGATGGAGACAGTGTTCTCCTCCACATCGTTGTTTATGGACAAGTACGAAGGCAGGTAGACTTTAGTGGGCTCCAATATCAACACCTGGAAAAAGGACAACCAATAGGACATCAAGACATTTCACAATGAAGCAGAGAAAATAAACAGTGTAGGAAAACTGCCCCAGCTGGTACCACTGTTATGGTTGATGTAGAGCACCAGTCAAAAGTTTGGACACACCTATTCATTCAAGGGGTTTTCTTTATTTTTACTATTTTCTACATTGTAGAATAATAGTGAATACATCAAAACTATGAAATAACACATATGGAATCATGACGTAACCAAAAAAGTGTTAAACAAATCAAAATATATTTTATATTTCAGATTCTTCAAAGTAGCCACCAATTGCCTTGATGACAGCACTGCACACTCTTGGCATTCTCTCAACCAGCTTCATGAGGAGTGCTTTTCCAACAGTCTTGAAGGAGTTCCCACATATGCTGAGCACTTGTTGGCTGCTTTTCCTTCACTATGTGGTCCAACTCATCCCAAACCCTCTCAATTGGGTTGAGGTTGGGTGATTATGGAGGCCAGGTCATCTGATGCAGCACTCCATCACTCTCCTTGGTCAAATAGCCCTTACACAGCCTGGAGGTGTGTTCGGGTCATTGTCCTGTTGAAAAACAAATTATAGTCCCACTAAGCACAAACCAGATGGGATGGGGTATCGCTGCAGAATGCAGTGGTAGCCATGATGGTTAAGTGCCTTGAATTCTAAATAAATCACTGGCAATGTCACCAGCAAAAGCACCCACACACTATCACACCTCCTCCTCCATGCTTCACGGTGGGAACCACACATGCGGAGATCATCCATTCACCTACTCTGCGTCTCACAAAGACACGGCAGGTGGAACCAAAAATCTCAAATTTGGACTCATCAGACCAAAGGACAGATTTCCACAGGTCTAATGTCCATTGATCGTGTTTATTGGCCCAAGCATGTCTCTTCTTCTTATTAGTGTCCTTTCGTAGTGGTTTCTTTGCAGAAATATGACAATGAAGGCCTGATTCACGGAGTCTCCTCTTAACAGTTGATGTTGAGATGTGTCTGTTACTTGAACTCTGTGAAGCATTTTTTTGGGCTGCAATTGGAGGTGCAGTTGACTCTAATGAACTTATCCTCTGCAGCAGAGGTATCTCTGCGTCTTCCTTTCCTGTGTCGGTCCTCATGAGAGACAGTTTCATCATAGAGCTTCATGGTTTTTGGGACTGCACTTGAAAAAACTTTCAAAGTTCTTGACATTTTCCGGACTGAGAGACCTTTACGTCTTAAAGTAATGATGGACTGTTGTTTCTCTTTGCTCATTTGAGCTCTTCTTGACATAATATGGACTTGGTCTTTTACCAAATAGGGCTATATTCTGTATATCACCCCTACCTTATCACAACACAACTGATTGGCTCAAAAGAAGGAAAGAAATTCCACAAATGAACTTTTAACAAGGCACACCTGTTAATTGAAATGCATTCCAGGTGACTAACTCATGGAGCTGGTTTAGAGAATGCCAAGAGTGTGCAAATCTGTCATCAAGGCAAAGGGTGGCTACTTTGAAGAATCTGAAATATAAAATATATTTTGATTTGTTTAACAATTATTTGGTTACTTCATGATTCCTTATGTGTTATTTCATAGTTTTGATGTCTTCACTATTATTCTACAAAATAAAGAAAAACCCTAGAATGACTATTTACTGGGACTGTATATGTCTAACTGTCAAGGTCAAGTCTAAACAGTGAAGAATCCCAGGAAGGAAGGCAAAGAGAGCATGCGACACATACCGGGAAGCGGACAGACGAGACGTCTTTCTTTGTGGCCTCCACCAGGAAGTCCATCCAGAAGTCCACCAGTTCCTGTTTGGGCGGCGGCTGCTCTACAGACGGCTTTTTGAAGTGCTGGTAAATCAGGATGGTCTCCACAAGAGAGCGCAGATACCTGGGTTGCAGTCAACACAGATGATAGCTTAAAAGAAATGTAAAAGGCCTTCGACTGCAGGAAAAGAAAAGTCAGTTAAACAGAGCTAAATAAGTTTGAATAGATTGCTTAAATCTTGAGCACCAAAAGAAAATAGGCCACTGACTGACTACGAAAGACGAAAGCACATTTAAATTGTGCAAAATAGGTTGAAATAAGTTCACTATATGTTGAGCTTTAAATGTAAAAAATAAAAAACACCCTCGCTCACCAGACAGGGGCCTTCAATTTGAAGAGTTTCTCGGAGGCCTGTATGACCCTGGTGTTGTCACAGGCCAGGATGCTAGCCCCCAGGAAGAAACCCACATCCCAGTAGCTCTGCAGCTTATCCAGGCTGCCCTTCTTCCCCAGTAGGCTGCTCAGCTTCACTCCTGGAGAGAACAACAAGGTCAGGTCAGGGACATATTATAACAGTGGAGGCTGCTGAGTGAAGACGGCTCATAATAATGGCTGGAACCGAGCAAATGGAATGGCATCAAACACAAAGAAATCATGTATTTAATACCATTCCACATATTCTGCTCAAGCCCTTACCACGAGCCCGTCTTCCGCAATTAAGGTGCCACCGACCTCCTGTGTATTATTATAATATAAAAGAAAGATACTCCACACTGTTGAATCCTTCCGTTTTATTGTGCAACGTTTCGAGATACTGTGTCCTATTTTGACCTATTTTGTGTTATTTTTATACCATGTGTTATTTAAACAATATGGCCAGAGGAGGTGTGTTATATGGCCAATATACCACGGCTAAGGGCTGTTCTTACGCACAACTAAATACAGGAGAGCCTCTGGACATATCCCATAGCTGTGGTATATTGGCCATATATCACAAACCCCTGATGTGCCTTAGAGCAGTAAAAAAAAAGTGTTTGTCATGCCCATGGTATACGGTCTGATATACCACGGTTGTCAGCCAATCAGCCTTCAGGGCTTGAACCACCCAGTTTATAATTCTTCACAGAGATCACATACTAAGCGAAGGAGAACACAATGGGATGTACTGCACAGCAGAGGTTTGGGAATAGGCTGGGCACTGTAGAGCTTACTCTTATGTCAAGCATTTCACCTGAAATGTAGATTGGAGAATCTTAGTAGGTACTTGCCATGTTGCTACTAAATTGCAGAGCAATAATGGGGCATGGTTGTTATTTTTGGCCTCGCTGAGGGAAGCTGCCACTACATGTCCTGCTCAGGCAGCCCAGGACAGGGCAGATTAGAGGAGAGCGGGAGGGGGGGGGGGGCAGGGACTTGGAGGAGGCCCACGGTTGATTCCCAGGATTGTCTGTCCTGTTTCTCACATTCCTGTGCTACTTTCTGAGCCTCAGATTTCACAGTAAACACAGGGGATTGGGAGCCAAACAGCACAAAACTCAGGCAGCTCAAGGCAAAACATTAGATATCAAGGAGAATAAAGTGTTACTCACCGACTTTGCGGAGCTCGAAGGAGGCGTCAAACTGGTGTCCCGCTGCCAGGAGTAGAACGGCGTAGTTGATGCCAGAGTGTAGTGTCGGCTCAGACTCAAACCCCTTCTTAAACCTGAGAGGAACGACAGAGAAGCTAACTTAGAATCACCAATATTACACACCATGCTTCATTTTTAAATCAGACATGATGTTCCTACAGTAATTGCTGAAGTGTCCTTAGTGAGAACTCCTTAGTGAGAACTTTTCTCCTCCCTAGTTTTGTAAAAAGCATCCAAAAACAATTACAGCCTTATTTGGCAGGGTGCACAGAGGAACCACTTGCACAAAGCTTGGCACTCGCAAATAAAAACTCTAATTTACTTAATGAGCAATCTGTTCCACTGAAGGAATGAGTGTGAATAACATGAGAAGGCTCTCCAAAGACATTGTCTGGGTTGGAACAGAGGACAAGGTTGCCCGAGGGGGACTTATTCTAATGAGATGCCATAAACGTCTCGATGCGAGACATAACCATGCCAGGAAGATCGCAATTATCTTCAATTTATCACTGGTGGTGGTGCCGTTTCAAATCAGCTTCTGCCAGACCTTGCAACCTCTCTGCTCTGTGTCAGATGACATAGATGTTCATTATCTGTAGTTGAGAGGTGGTCTTTGCTACTCTGGCTAGTGAGGAGTGAGAGGGGAGTGAGAGGTAATGACTCTCATCAGCAGCCAGGCTTTCACCAGTGTGTGTGCGTGTGTGTGTGCAGCTCTCACCAGGCCGTGCCACTGTCCCTGCTCTCTTTGTCAGCGAAGTGGGACTCCAAGAACACGTCCTTGTAGATGCGTCCCACCAGGCAGTAGATGTCTGAGGCCACCTGGTTGTCAGCCTTCACCAGGGGCAGCATGATGTCCAGGGCCTTCTGACGGTCCCCTGGGAGGTTCCTCCTGAAAACAGCAGAGGGAAGACCCAATGGTCAGAGACAGACAAGAGTTCCAAATTGTATCCTATTTCCTTGTGCACTACTTTTATAGGGAATAGGGTGTCATCAATCGGGCAAGGATAGTGCATCAAGGTAGACTGCCGGTGGCGCGGCGGTCTAAGGGACTGCATTTCAGTGCTAGAGGTGTCACTACAGACCCTGGTTCGATTCCAGGCTGTATCACAACCCCATAGGGCGGCGCACAATTGGCCTAGCATCGTCCGGGTTAGGGTTTGGCCGGGGTAGGCCGTCATTGTAAATAAGAATTTGTTCTTAATTAACTGACATGCCTAGTTAAATAAAGGTTCAATTTAAAAAAAAATCCTAACTTAAAATTATGCCTTCTCCAAGGTATGCCCTAGCTTCATTTGGAAGATTTTGAGTCAGCATCCAATGTAGGCCTTTCACTGATTTTAGAATATAGGCCTATTAACTTCGCCTCTACCTCTCTGGATGTTTCCTTCGCTAGGTAGGATATCCCATGACACCTTGAGAAGCAGGTAAAACTCCCAAATTCCGGCAACAACTAATGGTGGACGGAAGTCACCTCTTCATAGAACATTTTCAAGAATAAAGAGGAATAACTTTGTGGAATGTGAGTTTTACGTTTATTTAATAACAAAATTATGTTAAAATGTTCAACAAATAACTTTTTTTTAATTTTTAATTTTACCCCTTTTTCTCCCCAATTTCGTGGTATCCAATTGTTTAGTAGCTACTATCTTGTCTCATCGCTACAACTCCCGTACGGGCTCGGGAGAGACGAAGGTTGAAAGTCATGCGTCCTCCGATACACAACCCAACCAAGGGTTGGCTTCTTAACACAGCGCCATCCAACCCGGAGCCAGCCGCACCAATGTGTCGGAGGAAACACTGTGCACCTGGCAACCTTGGTTTGTGTGCACTGCGCCCGGCCTGCCACAGGAGTCGCTGGTGCGCGATGAGACAAGGATTTCCCTACCAGCCAAACCCTCCCTAACCCGGACGACGCTAGGCCAATTTTGCGTCGCCACACGGACCTCCCGGTCACGCCCTTAACCACTGCGCCACCCGGGAGGCTCAACAAATTACTTTGATATGCATTTTCAATTCAATTTGGACAAACAATGCTGAGTTTGCTCTTATCAATTGACACAATCTAGTGAGCTAGCATTCATACAACTGTGTTTATCAGCTGTTTAGCTAGAGGAAAAGCTGAACTAACCAATTTTAATTGTAAATTCAGACGTGCAAATTATGAAGACTTGAACAGTGAATTGGTGAACTAGCTAGCCAGCTAATTAATGACAGATGGATATTAATTAAAGCATAGGAACTAGCAGCTTTTTCCATGGAGCCTATCCAGAGGGAATGGGAATAGGGCACCTTTAATGGAGGCTGCAGCTCAGGCTGCTCTCCGCTCCCCAGCTTTCACTTCACACTAGTGTGTCGCTGAACGGCAACTGGAGGGGGGCGAAGCTAAGCAGTGAGTCAGCCTAGCCCACTCCAGTCATCCAACAGTCAAACATGGAGGGGAAGGAGGGAGGGAGTGCAACAGGAAAGGTTTCGACATTTACATCCCTGCTGCTGCCGTTTTCTCACCAATTACTCAACAGAAAACTCTGCTTGTCAGACATGTTTAAAAGAAGAGATTTAATTATAATCATCCATGCCTCATTGTTGCAGGATAATGGCAATATTTCGCTATGGTGCATTAAACTGCTGAGTCATGCACCACCTCTAGTTGGGGGAGACAAATGGGCTGCTGTCTAAACAAACACACAGACTCATGGCAACCATCTTCATTTTCGGGCCATTCAATGTTTTCCCAATTATGCAAAGAATGTGCAACAGCTTTATTAATACGTCTCTTTGAGCGTGTGAAATGTTCTCGTAACTGGCTAGACACCAATGTTGCGTTGTAGCATGCAGGAATTTTCCAATGGCTCCGAAATGATAGAGCAACTTGCTTGGAAACCCAGTGTGCGTTTACAAGTGAGGCGGCACGTTAAAGATCAGGCAGTAAAATACTTTCCAAGCTGAACATGTGGGATGTTCCGACTCAGAGCACAGACACACATGCTCAGCACATGCATGTTATGTGTGTGTGTGTGTGTGTGTGCGTGCGTGTGCGTGTATAGAAAAAAAACAGGTGTGACATACTGGGGGTCTTACCGATTCAGTGCAAAGGCATGGTGGAACTTGACATGGGGATTGGCCACAGGGTCAAATGTAGGAAGCTTCTCCAAGGTCTCCACCAGCTTCACTATGGATTCATAATCCTACATTACAAACAAGCATAGAAAAACAGATTGTTGGATTGAAAATCATGTACCCACTCAGCCACAAATATCTATGTCCTTGTTCCCTTACAAAGTCACTGCTTTGGGAAGGACATTGTCAGTTTCTTCAAGTACTTCAATAAACAAATGTCCCCTCTTCCACCATTTTTTATCCAGTATATATTTATCTAAATCATGTTGAATAATTCAGCCTCTCCTTGTATCTCTTGTTGTTGACATCATTTATTAATGTGACGGGTGGCTGCCTATGGCTGGCAGGATGGGAGGGTGTAGGGTGAATGGCATGGCAATGCATAGAGAACAGACTGCAGTGCAGTTGCAGATTTACCACAGGAAGATGACAAAAACTTAATCTGCAGCTTTCCACTGGAAGCCCAAAATAAAATTATCTCAGAAGAATGATTTTGTTAGAAAATGGATTGAGGGAGGCCCTAAAACATTTATGCTGAGGCATTTCAGTCTATCTAAATGGCCCATGCCGATAGCATCTGACAAGCTGAAGAAGGCTAAATGTACCTGGATGTCCCTGTAGGACAGAAGCAGATTGATGACGATGTCAGCTGAAAGGCACTCTACGTTGTCCAATCGTTGTTGAATTCGGCTGAGTTCTGAGGCCAGCTCCATCCCTGTGAACAATTCCCGCGCTTTCCGGATCTCGTTGAGAATGGTTTCTCTGAAGTATTGGCTGTGAAGGGGTACCGGAGAGATTCACAGAGAGATGTTATTTCACACTAGAAATCAAGTTTTCTGCAAATAAACCATTATTATGTATTGATGTGACTTTCTGGGGAAATAAATATGAGGAATGGGGATAGATACAACCGTTTATAACTGAAAATAATTTATCTATTCCTCTGAGGCAACTTTTGATATAGGCTACAGTGTCTTTGATCTTGCCTTGCCTGACACCATTATAAATAGTCTACCCTCGTAAACATATGCAATATGTCAGTTATTTACTTCCTCGCGGCAGCTGAATGTGGAGCTCATGAATGTGTTCCCTGGTAAGCCCCTTCAAAGTATTCTTCACTCTACTGTTGGAGCTGCACTTTTATCTCAGCTCTCTGAAATATGACTCCATATTCCTAGAAGAGAGGCTGTTGCTGAATATTGGCAGAGAAAGAAGCCTTAACCATTAGGACAGAACTAAGCAATGCTAACATTAAAACTGAGATTGCTATGCAAGCCAAAGTGTTGCAGAGGGACACACCATATAAAGTAATGCATCATGTATTATCCAAAAGGAGTGAATTGGATAATACAATGGACTCTGAGGAATACTCATGAAGTGCAATATCTGATGAAAAGAAGAACAGACAAACAAATTAAAATGTGCAATGTTTTTTAAGTAAAGCTTATCGGGTAACAAGACTTTCGATGACTCCATTAAACTACAGTATGGCTACAGTCATACCGCACTTCACCAGCTAGTCATCCATGTTGCTTAATCAACCACAGACAATTACACAAGACAACACAAAATCCAGCTGTTATACAGTACACTTTAGTTCATGATAATACACCTCGGTTGGCAATAATAGCTCTGTAATCATCACCTTGATGTGCATGTTCACACCTTCCCTAGCGAGGTGACACCCGTTTCACTACATCAAGGTGTGAGAACAGCAAACATGTGACTTAGGCGTATAGCAGCCCAGTTTCTAACCCCAACAACCTAATCAGCAGGAGCTTTAGGCCTAGCATCCCAGGCTACACATCCCTCTACTACTCACCAGGAGTTAGCCTGGGGCACCTTGAGCAGCTGGACGAAGCGGTCCAGCAGGGGCATGCAGATTGGTCCCAGCAGCATCTCGAAGCTGGGCTGCATCAGCTCTGTCAGGCCCTTCATCAGGCTGCTCTCGCAGCAGTACACCTTGTTGTGCGGCGTCACCATGTACGGGATGAAACTGTAGTTGGCTGAGCATGTCTGGAGGGAAACAGAAAGCAGCAATTTCTTGGGTCGTAAACATACAGAGGTCGCCTGGTCCCAGATCTGTTTGTGCTGGATGATTATAAAACACAAACAGGTCTGGTACCGTGCTAATGCATGGGTTGTTTCTGTTCGATTATATTACATTGCATGTTGACTGCATGCGTTATATACAATGGGAGGACAGTGGTATGGGACTGCCTTGTGCTGGTCATTTTGTGACATAGTGTTGTGACAGAAGGAGGAGAATCTGAAATGCAGGGACAATGGTGTGGTTGTACCCATGGACATAATTGAGTTTGTCTAAAGAGCCAGTATCCTGGGGGATAGATCCACATCAGTAATGAGAGTGGCATAAGGATCTGTTTAACCGGGCTGCTCACACTGCCCTCAGGGCAGAACTAGCTTTAAAACTCCATTCACGTTGCTCATGGAAATCAATTCAAACCACGTCTGTCTTAGTACTGTATTTGTATTTGCAACTGTATTTGCAGTAAATCTATCATTGATGTCAATTTAGTCTGTCATGTTCAGTATACTCAACACTCAGCACTTGAAAAGTTTGAATTGATGGATCCTAAATATACTTGAACATGTAGGCTACAGTAGGTTACGGAAAGGGATGAATCCTGAGTGCACAGTCAGTGGCTATTTTAACTTCTCTGTTTCAATTCCATCTTCAAGAACACATCCGGTGTGCTTGCAACTCACACTTGCAACAAAAGGAAGTGAACAGATGCTCAACTTCTGCCTGTAGAAACTGGAATGTTCCACAGTAAAACTGCTTCCTCTCCTGCAATGTTATTTTTAAGACATCAGTCATGCCACATCTTTCCAAAATAACCTGTGATGGCTTGTCACCGTTAGATGCAGACACAGATGTGCAGACACAGATTACAACATCCTACCCTATATTGAGCCACACACACTGCGTGATTCATGCCCTAGCGGATTACATGATGACAACACATCACACATTTATAAATGTTTTAATTGCTAGGTGCCATTGAGACTGTCCTTCTCCCTGGCAACGTCAGCCAATGAGAAGCATCCAACTGCAGATTATGCTCGTTGATGCAGCCTGGTCTGCGAATCGCAAAGCACATGTAACGGATTTCCTCCTCTTTGTCTGAGGAGGAGTAAGAATCGGACCAAAACGCAGCGTGGTAAGTGTCCATATTGATTTAATCAAAAACACAACTGAACACTGGAACAAAATAATAAACGTGAAATATACAAATCCGAAAGAGTACCGTGTGGCCCAAGCACTCACACGGAAACAAACACCCACAAACCAAAAGTGAAACCCAGGCTACCTAAGTATGATTCTCAATCAGGGACAACAATTGACAGCTGCCTCTGATTGAGAACCATACTAGGCCAAACTCAAAAACCAACATAGAAAAACAAACATCGACTGCCCACCCCAACTCACGCCCTGACCATACTAAAACACAGACAAATACAAAGGAACTAAGGTCAGAACGTGACAGCACATGCGTCTCAAATTGTATTTTCGCGTCTCAGTTGGTATGTGTGCGAGTAACCTGAACTCTAGACATGTTCTAGGGCATCAGTGTGCTACGCACATAGCAGACGGCGCACTAGCTCTGGTCCAGGGCATTATATTAGTGTGTTAGTATCATCATGGTCAAAGTTGGGAGAGTTAGCTAGCTTAACTACAGTGCTTTCAGAAAGTATTCACACCCTTTAACTTTTTTAACATTTTGTTGTGTTATAAAGTGGGATTCAAATGGATTTAATTGTCATATTTTGTTAATGATTTACACAAAATACTCTTGTCATGTAAAAGTGGAAGAAAAATTCTGACATTTGTAAAACAATTATGAAATATAAAACACTAATATACAGTATCTTGATTACATAAGTATTCAACACCCTGAGTCAATACATGTTAGAATCCCTTATGGCATCGATTACAGCTGCGAGTCTTTCTGGGTAAGTCTCTGAGAGCTTTGCACACCTGGATTGTACAATATTTGCACATTATTCTTTAAAAAAATTATTCAAGCACTGTCAAATTGGTTGTTGATCATTGCCATTTTCAAGTCTTGCCATAGATTTTCAAGCAGATTTAAGTAAAAACTGTAACTAGGCCACTCAGGAACATTCAATGCCATCTTGGTAAGCAAATCCAGTGTATATTTGGCCTTGTGTTTTAGGTTATTGTCCTGCTGAAAGGTGAATGTGTCTCCCAGTGTCTGTTGGAAAGCAGACTGAACCAGGCTTTCCTCTAGGATTTTGTTTGTGCTTATTTTTATCCTAAGAACTCCCTAGTCCTTCCCGATGACAAGCATACCCATCACACGATGCAGCCACCACCATGTTTGAAAATATGAGTATAATATGAGTAGTGATGTGTTGTGTTGGTTTTGTCACAAATACAACGCTTTGTATTCAGGACATAAAGTTAATTTCTAAGCAATTTTTTTGCCAGTTTTACTTTCGTGCCTTATTGCAAATGGAATGCATGTTTTGGAATATTTGTATTCTGTACAGGCTTCCTTCTTTTCACTCTGTCAATTAGGTTAGTATTTTGGAGTAACTACAATGTTGTTGATCCATCCTTAGTTTTCTCCTATCACAGCCATTAATCTCTGCAACTGTGTTAAAGTCACCATTGGCCTCATGGTGAAATCTCTGAACGGTTTCCATCCTCTCCATCAACTGAGTTAGGAAGGGCACCTGTATCTTCCAAAGTGTAATTAATAACTTCACCATGCTCAAAGGGATATTCAATGTCTGCTTTTTTTACCCATCTATCAATAGGTGCCCTTCTTTGCGTTGGAAAACCTCCCTGGTCTTTGTAGTTGAATCTGTGTTTGAATCTGTGTTCACTGCTCGACTAAGGGGCCTTACAGATAATTGCATGTGTGGGGTACGGAGATAAGGTATAAAAAAAACATTCAAAAATAATGTTAAACACTATTATTACACACAGAGGGAGTCCATGCAACTTATTAAGCACATTTCTACTCCTGAACGTATTTAGGCTTGCCATAACAAGTGGTGAAAGGCTCGGCACACGCATACTCAGGCTGACTGGCTCTCTTTCAGGCAAATGAGAAATAAGCGCACTCAGGCTATCCGGAAGGCCAAAGTTAGTTACTTTAAGGAGCAGTTCTCTCTCTGTGGGTGTAACCCCAAGAAGTTCTGGAAAATGGTTAAAGACCTGGAAAATAAACCCTCCTCCTCACAGCTGTCCATGTCCCTTAATGTTGATAATGTGGTTGTTACTGACAAGAAGCACATGGCTGAGCTCTTTAATCACCACAGTCAGGATTCATATTTGACTCAGCCATGCCTCCTTGCCCATCCAACATTTCCTCATCTCTCACCCCTTCTAATGCAGCTAGCCCTGGCGCTTCTCCCTCTTTTTCCCCTGCCCCGCTACAAAGTTTCTCCCTGCAGGAGGTCACTGTGTTGTTATGTGTTGCTGCCTTGCTATGTTGTTGTCTTGGGTCTCTCTTTATTTTGTGTTGTCATGATGTGTGTTTTGTCCTATATTTATATATGTATGTATATATATATATAGTTACAGTGCCTTGCGAAAGTATTCGGCCCCCTTGAACTTTGCGACCTTTTGCCACATTTCAGGCTTCAAACAAAGATATAAAACTGTATTTTTTTGTGAAGAATCAACAACAAGTGGGACACAATCATGAAGTGGAACGACATTTATTGGATATTTCAAACTTTTTTAACAAATCAAAATCTGAAAAATTGGGCGTGCAAAATTATTCAGCCCCCTTAAGTTAATACTTTGTAGCGCCACCTTTTGCTGCGATTACAGCTGTAAGTCGCTTGGGGTATGTCTCTATCAGTTTTGCACATCGAGAGACTGAAATTTTTTCCCATTCCTCCTTGCAAAACAGCTCGAGCTCAGTGAGGTTGGATGGAGAGCATTTGTGAACAGCAGTTTTCAGTTCTTTCCACAGATTCTTGATTGGATTCAGGTCTGGACTTTGACTTGGCCATTCTAACACCTGGATATGTTTATTTTTGAACCATTCCATTGTAGATTTTGCTTTATGTTTTGGATCATTGTCTTGTTGGAAGACAAATCTCCATCCCAGTCTCAGGTCTTTTGCAGACTTCATCAGGTTTTCTTCCAGAATGGTCCTGTATTTGGCTCCATCCATCTTCCCATCAATTTTAACCATCTTCCCTGTCCCTGCTGAAGAAAAGCAGGCCCAAACCATGATGCTGCCACCACCATGTTTGACAGTGGGGATGACGTCTTCAGGGTGATGAACTGTGTTGCTTTTACGCCAAACATAACGTTTTGCATTGTTGCCAAAAAGTTCAATTTTGGTTTCATCTGACCAGAGCACCTTCTTCCACATGTTTGGTGTGTCTCCCAGGTGGCTTGTGGCAAACTTTAAACGACACTTTTTATGGATATCTTTAAGAAATAGCTTTCTTCTTGCCACTCTTCCATAAAGGCCAGATTTGTGCAATATACGACTGATTGTTGTCCTATGGACAGAGTCTCCCACCTCAGCTGTAGATCTCTGCAGTTCATCCAGAGTGATCATGGGCCTCTTGGCTGCATCTCTGATCAGTCTTCTCCTTGTATGAGCTGAAAGTTTAGAGGGACGGCCAGGTCTTGGTAGATTTGCAGTGGTCTGATACTCCTTCCATTTCAATATTATCGCTTGCACAGTGCTCCTTGGGATGTTTAAAGCTTGGGAAATCTTTTTGTATCCAAATCCGGCTTTAAACTTCTTCACAACAGTATCTCGGACCTGCCTGGTGTGTTCCTTGTTCTTCATGATGCTCTCTGTGCTTTTAACGGACCTCTGAGACTATCACAGTGCAGGTGCATTTATACGGAGACTTGATTACACACAGGTGGATTGTATTTATCATCATTAGTCATTTAGGTCAACATTGGATCATTCAGAGATCCTCACTGAACTTCTGGAGAGAGTTTGCTGCACTGAAAGTAAAGGGGCTGAATAATTTTGCACGCCCAATTTTGCAGTTTTTGATTTGTTAAAAAAGTTTGAAATATCCAATAAATGTCGTTCCACTTCATGATTGTGTCCCACTTGTTGTTGATTCTTCACAAAAAAATACAGTTTTATATCTTTATATTTGAAGCCTGAAATGTGGCAAAAGGTCGCAAAGTTCAAGGGGGCCGAATACTTTCGCAAGGCACTGTATATATGTATATATGTATATATATGTATATATATGTTTTTTAAATCCCAGCCCCAGCAGGAGGCCTGTTGCCTTTTGGTAGGCAATCATTGTAAATAAGAACTTGTTCTTAACAGACTTGCTTAGTTAAATAAAGATTCAATAAATACAAATAAATGAAAAAACAAAGGGGATGAATACTTATTGACTCAAGACATTTCAGCTTTTCATTCATTTGTAAAAAAAATCTAAAAATCTAATTCCACTTTAACATTATGGGATATTGTGTGTATTCCACAAATTCAGGCTGTAACACAACAAACTGACAAGGGGTATGAATACTTTCTGAAGGCACTGTATGTGTTCAGGATTCATTTAGTTTTTATAATTTTTGGATATGCCAAAAATCACTACAACCAAGCAACCACTGTTGCTTGTTCTTTAGCTCTCACAACCTAGCTAGCACTACTAGCTAACTCGTGGCTATCTAGTAGCGCCAGTTAGCTACCTGCTAGCTAGTAGCACTAGCCAGCTACCTAGTACTACTAGCAAAGACACAGACAACTAACCACTTTTGTCTGTGCTACTAGCTAGCACTGTAAATTTACCAACTGTCCTGCTGGGGGCGGAAATGCGCCATCCTCTCTGGCACCATTCAATATCCTGTCTCATCTTGTATGTCTCACAGCATCTGTGGCATGATAAGGTGTCTGCTGGATCTATTGCAGCCAATAGGGTCTGGCTCCAGCAGATACCTTTTCATGACACAGACACTGTGAGAGTCAGCATACGAACTCAGACAGGTCTAATAGTGCCAGAAAGGATGGTGCATTACCCTTTAAAATGAAGGCATGAAGACAATGAATAATAGGCTTGGTACTGTAGAAAAATGTAATGAAGTTGATTTAATGAAGCTTAGTGTGTACTAGCTAGCTAGCTAGTGTTGTAGACCTACCAGGCCGCGTTAGTGCACATAATCTGTAGCTGGATGCTTCTCACCTCAGCAGCAAGTCTCTGAGGGTAGGTGACACACAGGTCCCAAAAACAACAAAAGGAGCACAGGGACAGAACACTAGGGATATGTCCTACATCACACCATTGCCCTACATAAGGCTGCAGTCAAAAGTAGTGCACTATAAAGGGAATAGATAAGGTGCCATTTGGGATGAAGCCAGGGTGTTTGCATGTTACAGTAATTAAGGAGTTATATCTCCCAGTCAGGCAGCATGGGATGAACCCATTCATTTAAAGGGGGAGAGGTAGACGGGACTGAGTAGTGTGTGTGTGTGTGTGTGACGAGGTCAGAGTGCCACTAATGTGTCATATCTGTCTGTGGCAGAGTGTGTTTGTTTTCTCAGAGCAAAGGAGAAGAAAGTGGTATGTAGATTCAGATGGAGAGAGATAGTCAGTCATGGAGTGCAGTAGAGCATTCTCACTCTAATGCAGTAATCAGTCCTCCTCCCAAAGCTCTGTCGCCACACACAAATCAGCCACCACCTCCTTCCTAGAGCACAACCCACCTTATTCCACTCCATAAAGCCACTTAGGCCAGCTGCTCAGGAGGCTCCCTGTCCATGCCTTTGCTTCAACACCTTACAGTTTCCCCCCCCTCATGTCACAGTGCATCAATGTCACCATATCCTATTATTCTGTATAAGAAAGCCAGCAAGACTGTGTGTTGTCTCCTTGTCTGCCCTAGCTATCACTGGGCAGGAGTGGCAGACACTGTGTTACAGACGGGGGAGCTTAAACCACTGCTGTGTCGGCACAGCACAGACGCAGGAAATCGAAAATGAGAGGTGAAATTGAAAGTGAACTCATTCTCTCGCTGCTTTCCACATCACATTCCCCAGTCACCCTGATAATAAGGCTGCCTGTCAACCAAGTAAAGCTATCCTGGAATAATCTCTGAGTAAGGGAAAATGCTTTAGTTAACTGTACACAAAGCAGAATGCACAAAGCCAAACTAGAGGGATACTGAATTGGATAATTAAAATGGACTGATGGTGGCAGACAATGCTGTGTTGCTGAATGCTGCCGTGAAAAAAACCAACTGTTTATTGCACTTACTTTCACACAGGAAAGGTGCAAGAAATAAATGAGAGGTTTGATTCTAACAGCTTTGAAATAGAGAGAGAAGTTTGTGCACTTACAGTGTTCTTCTGGCAAATAATATCCTGCAAAAGAAAAAGAGAAATGTCAATACTGTATTGTGGTGAGAAAGTGAGTTTGCAAAGCTGATGTAGAAAATCATTGAAACATTACACTGGTCATGGTTTATTGACTAGCGCCATCTGTCCATCATCAATGGACTCCTGCTATAAATGGACACCTGTAGTTGTAAACAGAACAGTCTCACTAGCACTTATTTTTGCAGTGTCATACTGTAGGCTAGTGTAAGTGCCAGCAAACAACCATGGAAATGTTATATGTGGGAAAAGGCACTTTAATTCAAGAGGTTGAACCTCAGGCTCTTAAGGAGCTATTCTAAACATTCTATAAAAGGTTAACAGCCATTGTTACTCTTAACCTTCAATAAGGGTAAAACCACTACAGAAAGTCATTTTTTTTACAGCAGGGAGTGAAAGTGTAGGCAGGTGGAGATGGAGGGCAGTTCGTCAAGATTGCAGACATAATATTTATTTTAAAAAGGTACACTTTGCTTATTTGATTACCTATTCATTGAAGAGGTTATTCTTTGAGGATTCTACGACCATTTCAAAATATTGCAATGCTTTTTTTTATGGCAATGGCAATGTCAGAGCCTTGCAGGTTATAAGAGTGTGTGTGGTGTATCTTGATTTCTGCAGTGCCTCCAGAAAGTATTCATAATGCTTGACTTATTCCACATTTTGTTGTGTTACAGCCTGGATTCAAAATGGAAAACATTTGTATCAACCATCTACACACAATACTCCTGTCGTGTCTTTGGCTATGCCGGATTAAGTGATATGACATGCTATTCTATAAAATCCTTTCTCCGTAATTAATATTACCTGATTGAGCTAATCATGTAAATGTAATTAACTAGAGAGTCGGGGCACCACGAAATAATATTTATAGAGCTGTTATCTTCTGAATAAACTCTTAAAGACCATGTAATATTTTAAATCAATAGCAGTCAATATTAACTGTCACCTTAATTCAGTCTCATCTGAAAGTTGTAAATTCTTGGTTATCTTCACGAACCCTGGCTAACAAGTTGAATCAGCAATACAAAATTGGGTTTAATAATTTATTTACTAAATACCTAACTAATCACACAGAATTACATATACACAGAATGAATTATACCTTGATTACAAATTAGGTTGGTGGTAAATGGAAGGCCGTGTTGCCCAACAGAGTCCTTTGAAAAATGTCTCTGTTTGTAAATTGGATACGTTGTAGTAACGTCGTTGTGCGGTAGATGGGTTACTCTGTCTGTTCTTCCCTAGCCCACATTTGCAGCTGCTGTTGCTAACTCAATGGCTAGGAGGTATCACTTCTGTAGTGAATAAGAGTTCAAAGTTCATACCATTCGCAACCAAAGCTCACGCTGAGGTTGGCTTAGTTCTGTAGTTGATATTTTAGTCCTTTTAACGCAGAGGCTGCAGACCTCACATACTTGGAACAGGAGGTTACATTTTCGCCAAGGCTTAATATAGTGGAGCGAAAAGTTTTATAACCCATGTCTCTTCACAGGGGCGGGCCACTGATTGAGCAGAGCCCTACCTTATGAAAATCCAAATCTCTCATTTGGAAGCTAAAATTACATTTAATCTCTTTACCAATAATTGTATAATCAAACATTTAAATTGAACAACAATTCCATGTGAATCCGATAACTACAATGTGCAGACTTTCCACTGTAGAGTTTATGTCATCCTATCATTGATGAGAATGTCTCAGATGACAACCGAACTGACATCATATTTATTAAGTACCACCGCATATATTCAATTGGTCGGATTATCAGAATATAGTTAATTTTCCCCCACCTTCTGATGTTCCCAGAATCTATGTTAACCAAGGGATTTTCAAATGTCACATTAGTAGGGTAGAGAGAGGAAAAAGGGGGGAAGAGGTATTTATGACTGTCATAAACCTTCCCCCAGGCCAACGTCATGACACTTCATAATTACAGTGAAAACAAGTTTTTTTGAAAATGTTGTAAATTTAGTGAAAGTGAAATACAGAAATATCAAATTTACATAAGTATTCACACCCCTGAGTCAATACATTAGAATCACCTTTGGCAGCGATTACAGCTGAGTCTTTCTGGGTAAGTCTCTGAGAGCTTTGTACACCTGGATTATGCAATATTTACACATTATTCTTTAGCAAATTCTTCAAGATCTATCAAATTGGTTGTTGATCATTACTAGGCAGCCATTTTCAAGTCTTGCCATTGATTTTCAAGCAGATTTTAGTCAAAACTGTAACTAGGCCACTCAGGAACATTCAAGGTCATCTTGGTAAGCAACTCCAGTGTATATATGACCTTGTGTTTTAGGCTATTGTCCTGCTTAAAGGTGAATTTGTCTCCCAGTGTCTGTTGGAAAGCAGACTGAACCAGGTTTTCCTCTAGGATGTGCTTAGCTCTAATTCTGTTTATTTTTATCCTATGCTTGAACATATGAATAGTGGTACTTGTGAATAATATGAATAATGATGTGTTGTGTTTGTTTTGCAGTTTTACTTTAGTGCCTTATTGCAAACAGGATGCATGTTTTAGAATATTTTTTATTCTCCACAGGCTTCTTTCTTTTCACTCTGTCATTTTAGTTTGTATTGTGGAGTAACTACAATGTTGTTGATCCATCCAAATTTTTCCCCCATCACAGCCATTAAACTCTGTAACCGTTTTAAAGTCACCATTGGTCTCATGGTGCTTCATTAGGCCATAATCTATGGATTTAACATGACTGGGAATATAGATATGCATATTTTGGTGTAATGTCTGCTTCCAACTCACACTCTCATACACGTAGATCCCCTGAACGCAGCTCACTTTCCAGCCCACACTCGCACACATAGATCCCCTGAACGCAGCTCACTCTCCAGATCCCAATCACCTGCATTCTGATCACCTGTTCCCACACCTGTATGTAATTTACACACACTATTTAGTTCAGTTCTTTGCACTGCATCTTTGTGAAGTTTGTTCACAAAGATGTTTGTTTTTGACACAGTTCTCTTTGGAGCTCTGTTTTTCCCGGCATTACTCCTCCTGTGTATGATAGGCAGGCCAGCAAAAACTAACGACGCCTTTTTCCTATTCCCTGCCTGTACTTTAGCCTATCGGATTTCCTGTTATTCACTTATTTCCTGATCTCCCGGGCGACGTTACTAGCCTTTTCCCTGCCTATACTGTTTCCTTTTGGACCCCCTGTGTATGACTTGCTGCCTGCCCCTGGACCCAGCTACCTGCCTCCTCCTGTGGTCCTTGAACATTAAAACACCTGCTGCGCCCTGCGCTTGAAACCAGCTCTCTGTCCCCCTCGTGTTAATTTCAGTTGGTCAAAGATACCTTAAAAAATGTAGGGACGTGGATCAGAAAACCAGTCAGTATCTGGTGTGACCACCATTTGCCTCATGCTGTGCGACACACCTCCTTCGCATAGAGTTGATCAGGCTGTTGGTTGTGGCCTGTGGAATGTTGTCCTACTCCTCTTCAATGGCTGTGCGTAGCTGCTGGATATTGGCAGAATTGGAACACGCTGTCGTACACGTTGATCCAGAGCATCCCAAACATGCTCAATTGGTGACCTGTCTGGTGAGTATGCAGGCCATGGAAGAACTGGGAAATGTTCAGCATTTTCAGGAATTGTGCATAGATCCTTGCGACGTGCAGCCATGCATTATTATGCTAAAACATGAGGTGATGGCTGCGGATGAATGACACGACAATGTACCTCAGGATCTCGTTACTGTATCTCTGTGCTTTCAAATTGCCAATGATAAAATGCAATTGTGTTTGATGTCCGTTGCTTATGCCTGCCCATACCATAACCCCACCGCCACTATGGGGCACTCTGTTCACAACGTTGACATCAGCAAACTGCTTTTTGTGCGTATGGAAAATGTCTGGGATCTTTTATTTCAGGTCATGAAACAGGGGACCAACACTTTAAATGTTGTGTTCAAATTGTTGTTCAGTGTACTAGTGGAGGCTCCTCAGAGGATGAAGGGGAGGACCATCCTCCTCAGTGAATTTCATAAAAATAGTGAAACATTTCAAATGTTATTATCCTTTTTAGATAAAACTAAACAAAATATATTCACCTCACCAAATAATTTATTAAAACACACGGTTTTGCAATAAAGGTCTACGTTGTCTCAACAGGACTGTAGGGTAGCGCCATGGTGTAGCTGGAGGACAGCTAGCTTCTGTCCTCCTCTGGGTACATTGACTTCAATACAAAATCTAGGAGGCTCATGGTTCTCACCGCATTCCATTGACTTACACATTAATTATGACAACATCCAGAGGACATCCTCCAACTTGTCAGAGCTCTTGCAGCATGAACTGACATGTTGTCCACCCAATCAAAGGATCAGAGAATGAATGTTTACATGTGGCGCGTGATCAGGGGTGTATTCATTCCACTGATTCTGTTGAAAAAACTTTTTTTTAAACGGAAGCAACAGAACGCAACGGGGATAAACATACCTGAATTTGTCCTATAGAAACTCTTGTATTCAACTGTTGGACTAATGATTACACCATAGGTAAGCTAGATGCAGGCAAGACTGTGCAAGGTGGTATTGAATGTGTCATTGTCTGTCCATCCCCTCAAATTTTCCCCTCGACCTGTGTGCACCTACGTTGTAAACTTTAATTCATTGGCTAGGTTGTAGCAACCTCATGATAGGTATAGGGAAAATTTGAGTATCATTTAGTAGCCTAAACCTATCGATGTTACATTGAATGACAGTCATCCAATTTGGTGTAATAGAAATAAGGCCATTCTCCAAAAAATAATGATCGTCCATCTTAAACTATACAGACCGCCACTGTACCAATAGGTGCCCTTCTTTGCAAGACATTGGAAAACTTCCCTGGTCTTTGTGGTTGAATCTGTGTTTGAAATGCACTGCTTGACTGAGGGACCTTACAATTATCTATATTTGTGGGTTACAGAGGTGAGGTAGTCATTCAAAAATAATGTTAAACACTATTATTGTAGGCCTCCCGGGTGGCGCAGTGGTTAAGGGCGCTGTACTGCAGCGCCAGCTGTGCCATCAGAGACTCTGGGTTCGTGGCCAGGCTCTGTCGTAACCGGCCGCGACCGGGAGGTCCATGGGGCGACGCACAATTGGCCTAGCGGTCGCCCGGGTTAGGGAGGGGTTGACCGATAGGGATATCCTTGTCTCATCGCGCACCAGCGACTCCTGTGGTGGGCCGAGCGCAGTGCACGCTAACCAAGGTTCCTCCGACACATTGGTGCGGCTGGCTTCCGGGTTGGATGCGCGCTGTGTTAAGAAGCAGTGCGGTTTGGTTGGGTTGCGTATCGGAGGATGCATGACTTTCAACCTTCGTCTCTCCCGAGCCAGTACGGGAGTTGTAGCGATGAGATAGATAGTAGCTACTAAAAACAATTGGATACCACGAAATTGGGTAAAAAAATACAAAAAATACACTATTGTACACAGAGTGAGTCCATGCAACTTTCTATTTGACATATTAAGCAAATTTCTACTCTTGAACATATTTAGGCTTGCCATAACAAAGTGGTTGAATGCTTATTTACTTTTCATTTTGTATTCATTTCTAAAAACATCATTCCACTTTGACATTATGGGGTATTTTGTGTAGGCCAGAGACACAAAATCTCAATTTAATCTATTTTAAATTCATGCTGTATCACAACAAAATGTGGAAAAGGTCAAGGGGTGTGAATACTTTCTGAAGGCACTGTATGCACAGGAAACCAGTCTCCCCTCCCCCATTCTCTAATTTGCAAGCCTGTGTGTTGTTGTTGGTGTGATTTGTTAGGGGATTCCATTGCAGCTGCAAGGGCTCTCTCACTTTGCAAACCAGTTTAGGCTGATGTTTATTCAACTGTACATCACCTGAGGACACCAGCCCAAGGGCACAGACAACACCAAAATTGATACACATGCACAAGGAAATGAGTCAGTCTATCAATGACATTTCCCTGTCTACGAAATGCTCTTTTACAAGACTAGACGGCTAAATGGATATAAAGGGGATTGTTTTTACTCTGTCAGATGCTATTTTACATAGGCCTAATGTCTCCTTTCCTTTTCATGAAACCATTTCCTGTCTAGGTGTAAATGCATCTCCCTTCAAACAAATAACTAATGTGTTGAACTGGCACTACAACAGCAATGACAGCTATTACAGGTTCCCCACTCAGATTCTAAATATAGACTTTGTTATTAACCCGATGAACCGTATTACATTACATCCATTGTGGAAACATTAAATTGATTAAAGTATGGACAAAGTGATGAGGAAAAAAGGCGGACAGGCTGCAGATATGTTTATGTAAGGCATGTGTGCATGCCTGAGTGTGTGCGAGATCGCGTGTGAACCACACAGCTTACCTGCAGGGACTGAAGCGAGTCAGAGTTGGTGTCACAGTACAGGATGATGTTGTTGGCCATACTGAAGCTCTCCCTCACACCCAGGTGGTAGAACAGGGAGGGCTGGCGGAAAGCGTCCGTCATCTCCACCACAGCTATGTCTGTGAGGGACAGAGATAGCCTGTTAGTGGGCTTAACACTGAACAACTGTACCTAAGTCTACAGTATAACATACAGTATGTTATGCCTATAACGTATTGTAGCCTACTATATAGTTTCTTCACATTTACCAATTTGTTTAAGTGTCAAATGAAATAAGATGAGATTGATGCTTCCTGATGGGACAATAATGCCTGTACAGTTGTTTTGGAGTAGGATCTTCAATTTGCCCAAATTGTCATTTTTGGACCAGACTGTGACATCACAAAATCTTCCAAAAGAAAAGGTCAAAATAACATTGTCTGGTATTGGGTGTGGTTTTTACAGAAGTATGGGGTGTGGTTGGGGTGTGGTTTTTACAGAAGTATGGGGTGTGGTTGGGGTGTGGTTTTTACAGAAGTCCCTCTGGTACCACTGACTGATAACAGCACAAATAAAAGTGGGCTAAAACGGTGCTTCAGTGTTCTGTAATGACAGTGTTCTCCAGAAAGAGAACATTTAACAGACCCACTCCACCTTTTCATGTGCTTCCAAGTTCCCCCTTCCATGTTAACATACACATTACATAGAGCTTGTGATCCCTTCCAATGGAGCGCCCTTTCACGGCATATCCTGGGTTCCAGTCCACTACAGACCCAACGCTAGTCTCACTCACTGAGAACCAAACGTCCACACAAGACAGCCAATGCCAAAAGGATCATCAAAGCAAATAGGCAATCTATTTTAATGTGGTGTGTCTGCTGCTGTGTAGTGACACAAAGAAAGGTCCCAGCGAAGACAGCCTGGCTTAAAATGGGTGGGGTAGGCTATGTACCGCGCTCTCCTTGGAAACTTCTGCCTTATATAAGATTAGGTTTGAGCCAAGGCAAATATTAGCTTACATTAATTATGATTTAGGAACATATAGACATATGGAAAACGTGGTAGACAGTGGCGGTCAGTGACAAGGGAGGATGATTTTTTTTAATGAGCATGGCCTTATTTCTATTACAGCATATTGAATGACTATATTCTATTCCCCCAGCTACCTGGGGCGGCAGGCCTGTAACCGAAAGGTTGCTAGATCTAAATCCCTGAGCTGACAGGGTAAAAATCTGTCGTTCTGCCCCTGAACAAAGCAGGGTCGTCATTGTAAATAAGTATTTGTTCCTAACTAACTTGCCTCGTTAAATAAAGGTAAAATATATATATATATATATTAGGGTGTAATCATTAGTCCAACAGTTGCAAATGAGAGTATCTATTGGATAAACTCAGGTATGTTTATCCCTGTTTGCTTCCGTTTAAGAAACGTTTTTCAACAGAATTGGCAGAATGAACACACCACACCCCTGATCACATGCAAACACAGTTCACTTACATAGCAGCCACATACAAACAGCATGATCGTTTTGCTCGTGGTAGAATTCCTTCTCGCATCTACACGCTCTCCTCTCACCTTTTCCCTTCGCTTGTGAACTTCAGTGCACAAAACCTCTATCTGTGACCAGGCAAAAACAACTTTCCAAGCCAAAACCTTCATATAGCATCCCTCTCTGTTTGAGCCGGGTGTTTGAATAGGCTAAACTAGATCGCTGCATTCACTAGATAAGTGAAAGTGGGTAAAAATACTATGAAATATAGCTCTCTCTCTCTCTTGCTTCTCCTTAATTTTTAAAGAAATACATTTGTTCAACTATTGTCTTTTGCTCTCTTTGAGTCAACTACTCACCACATTTTATGCACTGCAGTTCTATTAAGTTGCTTATGCTTTCAGTACAAGATTCATTCTCGGATCCTTTGATTGGGTGGACAACATGTCAGTTCATGCTGCAAGAGCTCCGATAGGTTGGAGGATGTCCTCCGGAAGTTGTCATAATTACTGTATAAGTCTATGGAAGTGGAGGAGGACCATGAGTAACCTAGGTTTTGTATTGAAGTCAATGTACCCAGATGAGGACGGAAACTAGCTGTCCTCCGGCTACATCATGGTGCTACCCTACAGAGTGCTGTTGAAGCTACAGTAGATCTTCATTGCAAAACAGTATGTTTTAATCAATTATTTGGAATTATGAAAATTCACTAAGAAGGATGGTCCTCCCCTCAATGTAAATTGTCCGGGTGGCCATTTGATTAATTGTTGATTAAGCAAGACCTAGACTTGGCGCTCCGGTACAGCTTATCGTGCGGTAGCAGAGAGAACAGTCTATGAGTTGGGTGACTTGAGTCTTTGACCATTTTTTGGGCCTTCCTCTAACACTGCCTAGTATATAGGTCATGGATGGCAGGCCCCAGTGATATGCTGGGCTGTACGCAGTACCCTTTGTGGTGCCTTACGGTCGGATGCCGAGCAGTTGCCATAACAGGCGGTGATGCAACTGGTCAGGATGCTCTCGATGGTGGAGCTGTATAAATTTGAGGATCTGGAGACCAATGGCAAATCTTTTCAGTCTCCTGAGGGGGAAAAGGTGTTGTCGTGCCCTTTTCACGACTGTCTTGGTGTGTTTGGACCATGATAGTTTGTTGGTGAGGTGGACACCAAAGAACTTGAAACTCTCGACCCGCTCCACTACAGCCCCATCGGTGATCAGGCCTACCACTGTTGTGTCGTCAGCAAACTTAATGATGGTGTTGGAAATGTGCTGGGCCATGCAGTTGTGGGTGAACAGGGATTACAGGAGGGGACTAAGCACGCACCCATGAGGGGCCCCAGTGTTGAGGATCAGCGTGGCAGATGTGTTGTTACCTTCGCTTACCAACTGGGTGTGGCCCGTCAGGAAGTCCAGTATCCAGTTGCAGAGGGAGGTGTTTAGTCCCAGGGTCCGTAGCTTAGTGATGAGCTTTGTGGGCACTATGGTGTTGAAAGCTGAGCTGTAGTCAATGAGCATTCTCACATAGGTGTAATATATTTCTGTATTTCAGTCTTTTCTTCAAGCAAATTACAGGGATTTGGGCCTGGTCTCGGAGAAGCAGTATATCCTTCGGGCAGTGTGGAGTGCGATTGAGAATGCGTCATCTCTGGATCTGTTTGGGCGGTATGCATTCATGACTTCCGACATAAGTGCTACTGAGCAGTAGTCATTTAGGCAGGTTACCTTCACTTTCTTGGCCACTGGGACTATGGAGGTCTACTTGAAAAATGTTGGTATTACAGACTCCGACAGGGAGAGGTTGAAAATGTCAGTGAAGACACTTGCCAGTTGGTCAGCGCATGCTCGGAGTACACGTCCTGGTAATCCATCTGGCCCTGCGGCCTTGTGAATGTTGACCTGTTTAAAGGTCTTACTCAAATCGTCTACAGAAAGCCATCACAGTCATCCGGAACAGCTGATGCTCTCATGCATGTTTCAGTGTTGTCTCGAAGCGAGCATAAAAGTAATTTAGCTCGTCTGGTAGGCTCGTGTCACTGGGCAGCTCGCGGCTGTGGTTTTCTTTGTAGTCTGTAGTAGTTTGCAAGCCCTGCCACATCTGACGAGCGTCGGAGCCGGTGTAGTACGATTCGATCTTATTCCTGTATTGATCAATATCGATCTTATTGCCTGTTTGATGGTTTGTCGGGGGGCATAGAGGGATTTCTTATAAGCTTCCAGTTAGAGTCCCGCACCTTGAAAGTGGCAGCTCTACCCTTTAGCTGAGTGTGGATGTTGCCTGTAATCAATGGCTTCTGGTTGGGGTATGTACATACAGTCACTGTTGGGACGACATCATCGATGGACTTATCGATGAAGCCAGTGACTGATGTGGTGTACTCCTCAATGCCATCAGAAGAAGTGTACATACAGTCACTGTTGGGACGACATCATCGATGGACTTATCGATGAAGCCAGTGACTGATGTGGTGTACTCCTCAATGCCATCAGAAGAAGTGTTTAAGTTGAGCGTGCCGTGCCTGCTTCTATAAATAAACTCTCATAGGAAAGCATGCAGGGTACTTTCACAATGGTTATTCAGCAGTTTGGAAACCCTGCCCAAAAATAAGAAATACTACTTTATTTTTTAGAAATGAGTGCAATATGGAGGAAGGAGACAAGCCCCCAACCCGACAGGAAATGTGAGTAATCTTGCAGAAAGAATCCTCGGCTTTTGATACTTTAGTTTCTGTTCACACTAGCATATTTCAGAGATTGAGTACCATGGCCCAGGGGGAAAGTGCAAGAACAGAATTAGAATTGATCCCATCCAGGTTGACACACAGGGAGCTGCTTACTACGTTGCCAGTTGCCTCAACTAGCCTCACACTTCCCGATTGGCATCTTGTAAAAGAAAAAAATGAACCAAGAGAACTTGATTTTAACAAGAGGGATTTGTTTTCTGTCAAATGAATGATCTTAATCCGATTTACCTTCAATTACACAAATATCATCTGGCAACAGCACCAGGAACAGATCACCTGGCAACAGCACCAAGAAGACACATTTGAGAAGTCATGCAATAACTGTGATGGTCATGGAATTTTGGGGTTTGGTTATTTGGTGGGCAAATATCCACGGTCAAAGCAATAACTGTTCAAATAGCTCTATTAAGGTGTGCAATGTTCTCCTCTCATCCCTGTCTGCTTGTAGTGTGCAGCTGTTGCACACACACTGAGTTTACTTAACATTAAGAACACCTTTCCATGATAGACTGACCAGGTGAATCCAGGTGAAAGCTATGATCCCTTATTGATGTCACTTATTAAATCCACTTCAATCCGTGTGGATGATGGTGAGGAGACAGGTTAAAGAAGGATTTCTAAGCCTTGCGACAATTGAAACATGAATTGAAAGTGAATGGACAAAGCAAAAGATTTAAGTGCCTTTGAACAGGGTATGGTAGTAGGTGCCAGGCGCACATGTTTTTGTCAAGAACTGCAACGCTGCTGGCTTTTTCACGCTCAACATTTTCCGTGTGTATCAAGAACGGTCCATCACCCAAAGGACATTGAGCCAACTTGACACATCTGTAGGAAGCATTGGAGTCATCATGGGCCAGCATCCCTGTGGAACGCTTACGACACGATGAATTGAGGCAGTTCTGAGGGCAAAAGGGGGGGACTCAATATTAGGAAGGTGTTCTTAATGTTTTGTCCAGTCAGTGTATTTTACGTTTCCTAGCCTAGCATTGATTTCAACTTCAGTTTTCATCACTTTGTCTCAGATTCACATTCACTTATAAATGTCCACACTCACCAAGAATGAGATTTGGTAGTTCATTTCAATAAAAATAGTGGCTTTTAGCATTGTTCTTGCATATTTACAAACCGGACAAAACATATAGCCAGAGCACTATGCATAAGGTAGTACACACACAGATCGTGTTACAGCATCAAAGGGATCGCATTTAAGGAGAGAGCGCATTTTTAAGGAGAGAGCACATTTTTAAGGAGAGAGCGCACATTGGAAGAAGGAGACAGCGACAGTTCGATGGATTAAGGTAGAAAAACAATTGGTTATAATAATCATTCATTTATCCTACTGCTATTTGGTATATTGGATATATTTACTTAAAAATACAATAAAATGTATGTATTACAAAGGTTATGACTGTTATTTTATTTTATTTACTGACTCCCTAATCATGCTAATATTAATCTGAATCAATCTCAAACACTGCCAATTTCCACAGCCAAAAACTGCTTCCCATGCCTGACACCAACATACCCAAACTGCTGATAAAACCTGACTGAGTACTTTGATCAACCAACACTCTACACCACTCTATTTTTCCAATAAAGACTGGATTCCCTGGACAGTAGTGCGGCTGGTGATACAATTTCTCCTGACCTGATGCTCTGTAGCCCACATGGACCGCGACCATACACATGAGCATGGATAAACAACTTAGTTGACAACCAATGGGAGCAGAGGACGACAGCCGCCAGCCAACCTTCAGGTCAGACCAAAGTGCATGTAGGATCTTGTGCAGGAATCCTCTGGCTGTCAAATCAAGGCTGAATGTGATATGTGTAAGGCTATATGGTAATGTAGAGTGACTGATAACCTTTGAATCCAATACTCTATAAGTCCTTCTCCAAAATAGCATGAGCTCTTATTCAATGACACCAACTTGATTTTACATTTAATATTATATTTAAATTAATACAAAAGCCACTTGGTATCATATGAGTTTAAAGAATGTTGTTTGGGGACTGGTGTTCCCTCCAGAAGAGATGTACTGTATCACAACAACAGTTCACTGTTTCCTTTATGAAAACCTCCCTCCAGGAATATGATGCTGCAGTTCAGTACTTCCTTTTGGGATGAACTGAAATGAGTAGGGGACGGGTGAGGGTGAAACATCAGACTTTCTTGTCTAGAGATTTACATGGTAGGATTTGGGATGTAATAGATACAGACTCTTACAATGGCAAACAGACCAACTAAACTGAATGGAACACACACTGGGCCCCTGCTGTGAGGTACAGAAACACATTTAGTCAGTCAGTCAATGGTTCAGATCAGCTCACAGTGGAGCGACATTAGTTGGGGGATAAACAATGACTTTTATCAAGGTAATACTGTTCTCAGAATCATTTTTAACATGACTAATATCTCTACCCAGCACAGTTACAGGTCACCGCAAGAGTGTTGTCCTCGACACCAACATACAGTAAAAAAGCTTTAAAACCTTTACACCTTTTAAACAGAAGCCTACACCACCAGCTCACCTCATGTGGCTTGAACATGTGGTTTGACCTTTATCTATTGATGTGATTGATTTATTTAACCTTTATTTTGACAGGGAAGTCATACTGAGACCAGGGTGTATTTTACAGATGAGCCCTGCAGAAATACATTAAACACGTACAGTGCATTGGGAAAGTATTCAGACCCCTTCCTTTTTTCCACATTTTGTTACGTTACAGCTTTAAACTAAAATGGATCAAATTAAGCTCAGGTGCATCTTGTTTCATTGATCATCCTTGAGATGTTTCTATAACTTTTTTAAATGTTTTTTTTTTTAATAATGGGTGGATCAGCTTAATATTACAGAAATAATGTTGCTTCCATCAATGTAATTGTCTGCATCATTTCCAATCCCCCATATATATTTTTTGGTAAGTATTTATATCCATATACATACACGCATGCATACATATACACATATATACATATACATTCCTATATAGACCTACATACTTTTTTTTAGAATATATAGTGGGGCAAAAAAGTATTTAGTCAGCCACCAATTGTGCAAGTTCTCCCACTTAAAAAGATGATGAAAATTACAGGCCTCTCTCATAGGTACACTTCAACTATGACAGACAAAATTAGAAAAGAAATCCAGAAAATCACATTGTAGGATTTTTTATGCATTTATTTGCAAATTATGGTGGAAAATAAGTATTTGGTCAATAACAAAAGTTGATCTCAATACTTTGTTATATACCCTTTGTTGGGAATGACAGAGGTCAAATGTTTTCTGTAAGTCTTCACAAGGTTTTCACACACTGTTGCTGGTATTTTGGCCCATTCCTCCATGCAGATCTCCTCTAGAGCAGTGATGTTTTGGGGCTGTTGCTAGGCAACCCGGACTTTCAACTCTCTCCAAAGATTTTCTATGGGGTTGAGATCTGGAGACTGGCTAGGCCACTCCAGGACCTTGAAATGCTTCTTACGAAGCCACTCCTTCGTTGCCCGGGCGGTGTGTTTGGGATCATTGTCATGCTGAAAGACCCAGCCACGTTTCATCTTCAATGCCCTTGCTGATGGAAGGAGGTTTTCACTCAAAATCTCATGATACATGGCCCCATTCATTCTTTCCTTTACACGGATCAATCGTCCTGGTCCCTTTGCAGAAAAACAGCCCCAAATCATGAGGTTTCCACCCCCATGCTTCACAGTAGGTATGGTGTTCTTTGGATGCAACTCAGGATTCTTTGTCCTCCAAACACGACGAGTTGAGTTTTTACCAAAAAGTTATATTTTGGTTTCATCTGACCATATGACATTCTCCCAATCTTCTTCTGGATCATCCAAATGCTCTCTAACAAACTTCAGACGGGCCTGGACATGTACTGGCTTAAGCAGGGGGACACGTCTGGCACTGCAGGATTTGAGTCCCTGGCGGCGTAGTGTGTTACTGATGGTAGGCTTTGTTACTTTGGTCCCAGCTCTCTGCAGGTCATTCACTAGGTCCCCCCGTGTGGTTCTGGGATTTTTGCTCACCGTTCTTGTGATCATTTTGACCCCACGGGGTGAGATCTTGCGTGGAGCCCCAGATCGAGGGAGATTATCAGTGGTCTTGTATGTCTTCCATTTCCTAATAATTGCTCCCACAGTTGATTTCTTCAAACCAAGCTGCTTACCTATTGCAGATTCAGTCTTCCCAGCCTGGTGCAGGTCTCCAATTATGTTTCTGGTGTCCTTTGACAGCTCTTTGGTCTTGGCCATAGTGGAGTTTGGAGTGTGACTGTTTGAGGTTGTGGACAGGTGTCTTTTATACTGATAACAAGTTCAAACAGGTGCCATTAATACAGGTAACGAGTGGAGGACAGAGGAGCCTCTTAAAGAAGAAGTTACAGGTCTGTGAGAGCCAGAAATCTTGCTTGTTTGTAGGTGACCAAATAGTTATTTTCCACCATAATTTGCAAATACATTCATTAAAAATCCTACAATGTGATTTTCTGGATTTTTTCCCCCTCATTTTGTCTGTCATAGTTGAAGTGTACCTATGATGAAAATTACAGGCCTCTCTCATCTTTTTAAGTGGGAGAACTTGCACAATTGGTGGGTGACTAAATACTTTTTTGCCCCACTGTACCTTTATGATTCCCCACAAATCCTACCACCCTTCCAATAAACACTTAGGCTTCTACCTTCAGTTGATATATCTTTTATACATTTTACAGACACAATCTATTTTACAATATTTATATTTTGTTTGTTTTTAGTCCTTCCTCTATTTCTGATGTCCATCCAGTTTGATTTCTATTTGTAACTGTGCTATTTCAGAAAATTTCTGAACCTATATACATTTTACAGACCCTGTATGTTTTACATTGGTTATCTTGTTATTAGTCCCACCCTTCAGCTCCATTCAACCTCTCCCATCTATCTCTCAACATCATCCATTTTGGATTTCTATTTGCCATATATTTTTCAACTGTGCAGTGATGCTTCACAAAAGTAGTGAACCTTTCTATTCTCATAGCTTCTTTAGATTGTAAATTTAAAATTGAGCTAAAATAATTATTATATTATTGATTGATTGATTATGGCTTTTCAAATCATCCAGTATTGCTATCTGCAGCATTAGTTCCAGGCAATGTTGAAATTCTTCAGCCATTCCTGGACCTGTGACCAAAAACGAGCTACATATGGACAATACCAAAATAAATCAAATTAAGCTCAGGTGCATCTTGTTTCATTGATCATCCTTGAGATGTTTCTATAACTTGATTGGAGTTCACCAGTGGTAAATTAAACTGATATACACTATCGTTCAAAAGTTTGGGGTCACTTAGAAATGTCCTTGTTTTTGAAAGAAAAACACATTTTTCATCCATTGAAATAACATAAAATTGATCAGAAATACAGTGTAGACATTATTAGTGTTGTAAATGAGTATTGTAGCTGGAAACAGCAGATTTTGTATGGAATATCTACATAGCCGTACAGAGGCCCCTTTATCAGCAACCATCACTCCTGTGTTCCAATGGCAAGTTGTGTTAGCTAATCCAAGTTTATAATTTTAAAAGGCTAATTGATCATTAGAAAACCCTTTTGAAATTATGTTAGCACAGCTGAAACGGTTGTTCTGATTAAAGAAGCAATCAAATTGGCCTTCTTTAGACTAGTTGAGTATCTGGAGCACCAGCATTTGTGGGTTCGATTACAGGCTCAAAATGGCCAGAAACAGAGATCTTTCTTCTGAAACTCGTCAGTCTATTCTTGTTCTGAGAAATTAAGGCTATTCCATGCGAGAAATTGCCAAGAAACTGAAGATCTCGTACAACGCTGTGTACTACTCCCTTCACAGAACAGCGCAAACTGTCTCTAACCAGAATAGAAAGAGGAGTGGGAGGCCCCGGTGCACAACTGAGCAAGAGGACAAGTACGTTAGTGTCTAGTTTGAGAAACAGATGCCTCACAAGTCCTCAACTGGCAGCTTCATTAAATAGTACCCGCAAAACACCAGTCTCAACGTCAACAGTGAAGAGGCGACTCCGGGATGCTGGCCTTCTAGGCAGAGTTGCAAAGAACCCATGATGACAAAGGAGGTTGTCATTATGGGTTATTGTGTCTAGATTGATGAGGTGGTAAAACGATTTAATAAATTTTAGAATAAGGCTGTAACATAACAAAATGTTTTTCTGAATACTTTCTGAATGCACCGTACAATATATAAAATGACAAAACATATTAAGAAAAACAGACACATTTATCAACATAGAGGTCTCCGATCATTAGACTGAACTGACCAAGGGCGACCAGAACATCTCATGTCTGGGTTATGTCAATAGCCACTGCTGCGTATACTCAGCCAGATCACAACATATGAATATCAAACATGGATCAGAACAGCTATTTGATATACTGTGAACATGTGTTTCCACTTGCACATTCCTGATGCACTTATTTACATGTTCTGTGAATGCTCCTTTCTTATGTCATTCAAAATGTGGGAATTCATGGCAGTTCAGCTTTTCCAAAAAAGGAGTGAAGTGGTCAGGCATCTAGTTCATTGTATACAAAATATTTTTTTTCTCTCTCTTTCCTTGTGATTCCACTCCTAAAATGTCCTGTTGTAGGAACATGATAAAGACGTTGGCAATCTTTAGGGAGCTTCTGTCATTTCAACAAAGCTTGTGGACATTTTGAACAGATACAAAAAGGGTTTCTGGGAACCACTTCCCAGCTCCCATGAGAAGTATACAGAAAATTCCACAGAGGCCCTGTGGAAAATAGCCAAACCAAAAAAAGGGAACATATTGAGTTCTGTTTACACCACCAATAATGTTATGTTATGACAACCAACAACGGGTAAGCTGTGATGTCAGCTAAGTCTATACAACACAGGTGTTTTATAATTTCTTCACCTAGAAAATGTCCTATTGTATTATGGAGTATACAAAACACCTGATCTTTCCATGACAGACTGTGAAAGCTATGATCCCTGATTGATTTCCCTTGTTAAATCCACTTCAATCAGTGTAGCTGAAGGGGAGGACACAGGTTAAAGAATGATTTCTAAGCCTTGAGACATGGATTGTGTATGTGTGCCATTCAGATTCAATGGGTAAGACAAAATATTTAAGTGCCTTTGAAGGGGTATGGTAGTAGGTGCCAAGCACACTGGTTTGTGTCAAGAACTGCAACGCTGCTAGGTTTTTCACACTCAACAGTTTCCTGTGTGTATCAAGAATGGTCCATCACTAGGGCTGTTACGGCGACCGTATTACCACTTCACCAGGGGTCACAAGTCATGATGGCAGTCAAATTCCGCGTGACTGTTTAGTCACAGTAATTAGGTTTCTCCAAGCTCTGATACTGCTGATGGTCATAAGTAGCCTACCAAACTTGCTAACTGCCTGGTACTCAGCACTCTATAGTCTCACTAATCACTCTGACATCAATGCGAAAGTGGTCATAAATCTAATCAAACACTTCATGAGAGCCCAAGAGCTCATGTTGCGCAACATTTTTATAGGCTATGCAATTGCGTGAGAAAACAGAGTGTTGGCCTCTATTAAAAAGAGGAGGATCCCATCAGCTTTCTATAGGCTAAGTCTACTATATTTATACTGAACAAAAATATAAAAGCAACATGCAACAATTTCAAATATTTTACTGAGTTACAGTTCATATAAGGAAATCGGTCAATTGAAATAAATGTAATAGGCCCTAATTTATGGATTTCACATGACTGGGCAGGGGTGCAGCAATGGGTGAGCATTGGAGGGCATAGGCCCACCCACTTGGCAGCCATGCCCACCCACTGGGGAGCCAGGCCCAGCCAATCAGAATGATCATTCTGTTTAATCAGCTTCTTGATATGCCACACCTGTTAGGTGGATGGATTATTTTGGCAAAGGAGAAATACTCACTAACACAGATGTAAACAAATTTGTGCTCAACATTTGAGAGAAATAAGCTTTTTTGTGAGTATGGAAAATGTCTGGGATTTTTTTTTACCAGCTCATAAAACATAGGACCAAAACTACATGTTGCGTTTATATTTTTGTTCAGTGTATTTCTCAACTTTCCTAATATTAAGCACATTGCTTCTCTTTACAACAGGAGTATAGCCTAGCTGGCTGGCATGAAAATTAACAACGGGAAAAGCATCCTCAATTTGCTATTGATGATGCTATTACATAGATGACATGTCTTTTTTTCCCCTGCCCCTGTTTCAAGCTGGTGCATGATATTGGTCCTTTCTAAATCAAAACAAACTTCACACATATTATTTAGTATGTGTAATGACAATATTAAATCAAAAACAGTCTGATGGGTGGCAATATTAGCCTATCACTTGTGAATGATATATTATTACTTGTGAATGATGCCCAGCTTATGTGCAGTAAGGCAAGAAACAGCTAATGTCGACTTTAAATTTTTTTTTTTACAAATCATAGTCGCACACCTCATGTAACCTAGCCCTAGGCTTATTTGTTTTCATAAGGTTTGTATTACAACTAAATGGCCAAAAAACGTCTTAAAATGAAGCCCATTAATCCACTTTACAATGGATGTAGAGCCTAACAGGCATACATTCGCAACACATGAGTTTCAAGTTTGAGGAAGATAATTTTCACCATAAAAATGTACCTTTTATAATAGCATGACATGCAGAATCGCATTTGAGGTCAATTTTGAGAATGGTGTTTTCCCACTAATTTTCCAACTAATGAGAGACTGAGAGACATGGGCAATATGGCTGGGAATTGCCAGGGACCTCACTATACTTAGGTGCTGATATGATATGTATTACGATTCTATATGCATTGCGATTCAATACTGCAATTTTATTGCGATTTGATGTTCCAAACATATTTCTCACTAGGCTGTCTGCTGCAGAGAGACAAAAGAGAGCTTGTTTGATCAGTCAGGTTAATAAAAGTGTTGAAAACATGTTGGTTCACTATTTAAAAAGAAGATGGATATATTAAATGATAGGATGAAAAATACCTGAGTTTTGACGCAGGCATAGACAACTAGCGCTAGCGAACGCTACCTACAGCTGCAAAAAAATATACAGTACCAATCAAAAGTTGTCACTCCAAGAGTGTGTAAAGCTGTCATCAAGGCAAAGGGTGGCTACTTTGAAGAATCTCAAATATAAAATATATTTCGATTTGTTTAACACTTTTTTTTAGTTACTACGTGATTCCATTTGTGTTATTTTATAGTTGATGTCTTCACTATTATTCTACAATGTAGAAAATAATAAAATAAAGAAACACCCTTGAATGTCTAAACTTTTGACTGGTACTGTATATAATACATATATATATACACACAGTGGGGAGAACAAGTATTTGATACACTGCCGATTTTGCAGGTTTTCCTACTTACAAAGCATGTAGAGGTCTGTAATTTTTATCATAGGTACACTTCAACTGTGAGAGACGGAATCTAAAACAAAAATCCAGAAAATCACATTGTAATGATTTTTAAGTAATTAATTTGCATTTTATTGCATGACATAAGTATTTGATCACCTACCAACCAGTAAGAATTCCGGCTCTCACAGACCTGTTAGTTTTTCTTTAAGAAGCCCTCCTGTTCTCCACTCATTACCTGTATTAACTGCACCTGTTTGAACTCGTTACCTGTATAAAATACACCTGTTCACACACTCAATCAAACAGACTCCAACCTCTCCACAATGGCCAAGACTAGAGAGCTGTGTAAGGACATCAGGGATTAAATGGTAGGCCTGCGCAAGGCTGGGATGTGCTACAGGACAATAGGCAAGCAGCTTGGTGAGAAGGCAACAACTGTTGGCGCAAATATTAGAAGTTCAAGATGACGGTCAACCACCCTCGGTCTGAGGCTCCATGCAAGATCTCACCTTGTGGGGCATCAATGATCATGAGGAAGGTGAGGGCTCAGCCCAGAACTACACGGCAGGACCTGGTCAATGACCTGAAGAGTGCTGAGACCACAGTCTCAAAGAAAACCATTAGTAACACACTACGCCGTCATGGATTAAAATACTGCAGCCCCAGACCGAGGGTGGTTGACCGTCATCTTGAACTTCTTCCACCAATGCAGGTGTCTTCTAGCAGGAGTAGAAGGTCGTGGCTGGGTCTTCCAGCATGACAACGACCCGAAACACACAGCCAGGGCAACTAAGGAGTGGCTCCGTAAGAAGCATCTCAAGGTCCTGGAGTGGCCTAGCCAATCTCCAGACCTGAACCCAATAGAAAATCTTTGGAGGGAGCTGAAAGTCCGTATTGCCCAGCAACAGCCCCAAAACCTGAAGGATCTGGAGAAGGTCTGTATGGAGGAGTGGGCCAAAATCCCTGCTGCAGTGTGTGTAAACCTGGTCAAGAACTACAGGAAACATATGATATCTGTAATTGCAAACAAAGGTTTTTGTACCAAATATTAAGTTCTGCTTTTCTGATGTATCAAATACTTATGTCATGCAATAAAATGCAAATTAATTACTTAAAAATCATACAATGTGATCTTCTGATTACTGCAAAATCAGCAGTGTATCAAATACTTGTTCTCCTCACTGTGTATATATATTTTACAAATCAATACTTGAAGTCAAACAAATGTAATATCATCCAAAAATAAAATTGCAATATGTAATTATCAATCCCCCCCCCCCCCCCCCCCCCCAATCATCACTAATGGGCAAGGAGGGAAATGTACTTTAGTTTGAGTCAAAAGGTTCAGTTCACTTCTGGAGTGTAATGGAAATTTGAACCTCCACCCAAACTAAGCAAAACAATCCATGATGCTAGGGAGCCTCACTTCTAGCAGCACATAATGGTAAAGGAAAATGTGTGTGGGAAAATTATCCCCCTTCCCCACTTTGTGGAGCAAATGAGACATTCCCCCATTGAGACTCTCTAGTGCTCAATGGATTCCAGGTTGACAAATGGCTAGGCTATAGGCATTCTGAAAAGAAGTAGGCTGGGGAAAGTAGTTAATTTAATACTTCTAAACATTGACTTGTAAAACCAGTCACACAATCTTATATGCAGTTTTCTGTGTGCTCATGGCAACCACAATAGAAGCCCCATTAGAGACAACTGGTGTGGCATGTGGATTAATGTGCATGGGCCCATTCCCACTCACTGCAATGGGTATAGAACAGTAGTGAACCTGTTCTACTTTGGTGATATATGGTATGTGTTGTAGGCTGGGGTTTGATGGTTGGAGTTTGATTCAGAAGAATAGACAATGACAAAGGTATATTTGTTTTGTTTCTGATAGTTTGAGGGCAACACATTCAATAGCCCATCACATACATGCTGCATGTCACCACCACCTCGTACCTGCATTATAGAACTGGTCAAGCACACACGTCTCTCCAAAGTCGATCTTTCCAAAGTGTATGATTTCCAGTTTACTTCCCACTGAGTCGCACGCGTCTTTCAGGCAATGCAGGGCCATGTTCTCTGCGGTGTGCGGCTGAGTGAGCTCGCTGTTGACGACATATGCCACCGTGACAGCCCTGCTTTTACATTTCACCGTAGACAACAAGCCGCCACTATCCTTCGGGCAGCTCAGAATATTAGGAATGATGCTTCCGCTGACCACCGAGTCGTGCCAGAATGTCCCAGGGTCGGGAATGGGGGCACCGCTCACGCTGTCTTCCCGGGGGCCAGCAGAGTCCCCGCAGGCACCCCCAGGGCCCGAGCCAGGACCAAAGGAGGGAACCGACAATGATATCCCTTCATCTTGACTCATTTTTTCAACGTCTGTTTTGGTTGACAATCACTCTTACGTGTTCTTATGGATCCTCAGTTGCTCGACATCTCCATACATCCAAAGTCAACATTACGCACGTTTCCTCACATACATTCTATGCACAAGGCATGCAAGATATTTCAACACAGGTAAACAGTCTGGTGATATGGATCCACCTCCTGTATATTCATGTCTGGTTTCGCATGAAATTGTGCAATCTGCAGTAATAAACCAAGATAGTGGGCAATACAACCATTGAAAATCAGTGTTACTGTTAAGTCACGACACATATGCTACTCATATACAGCTAATGATCCTATGGCAAGGAACAGTTACCACTGAATTGTAACATTCTTGTGCATCTCGAAATCGACTCTTCATAGTTTCCGAAGTTAAGCACGAGCGCAGGTTGCAATGGTTACAAACCGACGGTGAGCTTGTTGGTAGATCCACCGTTCTAGGAAGCAGATCAGGGTTGTGTGGAGCACCGCAATCATTTAGAAATCATGCACATAGAATAATTCATGCCAACAAGACAATTATATCCAGTCCCCGAACCTGCCCTATTTCCACTATTATCTTCCCTGCAAAAGCTCACGCACACTGGGTGGAGGTTGAGCGTTGTTTACGGGCGGTGACATGACCAAATTTGGAACAGTTGGCGCGTATTCCCCGTTAAAGCCACAGTCTGCAATTTTTCCAGTAAGAATAAGATTTACAGTAATTTTAACTAATGAACACTCTCCTTGATTTTGAGGTACATGACTTAAAAACAGGTCTACCCTGATTAGAATACTACAAGTATATTACCTTATCATCCATCAATGTTCTTGTAAACACATTATAAATTCAAATCATCTAAAAAATAATACTGCTGCTCTCATGGAATGTCATTCATATACATCACAGTAATCGCTGGCTACAGTATTTGATTTGCACGTGAACATTACACTTGGTCCTAGTGTTATCATTACACCAGAATTTTTACTTCGATACTGATACCAGGTTTAGTATCATGATACTCAATACCACTACGAATCTCAATACCAAAGTGATACCAAAACAATACCAAGATAAAAAACAATAAAAAAGGTGTGTTAGCCAAAGTCTCAGAATGGTACTTGATCCAGACATATATTTTGAGCTCAATATCATTACATTTAAAAAAAAATAGTGAATGAATGCATTAAATGAATCAATTATACAATCACACAATCAATTTGACTGTTTTTTTGTTGTTGTTTTTTTTACCAATATAACTACATACCATAATGATAATAATTGATTTGAATGATAATCTGTAGTCTATTGATACATTGGTGAAATCAAGATTTAGTCTGGCCTATTTACAATACAGGTGAATGAATATTCAATATTTATTGAGTTTGTTTGGACTGATTTCATGGGGCTACAGATGAAAAGCAATATGTTTTCCTTACATTTGGGACATTTAATGTATTGATCAACAACATTTGCATAGAAGAAGCAATCTCGTATTTTATAAAAGAGTGCGCTGTGTCTTTAAGACCCATGACATCATTCACACACGCACTCAGGTCGAGCCTTGAGCAAAGATGATCCATAGAGATAGATAGAGGACTCATCTTTATGTTTGTGCCATTATAGTGTCTGTGACAGCATGGACAGCGCCAGTGAGGCTACAACCCATAGGAATCCCCACACAGTTGATTACTTTCAAAGATATTTATAACTAACCCAAGATAGTTTATCTGTGTTGTTTACAGTTGGAGCAAATTAAGCATAGTGAAATTGATATAATGGCACCGGAGGGGATGGCTGCCAATTTATGGGCTCCTAACCAACTATGCTATTTTGTTTGCTTGTTTGCATTGTTTGTAACTTATTTTGTACGTAATGTTGCTGCTACCGTCTCTTATGACCAAAAAGAGCTTCTGGATATCAGAACAGCGATTACCTTTTGAGGATCTAAGGACCCATGGCAAATCTTTTCAGTCTCCTGAGGGGGAATAAGCGTTGTCGTGTCCTCTTCATGACTGTCTTGGTGTGTTTTGACCATGACCGTTTGTTGGTGATGTGGACACCAAGGAACTTGAAAGTTCTCAACCTGCTCCACTACAGCCCCGTTGATGAGAATCTTATTTGGTCCCATGAAATTGGTCTAAGGCTTCTTAGTTTACAATTCAGTGATGGGTCCCTTTTGTAGGCATGTGGATCAATTTCCAACTGAGTTGGGCTCTCAATTTACTGTTGAGAGTTAGAACAGTAGCAGTGGGGAACCGTAACAGCCTTCTACACCTTCAGATCAGGCCTAAGGATTGATTGTTTTTTCTTTAAATAGAAATGTAATATTTTCTATAATTAAAATTATATTCTGATTTCATCTCTTCAGTTTGTGTTGGAAAGGGTTAACACTGAAGTGAAAAAAAATACCCAATCAATATTTTTCTTTGGTTGTGTCTGGGGAGAAAAATCTAGCTAGCTAAATCAGCCATTGGCTAGGCCCTCAGAAGCTAAACCGAAAACATCTCCCATTCAACTACATTAGGGCATAGTTGTGGAGTGACTGTGAAATCAACCAACCACATTTTTAACTTGCAATGGGTGGGATGGTGTTTAAAATAATGTTGTTGTTTTTTACTTTCTAACTTCTGCCGTTTCTAAGGCCTACATGCAAAGCATGTCACTCCTGAGAGCACAGCTCTAATTCAATTACATTAGGTTACCCACAGAAGCAGGCCAACCAATGTAAAATGCATAAATATGCACCTATTCAATAATATCAATACCTTCTGTATTTGTGTGTTTTCCATAGGTTGTCATGCTTTTTTCTTTCGTTTATTTAAGTAGGAAAGTCAGCTAAAAACACATTCTTATTTTCAATGACAGCCTAGGAACCGTGAGCTAACTGCCTTGTTCAGGGGTAGAATTACAAATCTTTACCTTGTCAGCTTGGCGATTTGATCTTGCAACCTTTGAGTTACCAGTCCAATGCTCCAACCACTAAGCTACCTGCTCCCCTGCTGCCCTATGCTTCTGTTGGTAACCTAATGTAATTTAATCATTCAATAAGGCCATCCAATGTTTTGGGTTCCTAAATGCTACTGCCATATAGTGGTTCATTTGGGACTAAGAAGGTTAGGTTTGGATATAGCTGTATGTAGGCACAAGTGGCTGTAAAATGAGACTAGGTAATAGCCGGTATTGCACTACAGATTTCAGATGTCTATATGTGTAGGCCCATACATTTTTTATTTGTTATTGCATGACCTAATGTCATTTCTATCAAATCTAAGTAGGCTTACTAAGTAAAACACCACAACAACTGGTAAGTAAAACACTATAAGAACAGTTTTTTCATTTAACTAGGCAAGTCAGTTAAGAACAAATTCTTATTTTCAATGACAGCCTAGAAACAGTGGGTTAGCTGCCTGTTCAGGGGCAGAACGAAAGTTTTGTAATTAGTCAGCTCAGGGATTTGAACTTACAACTTTTCAGTTACTAGTCCAACGCTCTAACCACTAGGCTACCCTGCCTCCCCTTAGTAAGTAGACTTACTAAGTAAAACACCACAACAACTGGTAAGTAGACTCACTATGTAAAACATCACAACAACTGGTAAGCAGAATTACTGAGTAAAACACCACAATAACTGATAAGTAGGCTTACTCAGTAAAACACCACAACAACTGGTAATGTACGGTGCTTTATTTCAACCTGTAATTCCTGCAAAATATGCATATTGAGAGCAACAAATAAATAGGTTTTGTATCACATTCCATTAATTACTTTATTTCCCTGCACCTCAAACTTCCCCTACACTAATTCCTTCCTCCTCATAATACTAGACCCTCATTTGGGCAGAGGGGGACCCCTTGTGGTCAGTGTAGCCTACCCGTGTGGTTCCACATTATTTGCCTACCTTCAAGCAAAATATAATTCATAGGGGGTCTATATGGGATTTTAAAACAGCTCCCTTGTGAAATGTTGCTACCTTATTTACATTTAGCTTCAAAGAGATCCTTGAGATGTTCTATTACAACTGTTACAACTGTTGGATCTTGGAACACAAGCATTTGACTTCACCTACAATAACATCTGCTAAATATGTGTATGTGACCAATACAATTTGATATGATTTGATTTGTTTACTCTGACATCATCACAACTGAGAGACAAAAACTCAATAACTTAGCATGTCTAGGTGAATACCCCAGGTCTTTGAATAGACACTGGGGGGTAGTACAGGCACATTCTAAACCCAGCATCCAGGGGCAATGAAGGAAGTGTAAAATGCATGAGCGTTTAGAGAGCTACAAGGGAGAGAATTCTGGAGGGAAAACGTTTACTACAGGTGAAGCACTTTGTTCAAATCATGAGGTACTATTAAAGGGATTTGAATATTATATCTGGCCTGATCCATTTTTTTATCTTCCACATGTGATATCTGATAATCTAACTAGCCTACGGCCTATGTTATCAAAGTTAAAGCCTTTTCAATACCATTGATAAAACACAACACACTATATTGTTGATATAAATGTCTCACACTTTAGTCACCCCCCAACAACAACACGAGCCAGACTAAGGCTAAATTCAGTCAAGATTTTTTTTTTAAAGTAAATAAGTAGATGAAAAGAGCCCTTTGTGGAAAGTCTGAGGGGGATTTACAAGTTTTTCATTTCTTCTGGAAAACAACCAAAGACCCTGCTAATCAGTGACAGGAAAGGGATTTGTGTTAATCAGCCAATTACTGTAAATGTTTTTGTGGCTTATCTTTTGGTATGAGGTAAGTCCCATTTCCCGATCACCATCATAGGTGTCTGTGTTGTCTTAGATGTTTACCCAGGACCAGTTCCGTGTGATGTGAGTTTCCCCAGTGACGGGACACTGATAGTGAGTGTTAAAGCACAACCTATTGGGCATACCACGTCATTTCAACGTGGAAATGTGGGTCATTTTTGTTTGAGAGGTTGATCAAGGAGTTTTCAACCTTTATTCACCCACTCAAAAAGACAGCCAGAAGTTTGTTGTATTCCCAATGTCTTATCACTATGTTTCAACCATCTAAAAGCACAACCAAATTCCAATGGAAAAACAATGTCAGATTTTTTCGTTTAGTTGTCATCTCAATGCATTTTCAACCATTTAAAAGCACAGCGAAGTTCAGATATTTTGTATTTATAAAACAGTTTAATATGTTATCACTGTGCTTCATCATATACTGCAACCAAATGACCTGGATAATAGTTATTGTAGAGATTACATTAAAAGTACATAGTGCAAGTGATCAGTACTGTTCGAGATTCTGCACAGATATTTATATTTGTGAAGATCTCCACAGATCTGCGACCTTTGCGTGTTATTTTCAATATGCACACTTTCTAGGATTACTTAATAAATCAAATCAAATCAAATCAAATCAAATTTATTTATATAGCCCTTCGTACATCAGCTGATATCTCAAAGTGCTGTACAGAAACCCAGCCTAAAACCCCAAACAGCAAGCAATGCAGGTGTAGAAGCACGGTGGCTAGGAAAAACTCCCTAGAAAGGCCAAAACCTAGGAAGAAACCTAGAGAGGAACCAGGCTATGTGGGGTGGCCAGTCCTCTTCTGGCTGTGCCGGGTGGAGATTAAAACAGAACATGGCCAAGATGTTCAAATGTTCATAAATGACCAGCATGGTCGTATAATAATAAGGCAGAACAGTTGAAACTGGAGCAGCAGCACAGTCAGATGGACTGGGGACAGCAAGGAGTCATCATGTCAGGTAGTCCTGGGGCATGGTCCTAGGGCTCAGGTCCTCCGAGAGAGAGAAGGAGAGAATTAGAGAACGCACACTTAGATTCACATAGGACACCGAATAGGACAGGAGAAGTACTCCAGATATAACACACTGACCCTAGCCCTATAAGACTTTTATAGTTACAGTAACCTCAAAATGTGGCCACGGATGAGTTAATCATTTTAAGGTTTAATAAAAACAGTGACATTAGTTTGTAAGATAGCCTTACCTTTAGTCTATTTACTGTATTCCAAAAGTCATATCGAATTGTTTTAGGTTGACAAGCAACCAAATATCAACATTTGAAGGACATGTATATTTTGTGCCACTGACATAGTCTGACTTTAATTTTTTGTATTTTTTTATTTAACTAGGAAAGTCAGTTACGAATAAATAATTATTTTACAATGACGGCCTACCCCGGCCAAACCCTCGCCTAACCCGGACACCGCTGGGACAATTGTGCGCTGCCCTATGGGACTCCTATGAGACTCCCGATCACAGCCGGTTGTGATCCAGCCTGGGATTGAACCAGGGTCTGTAGTGACACCTCTAGCACTGAGATGCTGCGCCACTCGAGAGCTAAATTCCACTTTAATTTCAGGTTGTCTACAAATTCATAAATTATATGTTTGATTCACGTCTCCATCTCAAACAAAAATCATAGTAACAGAATAGGACTAAATCAAACTTTAAATAAAGTTTGATCTAATTTAGCCCAATTCTTTAACTTATATTGTTAGTTGAAATGGAGACGTGAATCCAACATATTCATTACTAAGATGATCAAATTTGACCTCAATCAAAGCTTGAAGAGCTAGTCCTATTTGTATTGTCTACTTTTAGTTGACTTCGCAAATGCTATATAGGCCGAAATAGCATCACACCATTGATCATATAGGACAGAGTATGGTAACATTTCATCTACTCTGTTAAACCTGCCCTTTAGAAAGACTTCGATAGCAACAGTGAATCTATGTAGTTATCAGGAAATCCAGTAGGAGATGCTGCCCAACCTATTGTTTTTGTTCTGATAGTGGATATAACGTTGAAGATCTGACATTGTTTCAAAGGTACAAATTTAACATATTTCATACAAGGGTTGTCCGTGTTGAAAATTGGTTACCATCATTCTGTGGTTGAAATTTCACAACTTTTTGCAAATCCAATGTATTTTCCTCATAGATTCCACATCACAATATGTTGACAAATTATGTTGAAACAGCATTGATTCAACCAGTTTGTTCCCAGTGGGAAGGATGCCACTAAGGCTGCGTTTACACAGGCAGACCAATTCTGATCTTTTTCCACAAATTAATCCAATCAAATCAAATTGATCTATAAAGCCCTTTTTTTCATCAGCAGATGTCACAAAGTGCTTATACAGAAACCCAGCCAAAAACCCCAAACAGCAAGCAATGCAGATGTAGAAGCACGGTGACTAAGAAAAACTCCCTAGAAAGGCAGGAAGAAACCTAGAGAGGAACCAGGCTCTGAGGGGTGGCCAATCCTCTTCTGGCTGTGTTGGTTGGAGATTATAAGAGTACCTGATCGTTCTTCAAGATCTTCAAACATTCACACTGTAGATGACCAGCAGGGTCAAATAATTATCACAGTGATTGTAGAGGGTGCAACAGGTCAGCACCTCAGGAGTAAATGTCAGTTGGTTTTTCATAGGTTGAGACAGCTGGTGCAATAGAGAGAGAGGGACGGGGGTCGAAAACAGCAGGTCTGGGACAAGGTAGCACATCCGGTGAACAGGTCAGGGTGCCATAGCCACATGCAAAACAGCAGAAACTGTATCAGTAGCATGGCCAGGTGGACTGGGGGACTGGGGACAGCCAGGAGTCATCAGGCCAGGTAGTCCTGAGGCATGGTCCTAGGGTTCAGGCCCTCCTGAGAGAGAGAGAGAGATTAGAGGGAGCATACTTAAGTTCCCACAGTACACCAGATAGGACAGACTGACCCTAGCGTCTCGGCACATAGAATATTGCAGCATAGACACTGGAGGCCAATACAGGGGGGGGTCAGGGGACACTGTGGCCCTGTCTGACAATACCCATGGATAGGGCCAACCAGGCAGGATATAACCCCACCCACTTTGCCAAAGCACAGCCCGACACCACGAGAGGGATATCAACAGACCACCAACTTACTACCCTGAGACAAGGTTTAGTATAGCCCACAAAGATCTCCACCACACGAGCCCGAGGGGGCGCAAAACTGGACAATAAGATCATGTCAGTGACACAGCCCACTCAAGTCGAGTACAGCGAAAAAAAACTGGCACGACGTGACGCACCCCTCCTAGGGACGGCATGGAAGAGCACCAGTAAGCCAGTGACTCAGCCCCCGCAATAGGGTCAGAGGCAAAGAATCCCAGTGGAGAGAGGGGAGCCGACCAAGCAGAGACAGCAAGGGCAGTTCGTCACTCCAGTGCCTTGCCGTTCACCTTCGCACCCATGGGCCAGTCTACACTCAATCATAGGACCTACTAAAGTGATAAGTCTTTAATAAAGACTTAAATGTCGAGAACGAGTCTGCGTCTCTCACATGGATAGGCAGACCATTCTGTAAAAATTGAGCTCTATAGGAGAAAGCGCTGCCTCCAGCTGTTTGCTTAGAAATTCTAGGGACAATAAGGAGGTTTGCATCTTGTCACCGTAGCGTACGTGTAGTACAGGAGGCTGCTGAGGGGAGGACGGCTCATAATAAAGGTTAGAACGGAGTGAATGGCATCAATTACATGGATACCAGTCCACTTCAGCTATTACCACAAGCCCATCCTCCCCAATTAAGGTGCCACCAACCTCCTGTGAAGTGTATGCACGGCAAGACCAAATTGGAGAGATACTGTAGGTAGGTGCAAGTCCATGTAATGCTTTGTAGGTTGTAAAACATCAGCCCTAGCCTTAACAGGAAGCCAGTGTAGAGAGGCTAGCACTGGAGTAATATGATTTTGGTTCTTGTCAAGATTCTAGCAGCAGTATTAGCACTAACTGAAGTTTATTTAGTGCTTCATCCGGGTAGCAGGAGAGTAGAGCAGTGCGGTAGTCTAATCTAGAAGTGTCAAAAGCATGGATTAGCTTTTCTGTCAAATGTTTTTTGATTTTTGCAAATTTAAGAAGATGTAAATGATGAATATTTTGACCAACCAGATCAGCTCTTTTTCCAATAATTGTGCAAAAGATCAGAATTGGTCTGCTTGAGACTGCTCCTTTCCTCAGACACTGCCAGAGTCAGTTTCCTCAGTCTGCTGTCTGGTTAGTGTGTAAACACACGGGCAGGACAGGCAGCCTGCCGCTCCCTCCGTGCAGAGAATAGAGAACTCTAGAAAAACGTGTCGGACGTCTGCTGGTGTTGTGGCTAAAAAGTGAGACAGACTACACTTTAGGCTTAGAGACAGGGTGGTCTGACAAAGCATGGACCTGGACCACACACAATCCAATGAGTGGAATGTCAGTGGTCTGACTGCTGTTGTTGAACTGAAAGTGTTAACACGTAACTGCTGTGTAAAAAACATATTAGTGGTTGAAGTCATATGTTAAAGTTTGGGACGACATTGGGGTATGATGAGGGGAGCAGTTATGTAGGGTAGGCTACCTTTTCAAGCTCAGCTGGAACAACATACTGAAAGAGTGGAGCAAAGGAAGGAAAGCATCATGTTTATATAAAAAATATAATATTTTATTCCAAACTACAAAAGTGAAAACATGTAACTTCTTTGTCACACTTCTCAATAAAATAGTATCAAAACTGTCACAGGAACAGTCAAACTCAGCAAATAAGCGATCAATAAACGTATTGAAGCAAGAGAAAAAACAAAAAACAAACGCTTTTTAACTTTAAATTAACTTCAACAACTGTACAACAATATGTACAACATTTACAGCATCAATAATATCTAAAAAAGGAATGAAGCTACAAATCCTCCAGTCTTTTTTGACAAAATACAGATTCCTTCCTTGCAACCTGAATCAGTCAGTCAAAGTCAAACACCTCTTTTCTCAGTGCTGTGGCAAACCCTCAAAGCATGCACACTACGCTCCTTGTCTGGGAGGACGGCTGTTTTTCAGCATGGGATAAACCATGACCTGTCATTAACACTGCAACAGTTAGGCTCTGCAAACAGTGAACTATACACAAGGACACATTCAACTAGCACTCTGGTGCTGTAGCACTCTGGTGGGTAAAGGATTTAAGTGTCTCTACTGGGGTTAAAAGTTTTCACCCTTTGTTACTGCAAGTGCTCTGAGGTTGGAAACGGCCCAGTTAGTTGGATCCACACCACAGTTTAGGGAGAGGGGAACATGGCATCAGCCAATTTGTAACAACAACATAGGTTGTCACATAGTAGAACTATAGTGCAGTATTTTTCCTGGGGCCGCAGGGCAGCCCCCTTGTCTTTAGGGAAAGTGGCCCTAAACATACATCAATTTACTCATACATATATACATTGAATATACGCGTATAGGTTTCTGTCCTTGTACAAAATACAAAATTAGAAAATGAGGAAATAACAAACCAAAAGAAAAACAAATATTGTGCTGCGAGATGAGATGGATATCTGTTGGATTCAAGTTAAGAGTCATTGGTTGTTTTTGCTCTTTGGTGATGTAATTATTTACGCCATGTCTCCAAGCATCTTCTTGTAGTACATGGACTCGAAGATGTCGTTCTCGCCGGGGCAGTTGTAGTGGCACGCACAAGTCTTGATGAACATCATCTGCTTCTTCATGACCTGGCCGTCGGGGCACTTGAACTCCATGGGCAGGGTGGTGGTTCTGTGGGGGGTGCAGCAACGACCATCGGTGCACACGCCGCAGAACTTGGGGCGGTAGGACTTGGTGGTGGTGCAGCCAGAGATCTCAAACTTCATGGGCTTGGACACTCTTGGTGTGCGGATGCATTTCTTTCCCTTCTGTAAGAGCAAAGCAAATTAAAACACAAACATTAGTGACCATTCCTTCATTCTTGATTAGAGGAAGTGTTTCTATTGTAGTGAATGGGTAGGCTAGTTTGGGTCGTGGTTGAAGGATGTCTTTACCCTAATGCTTTGCTCCATGTGGGACTCGCAGGGCCTGACCATACACAGACGGGACTGTTTCTCCAGGCGGCACTCGCGGTTGTCATTGGTGACTCTGGTAGAGATGCCCAGGCCGCAGGTCTTAGAGCAGGCGCTCCACTCAGTGGTCTGGACCAGGCAGTTCTCCCTCATCATGGAGGGGTCAGGCCCGTAGGTCTCCTCCTCTCTGTAAGCTACAGGCAGAGAAGGGGAAGTGACGTTAGACTCTTTATCCCCACACTCAAAAGCTGACCAGATTACATCACTACAATGTAACTGTATGTCCAAGTGTCTAAGACTGAGACTCACCAGCGAGAACAGTGCCCACAAAGCTATTTGTGTGTTGGGGGGCATCGCACACCCACTCCTCGCAGCACTTCCCGGGCACTTTGACGCGGTGGGGCATGGGGCAGTCAGGGCTGGGCAGGCGGATGTCCATGCTGCACAGGGGCACACAGCCCACGGCACCGTCCAGGCACGTGCACTGGTATTTACAGCTGCTCTGGAATGACTCTCCACTCCTGTACACCATCCCTCCGATCACACAGGTGGCGCCACCCTTAGCTGTGGGAGGCGGAGGATAAGAATAGAACGTCACATCTCCAGTCACACAAACAATAGCAGAGGGAAAAAAAACATATATGAGTCAATGTACTATAACTACAAAGAAGCCTGTTGAGAGGGACTCACCTGTACAGACTCCGATGCGGCGGTTGATGGGGGAGCCAAATTCACAGAAGAGTCCTTTGTGGGGGTCGCACACGTCCCTCTCTGTGCAGAACTCGCCCATCTGTTTGGCACACACCCTGCAGCAGCTGCAGGCATCGGGTACCAGGCTCACACCAGGAGGGCACTGGGGGGCTACATCGGGGCAACTACACTGCCCACTGCACTCCTGAGCCACAGCCTGAGGGGCAAAGAGATAGGAGCTCTGTTAGACCCAGATCACAACTACTAACATTACAGTACATCAACCCCAAGAGCTAGAGCATATAAAGCCTTATATAACTGTGTTAACAATATATCTGTTTACATTTCAACTGCTGAAGTAATGGACTAGACATGCTGACACCTCATTGCGGTCTGTCTGGTACATGGTGCATTGACACAGCAATACAGCTCCCATATAACTTAAGTCTCAGTAAAAGGGTCTTACCAGGTAGGAGAGAGTGAGGCAGAAGAAAGAAATCAGTCTCATGTTCATTCCAGCAGACATTTTGCTTTTCTTCGTTTTTTTCAGAGTATCTTAGACAAAAATAAGTCTTCAGGTTCTGCAAAAGTCTTCCTTAGTCTCTTGCGAGTAGTTAGGGAGTTTGTCGTCGGATCGAGTAGATCTTGTAAGAAATGTCTTGTTCTTGTTATTTTCTCAGTTGAGTTTAGCTTCAGTAGTATATCTGTTGCTGCTCTTGTTGCTCTCTCTTGGAGGAGGAGTTGTTCTGTTTCTGAAGCTAGGAGCTCTCCCTGCATTTATACACCCAGGGCTGCCGTGACGTGCCAATGGCTGAATGGAGTCCTGGACAAACATGGACATTCTTGGCATTCTTTCCTAGTTTCCTGCCCCCCTCTCTCTAGACCCCCCCCATCCCGCATTCCTCCTGTCTGAAATCAAAGTGCTGTCACATATCAAAATAAAAGTGCAGTCTTGGCACTATCCCTCAACTTTCCTTTTTATGTGTCGGCTGTTGTGTTCTATCCCGCAGAGACTGTAAACCTCCCCTGTTATTGGGAATAGCTGCCTTGCTGTTCTCCTAGCTCATCACACATGGATTCTTCACTAGTGACTACAAATACTTTCAATACCTATTCTTACAGGTGAATTTTATTGTCAAACAATAGGCTGTAGTGTAGTTCATGGCTGGGTTTAGTCACTGTTACAAAACGGTACCATTATAAAAACCCTGTACACTTTCAGGGATGTTTTTTGTTTGAAAGAAAACAACAGATTTATGACATTTATTTAACCTTTATATGTACACTGAGTATACCAAATATGACTAACACCTTCTTAATATTGCGTTTTACTCCCCCCCCCCTCCCCATTTTCCCTCAGGACAGCCTCAATTCATCAGGGCATGGACTATACAAGGTGTCGAAAGCGTTTCACAGGGATGCTGGCCCATGTTGACTCCAATGCTTCCCACAGTTGTGTCAAGTTGTCTGGATGTCCTTTGGGTGGTGGGCCACTCTTGATACACATGGGAAGCTGTTGAGTGTGAAAAACCCAGCAGCGTTGCAGTTCTTGACACCAACTGGTGCGCCTGGCACCTACTATCATACCCCGTTCAAAGGTACTTAAATATTTTGTCTTGCCCGTTCACCCTCTGAATGGCACACATACACAATCCATGTCTCAAATGTCTCAAGGCTTAAAAACCCTTCTTTAGCCTGTCTTGCCCCTTTCATCTACATGGATAGAAGTGGATTTAACAAGTGACATCAATAAGGGATCATAGCTTTCACCTGGATTCACCTGGTCAGTCTATGTCATGGAAAGAACAGGTGTCCTTAATGTTTTGTTTTGTATACTCAGTGTATTAGATTTATGCAATATCCAATATCCACAAGTCTAATAAATCAGGGGTATTGGGATTTAATCAACCAAGTCCTTAAATGGGGGTTTGTATAAACCGTCTAGTTTACAGACTCTTTCTCAGAAGTTCAAGTCTTTGGTTTCAATCATATACTTTTTTATAGCCATGTGCTTTCACCTCAATAAGAAAGTTTAGTCCATGGACTTTAAAGCAAAGGTGTTTCACATTCCAGGTGTGGGATCCTATTTTACTCCATCAGGCTCTAGACACTGCGCAGACTTGAGGATTGCAGGAAAGCGGCTAGACTCTTGGGTTTGTATATTTTTGATAAAAGGATCACACAAGCCCCAGACTCTCCACCTCAGTCTTATGAAAGGCAGCCCTGCTCCTCACCAGCCACCGAATCGGAAATGAAAAACTCCCAGAGAGGACTTGGAGCTGGAGGAATGCGCGGCTGCGCCAGCCGACATACTATTACTACATGCACACACCGACTGGGAGGAAGCGTGGCCTTATATGGGAATCTTCACTAGCAGCTTGTCTTTCCCTTTTTTCCCCAACGTGCTCTGAGCACACAGTACTGTAGGAGCTCCTCAGGGGCTGTACTGTCTGAAAAAGTTCTCTCTGGACAGTGTGTGACATGGTAATGTTCCCTGTCTGTCAATACAGATTCATTCGTGGCCAAGCAGAGGCTGCCAGTTCCTTAACCCCGTCGTGTCAAAATAGTAGCAGTTTATTGCGTATTTGACTGTGTGCTCAATTTCCTGAACCAATAACAGTGTGGTGTGGCTTTCCATTGCAGTATTGGGTGTCTAGATGACCTGAACTCCCCTCCGCAGGGCAGTGTTCAATAAACCACTCTGTGTGAGGTAAAACTTAGCTGTCTATTAGCATCAGATTCCCTGTCTTCGGCTGTTGTCCTGGAGCTCTCCATTAGTGCTCTCTTTCTCTCTGTCCCCCCCACCTCTCTCTCTCTCTGTCCCCCACCCCCCTCTCTCCCCCTCTCCCCTCAGCCAGCGCCTGCTGGTGTACACCTTTTCCCACGACATTCCTCACTCAATGGCACATAGGTAAATACTTTCAGGTCTGTTAACCTTTAATGTCATGCTCCCTGGTTTTCCATGGTGGCTAAAAGGGGTTTGAAACTCTAGCTTAAGCATGGCACGTATTCCAAATTCAACATTCCACATTGGGTGCAGACAATAGCACAGCTATTTTCCTCTTTAGTGTCTGTACCCCCTTGAGGACAGGTATAGGTACAGTATGTATATCCCATGGGATCAGGACTTAGAGATTCCACTGACCGTGAGTCCAATTTGGAATAAGTGACAGGGTGCTAAAATTGGAGTGACAGGGAGTAGTTAGCTAGGGTCAGAGGTCAAGAGCTGGTGACGTAATGGAAAGGATTCCACATTCAGTGTATATAAAGTAGCCAGCAGATGTGTACTGTGGGATGTGGCAGACCTGACCATGTTACTAACCTTCCCATTACCTGTACGGAGGAGGGTGTTGTGGTTAAGTTGTTCCCATTAGCAAAAAATACAAACAGATATACACTTTCTGCCAAGGAGTAATTGTCTGCGCAGTGTGATTCCAGTTATCTCCATGTGCACTGCCAAGTGCGTCCCAAAAGACACTACTTTTGACCAGATCGCTGCTGGTCCTGGTCAAGAGTAGTGCACTATATGGGGAATAGGGCGTCATTTGGCACCCAGCCCTTTTCTGTTTGACATTTACGTAACTGTGTTCAAATTGCAAGTGTTCTCTCTGAGGTATTCCATCTACAATGCCTTCTGAAAGGATTCATACCCCTTGACTTTTTCCACATTTTGTTATGTTACAGCCTTATTCTAAAATTGATTAAATAATCCCCCCCCCCCCTCATCAATCTCCACACAATACCCAATAATGACAAAGCAAAAACTGTTTTTTAGAAATTCTTCCAAATGTATAAAAAAAATGAAATTTACATGAGTACTCAGACCATTTACTCAGTACTTTGTTGAATCACCTTTGTCAGCGATTACAGCATTAAGTCTTCTTGTGTATGACGCTACAAGCTTGGCACACCTGTATTTGAAGAGTTTCTCCCGTTCTTCTCTGCAGATCCTCTCAAGCTCTGTCAGGTTGGATGGGGAGCGTTGCTGCACAGCTATTTTCAGGTCTCCAGAGATGTTCGATCAGGTTCAAGTCTGGGCTTTGGCCGGGCCACTCAAGGACATTCAGAGACTTGTCCCGAAGCCACTCCTGCATTGTCTTGGCTGTGTGCTTAGGGTCGTTTTGTTGGAAGGTGAAGCTTCACTCCAGTCTCGGTCCTGAGCGCTCTGGAGCAGGTTTTCATCATGGATTTCTCTGTAGTTTGCTCCTTCCGTCTTTGCCTTAATCCTGACTAGTCTCCTAGTCCCTGCCGCTGAAAAACACCCCCACAGCATGATGCTGCCACCACCATGCTTCACCATAGTGAGGGTTTCAGGTTTCTAGACGTGACGCTTGGCATTCAGGCCAAAGAGTTAAATCTTGGCTCCATCAGGCCAGAGAATCTTCTTTCTCGTGGTCTGAGAGTCTTTAGGTGCCATTTGGCAAACTCAAAGCGGGCTATCATGTGCCTTTTACTGAGGAGTGGCTTCTGTCTGGCCACTCTACCATAAAGGCCTGATTGGTGGAGTGCTGGCAGAGATGGTTGTCCTTCTGGAAGGGTCTCCCATCTCCACAGAGGAACTCTAGAGCTCTGTCAGATTGACCATTGGGTTCTTGTTCAGCTCCCTGACTAAGGCCATTCTCCCACGATTGCTCAGTTTGGCCAGGCGGCCAGCTCTAGGACGAGTCTTGGTAGTTCCAAACTTATTCCATTTAAGAATGATGGAGGCCACTGTCTTCTTGGGGACCTTCAATGCCGCAGAAATATTTTGGTACCCTTCCCCAGATCTGTGCCTCGAAACAATCCTGTCTCGGAGCTCTATGGACAATGTCTTCAACCTCATAGCTTGGTTTTTGTTCTGACATGCACTGTCAACTGTGGGACCTTATATAGACAGGTGTGTGCCTTTCCAAATCATGTCCAATCAATTGAATTTACCACGGGTGGACTTCAATCAAGTTGTAGAAACATCTCAAGGACGATCAATGGAAACAAAATGCACCTGAGCTCAATTTCGAGTCTCATAGCAAAGGGTCTGAATACTTACGTAAATAAGGTATTTATGTTTTTAATTATTTAATACATTTGCAAAATGTAAAAAAAAACAGTTTTTAGCTTAGTTATTATGGGGTATTGCGTGAAGATTGCGGAGGATTTTCAAATTTAATCCATTTAATCCATGTCTGTCACGCCTTGGTCTTAGTATTTTGTGTTTTCTTTAATTATTTGTTCAGGCCAGGGTGTGACATGGGTTTGTGTGTTGTGTTTCGTATTGGGGTTTGTAGTATTTGGGATCGCGGCTGATTAGGGGTGTTGTATAGGCATGGCTGCCTGAGGCGGTTCTCAATCAGCAGTCAGGTGCTTCTCGTTGCCTCTGATTGGGAACCGTATTTAGGTAGCCTGAGTTCGCTTTGTCTTTCGTGGGTGATTGTTCCTGTCTCTGTATAGTGGTGGGCGGCCGACCCAGAGAGAGTGCAGGAGCCCGCATGGGATTCGCTGGAGCAGTGCGAAGAAGGCTATAGGCGAATGGAGTCGAAAAGGAAAACACGGCGGCGCAGAGCGAAACCCGAAAGTCACCCCAAAAAATTTATTGGGGGGGGGGGCTCAGAGGGAGAGTGGATGAGTCAGGTGTCAGACCTGAGCCAACTCTCCCTGTTTATCGTGAGGAGCCAAGGAGGAGACCAGAACCAGAGCCGGTGTTAGAGGTGAGCGAAGCAGAGACTGTGAAGGAGTTAATGGGGAAAGTGGAGTGGAGAGTAATGAGGGAGTTGCTAGCTTGGTGCTCTAGATATCATATTCGTCCGACGGATCGTGTCGGGGATTTGATGGCACCTGAGTTAGCGCTCCATACTCGTCCTGAGGTGCGTGTTAGTCGGCTGGTGAAGTTGGTGCCAGCCTCACGCACCAGGCCTCCTGTGCACATCCCTAGCCTTGCACATCCTGTGCCACCTCCACACACCAGTCCTCCGGTAGCAGCTCCCCGCACCAGGCTTCCTGTGCGTGTCCTCGCTCCAGTATCACCAGTGCCCGCACCACGCATCAGGCCTACAGTGCGCCTCGCCTCTCCTGCTCTGTCGGAGTCTCCCGCCTGTTCAGCACAGCCAGAGCCTTCCATCCCTCCTGCGCTGTCGGAGTCTCCCGCCTGTTCAGCGCAGCCAGCGTTTTCCTCCTCTCCTGCGCTGTCGGAGTCTCCTGTCTGTTCAGCGCAGCCAGCATTTTCCTCCTCTCCTGCGCTGTCGGAGTCTCCCGCCTGTTCAGTGCTATCAGAGCCTTTCTTCTCTACAGCGCTGCCGGAGCCTCCTGCCTGTTTGAAGCAGCCTGAGCTGCCAGTCTGCAGGGTGCTGTCAGCCTGCATGGAGCAGTTAGAGCTGTCAGTCTGCATGAAGCAGCCAGAGCTGTCAGTCTGCAAGGAGCTGCCAGTCTGCAAGGAGCTGCCAGTCTGCAAGGAGCTGTCAGTCTGCAAGGAGCTGTCAGCCTGCATGGAGCAGTCAGAGCTGTCAGTCTGCAAAGAGCTGCCAGTCTGCAAGGAGCTGTCAGCCTGCATGGAGCAGTCAGAGCTGTCAGTCTGCAAGGAGCGGTCAGTCTGCAAGGAGCTGTCAGTCTGCAAGGAGCTGTCAGTCTGCATGAAGCAGCCAGAGCTGTCAGTCTGCAAGGAGCTGTCAGTCTGCAAGGAGCTGTCAGCCTGCATGGAGCAGTCAGAGCTGTCAGTCTGCAAGGAGCTGCCAGTCTGCAGGGAGCTGTCAGTCTGCAAGGAGCTGTCAGTCTGCAAGGAGCTGCCAGTCTGCAAGGAGCTGCCAGTCTGCAAGGAGTTGCCAGTCTGCAAGGAGCTGTCAGCCTGCATGGAGCAGTCAGAGCTGTCAGTCTGCAAGGAGCTGCCAGTCTGCAGGGAGCTGTCAGTCTGCAAGGAGCTGCCAGTCTGCAAGGAGTTGCCAGTCTGCAAGGAGCTGTCAGCCTGCATGGAGCAGTCAGAGCTGTCAGTCTGCATGAAGCAGCCAGAGCTGCCAGTCTGCAAGGAGCTGCCAGTCTGCAAGGAGCTGCCAGTCTGCAAGGAGCTGCCCGTCTGCAAGGAGCTGCCAGTCTGCAAGGAACTGCCAGCCTGCAAGGAGCAGTCAGAGCTGGCAGTCTGCAAGGAGCTGCCAGTCTGCAAGGAGCTGTCAGCCTGCATGGAGCAGTCAGAGCTGTCAGTCTGCATAGAGTAGCTAGATCCGCCAGTCAACCAGAATCTTCCAGATCTGCTAGTCAACCAGAATCTTCCAGATCTGCTAGTCAACCTGAATCTTCCAGATCCGCCAGCCAGCCAGGATCTACCGGAGCCTACTACCTACCTGAGCTTCATCTCAGTACTGGGCTTCCTCTCAGTACTGGGCTTCTCCTCAGTTCCGGGCTGCCCCTCAGTTCCGGGCTGCCCCTCAGTTCCGGGCTGCCCCTCAGTTCCGGGTTGCCCCTCAGTCCCGAGCTGCCCCTCAGTCCCGAGCTGCCTCAGTCCCGAGCTGCCCCTCAGTCCCGAGCTGTCCCTCAGTCCCGAGATGCCCCTCAGTCACGAGCTGCTCCTCAGTTCTGTGGGGTTCTGGGTGAGGACTATTAGGCCATGGTCGGCGGCGAGGGTGGATTATCCCAGGACGCGAAGGGGAGGAACTATGACATTTATGGAGTGGGGTCCACGTCCCGAGCCGGAGCCGCCACCATGGACAGACGCCCACCCGGACCCTCCCTATGGTTTTGAGGTGCGTCCGGGAGTCCGCACCTTGGGGGGGGGGGGGGGGGGGGTTCTGTCACACCTTGGTCTTAGTATTTTGTGTTTTCTTTAATTATTTGTTCAGGCCAGGGTGTGACATGGGTTTGTGTGTTGTGTTTCGTATTGGGGTTTGTAGTATTTGGGATCGCGGCTGATTAGGGGTGTTGTATAGGCTTGGCTGCCTGAGGCGGTTCTCAATCAGCAGTCAGGTGCTTCTCGTTGCCTCTGATTGGGAACCGTATTTAGGTAGCCTGAGTTCGCTTTGTCTTTCGTGGGTGATTGTTCCTGTCTCTGTATAGTTTCACCAGATAGGCTGTAATTAGGTTTCACGTTCCGTTTGTTGTTTTTGTATTTATTAGTTATTTCATGTATCGTCACCATTTCCTCATTAAAGATCATGATTAACCACCACGCTGCATTTCGGTCCGACTCTCTTTCAACAAACGAAGAACGCCGTTACAGAGTCAGAATAAAGTCCCTGTATATGATGATTGTATTTTTTACCAAACCAGAGACCTAATCTAGGATGGAATTAGACTTTCCGTGGTCTGAAGGTTTATTATAGCAATATGTGTGTCCTTCCAGAAAAGACACAACATGCAAGATTGAAATGGGATTGGATAGAAGCAAATCATATTGCCTCCATGCAATTTATGTTGGAAATTCAAAAGAAGAATGTCAACTTAACAGGACTGGACTGTCTTATCAACGATATGTGGAAAACTATTCACTATGTCTTTGACAAGCCATGCCAGCTCTCCACAGTATTCAGAAATGATCTTGATAAATTATAAACATAAACTTGTCAGAAAACCAGGCTTATGTGGTGACGTGTAGCCAGCCTACTAGTCAAAGCTTCTTACCATCTTGGAAGTATTTCCTTTGGCCTTTAATACAAATATTAGCCTAAATATCCCAGTGAATGCATGATTAGGACAAAAAATAGATAGGCCCAATACAGTAGAAGAGAGGTGCAGAAATGTAATTTCTTATTCAAACTCAAAAGCAAAAATGTGATCAATACAGTAACCATACCCAGATGTTCTTTGGATTAGTTTTATAAGACACACCTCCTAATCTGCTTTCACTTACTTTAGGGTAAAAAATATAACAACTGAGCTTCTGTTTCTGCTGACGGGAAACCAAACCTAGTTCAAGCTTAGTGTAATCGTAATACGTCTTCAAGAGAAGGGGGGGGCTCGTGGATCACTGTCACAACTGTCACAGCTTTCCCTAGTATTATTCCAATTATTTCCTCTGCTGAAATGTTTGTGTGGAATAATACTGCAATAAAGACATATACACATTAGCAAATTGACACCCACGTATTACTGTAGTGGCATGGAAAGAGAGCCTCCAGTTGGACAACGTCTCCCTAGCTCTGTCTGGAGGGCGGAGTGCACCATGACGGATTCCCTTCGGTTTTTACGGAGGGCGTATTTTCAGCCACAGCAGCATAGCATTCCTGTGAGATTGTTGCAGTGCATTCCTCGTGGGATTTGCCTCAAGACAACTTCGTCCTCTCTGCTCATCTCCCAGTAAGGAATATGATGACCTCACAAGAGGCCAGAATGGACCCTGTGACGAAGGAATTCCCCAAAGGCGCTCCACAGAATTTCCTCACTGGGAAAGTTTTCCATGGGGAGCCCTTGGCCATGTTATAGGAGAGGAGGTGAGGTGATGTCACAGTACGCCCTGTACAGTGCCTCTGTCCTCTGAACACACAGGTTAACTCAGCATTTCCTCTCATTGCGTCTTCATTCATCCATTATCCACTACAGTTACTTCTAAATTTGGAATAGTAAAGGCAATGTTGAATTTGACAGTTTCCCCGTTTAGGCAAGGTAGGACCTTGCTCAGCTCATAGAGTTTCCTAGGTGGTCAGGTAGCTAGAAGCTGTTGCACTTTACCAACAGCAACATAAACACAAGATGTACAGATGGAAAGACTATAGCCTGTATGTCTAATATTCCAACACCCAGCTTACTCTGTACACAGAGCTCTGTTGGGATGATTGAGTCATCAGCACTATAATACCGATTAAGGGTAATGAGTAAGTTATGAACATGAGTTAAATATTACTTAAGTTCAAGTGTACAGTGGGCTAACCTTACTGAAAAATATGATTGAGTATAGAACACAAGATGATTCTGATGATTATGCCATATATTAAGCAAAAAAGTGTACATGTTATTCTTCTAAACCTAATTTTTCAGAGGTAAGATAATAATAATAATAATAATTTCCTGGTATGTGTCGCCCATGCATTTTACAACCTACATTATTGTTCACTCTGAAAAATCTGATCAAAGATGAATATTAATCAGATATTAAATAAACAAGGTTTTGACATTGTTACACCCTGACCATAGTTTGCTTTGTATGTTTCTATGTTTTGGTTGGTCAGGGTGTGATCTGACTGGGCATTCTATGTTGGATGTCTTGTTTGTCTATTTCTATGTCTGGCCTGATATGGTTCTCAATCAGAGGCAGGTGTTAGTCATTGTCTCTGATTGGGAACCATATTTAGGTAGCCTGGGTTTGACTGTGTGTTGGTGGGTGATTGTTCCTGTCTTTGTGTTTGCACCAGATGGGACTGTTTTAGGTTTTCTCACGTTTTCTGTTAGTTATCTCATGTGTAGTGTCTTTATAAATTAAAGAACATGAATAACCACCACGCTGCATTTTGGTCCGCCTCTACTTCACCTAAAGAAAGCCGTTACAGACATGCTATTTCAGTTGAAAGGTTGATCATCCAAAAGTGTCTGGGAACAACTATACACTAAACTTACTGAACCCTAAAGCAAATAAGAACAAATATGATTTCCCTTCATATCCATATCCACCTCACCATCTCCAACTAAAATTCCATCGCTGGCAGTTGGCAGCGCACTCCAGGAATGTTCCCTGCTTTGAAACTTCAAACTGACCGTCCCTCCACCACTGTTTAAACTGGACATGTGGCATAGATCTAAAAAAAATGAGCTCATTATGAAGGCTATAGTTTCTGGGTCTTTGAAATACCAAGGCTGACTGAGGTAATTCATTGCCCAGACTCTCGCCGACTGTTGGACCTTACTACATAATTCGTGTCACGGAGCAAACCCACAGACTAGGAATGGCTCAATCAAATTGTCCTTGAAAGCATGAAACAAATAAATAGAATTGGGGGATAAAGGATCCAGCTGAAAGCTGAAGGAAATATAGAGGGGCTGGAAAGTAGAAATGAGTTTGATAGATGAGGTTGTCTATAAATAGCCTTGGCTGTGGAAACTGACTGGCTGTTTACACTAGAAAGGCCAACCCAGGGAAGCGCCACGGTGCTGAACTTCTTTCAACAAACAGCAGAAAATAATTTCATCCACAGAGATGTACTGCCTTCCAAGGGGGCTACCATGGTAATGACAGTGAATGAGGAGCCCAGGTCTGCTGCATCTCTCTCCCTCTCTCTCTGACCCATGTCTGTGAAACCCACCATTCTTCCTGAACGGAATCCCATATGGGGGCCTGGAAGTCCAAGATTTATTGAACCCTCTGTACTTTTTGGAATCCAAAGAGATAATGATTTGAACAGTTTCATGTGCAAATTGCAGAGTTCCAAATATAAGCCTAGACATCCCACACACTGCCCCCCCCCCCCCCACTGTATGTTTCTTGTCTTACAGAGGAGTTTTTGGAACATTCCACAGAAGATCCCCTTTATGCTGGTTGCTGTTTGTTGTCTCCTGACCAGGACTCCGGTCATTAGGGGGTCTTTGTCCATTAATCTGTCACCATCTCCTCTCTGCCCGTCTTTACATAGCAGACTTCATAACGGAACTAAGGTCGTCAAAGGCCAGGGTGTGGTGCAGTGAGACCCACTTGAAACATGATTACTTTTATGCAATGAGGTTTTGGAACTTACAAGTGTGGAGGGGAAAGAATGTTTGCCCCAAAAATAAGCTTAACAGCTAGCTAGCCGCTACCTCACGACCGCATGCAAATAAGAACATTAGCAGTGCTTGGCTTAGTTAAGAGCCAAAATTAGTTAAGAGCCAAAACAACAAGAGACCTGTCTGTAATCTGCCATAATATTTTTCAAATACATTATAGTACTTAGTGTTACAGTTGATTATGATCCCACCACAGTGCATTAGTTAGTCTACAATACAATGTGATAACATAAACAGCTGATGTTGTATAAGTTTGAGAATAGCCTTGGTAGGCAAGCTGGTGAAATACCTGTGGTGGGAATAAATAACACCTGCAGTAGGATGAAGAATCTGAAGCCAGCCAACTGAGGATTCCATTTCTACATCTCCATCAACAGCTGCTGTTATATAATAAGCCTTTATTAGTTGAATTAGATTTTTATCACCACCACTCGCATTCCTGGAACTGTTCAGAAAACACGTAGATACCTGTGGCCGGTGGGTACAGGCTAACGACTGAGGACCCTGAAAAGCACTCATTCATGGGATTGCAGTTGGCCAGCGACCCAGTGCCAAGACAAGCAGTCCAGGAATGCCCTCATTACACTCACCATGGCAACCGAGCTGAGGTGGGAGACAACACAGCTCAGTAGTGATCTTTAATCAAATCAACAAAAACAAACAGAATTGCCGGCCGGTTACACCCCCTCCTGGGATAGGGTTAGAGAGAAGGACTAGGCTCCAGACAATAACAATACCGTGAAATTGTCATCGCAGAATGATTCGATAAACACGGGACAGTATTCAATTTGAGGTGTGTGCCAAGCTTTTGGTCTAACGACCTTCACTAGACCATGTCAGAGCAATAACTGACAGACTAACTCAATACCTAGATTCATTCTTCATATATAGAAAATACTAAATAGGGCAACCTGCATGATGTTAATTGGGAAACCTTTGACATCATAACCATATCTAAAAGGAATGATTCTGAACAAATGAACAAGAGGTGAACAACATACAACCAACGCAGAAGAATTATGAATTTGAGGTAAACAATAGCAAACAAAGAGTTAACCAGATAATACAGTAACCAGTGTCCTGTCTGTGGGTACTATCTGGTCTGGTGGTGCAGTGAGTCTCTATCGTCAGTGAGGAATATTACAGTAATGACTCATGTCTCCTTCTTGCAAGACAGACTGACCCAATCAGATGAAACCATTTCTTTACCTAAGAGGCAGAATGAACACAACACTACTCCAGCTGTTAACTGAATGTACAATATGGAAAGATTCAGTCAATAGCTGCTGTTCATTGAGCAACCAATGTTAAAAATGATGCCAAAACATACAGTAACTACAGTTTGAAAAGATACATGAGAATAATTAATACATGTACTTATATGAATAGATTTCCAATAACCCAAGGTACAGACTAAGTAGGTATGCAGATCAACAGAAAAAGTGTTGGTTTTCCCAAGATGTTGTGTTTTGTGTCAGGTTTATACAACCAGGCTCTTTCTGATGTTGGTCTGGCTGAAATCAGCCAAGAGTCTGGCCTTGTCCCACCAGTTGGAGAACTGCTAGAGACATTGTGAGGCAGGGAAACCAAACCTCAAGTACTTTTAAAAATCTATTGCGCACTGGTTATTAAATTGCATTCTGCCATTTCCAGCAAGCTTCTCTTACATTCCCTTAAAAGGAAGTTTAAGTGGAAACCAGCGGTCTTTTGTAACATAAAGAAATGAGTGGAATCACTCCAGTCATCACCAGACCACTGAAGAGGACATTGTGTTCATCACAAGTATACTGCACAGCAGAGACTTCTATGTGTAAAAGCATTGCTAAAACTCACCATTTTGACCCAGAATGGCAGAGCCCTTGACACACACAGTTGACCCTGTCTCATGTTAAGTAACTGAGATTGTGCTGCTGCTGTTTATATTCTGCAAATTGTGTTATGGAAGACAATGCCCTGGTTTCATTAGGACCCTTCAGTGACTTAACCTCCTGTGACAACAAGGGAGATGCTTGCCAGACGGCTGCCTGGCCCTGCGGCAAACTGACCCACTAACAACTGGTACAAATTGGCCCCTGTCCGACTCCCCTGGTCCCAGGAATCAAACAGCATTCAGTTTTGCTTGGCTTTTCTCTGCCTGATTGTACTCATACCCGTAAATCTCAGCTGCTGGATTAGCACCCAGAGCACAATCCCACAAATCCTCCCAGGCTAGTGTAAGGCTGCGAGCGGTAAACACAAGACCCTCACTTTCATGTCTGACCAGGTGTAAATTTCAGTCTGGGGTGGGGCTGCATAAACAAGGGTGGCTAAGGACAGAACCTTCATTTCCTTTAATTTATTCAGCAAATTCTCCCCCAATCTAAAAATGAGAGAAGGCCATGAAATCAAACAGCAATTAGACACCTTTCATGTCCTAACAGTGACAAGCAGCTTTGAGCAGGTTCAATAGGAATGACAGTTTCTCATCATACCTTTTCAAGTGGTTACCTTCACTAATTGGCTTCCTGCTAAACTCTTTGAATATGAAGATTGGTGTTAGTCAAATAGGTTTTGTTTGACCTAGACTCATGCTTTACAGTTTTCCGTTTTTCAAACAGGTTTGCGTGATAGGTTGCCATCCTGTCATATTTTACCTCACTTTCTCCTCAAACTTAAAATAAAGCGAGAGTGTTTTTCTTTCATTAGACTTTTAAAAGCAAAGCTTTGCATACATCTAGTAAATAGTATGTGGATTTCCCTTCCTGTATCAGCCATCAAGTCTCAGGCTGGACCAAAGGACATTCAGGACATTCAGGACCTTGACTTATGTTTTTTTTCTCATCTCATATATTTGCTGTTATATAAACAGCAGTGTGATTTATTATTCATTAGATGTTTGATGTAATGTTTTGTATAATTATATTTTCATAGAATTTACACACATTTGACCTTTTTCCTTTCCTAATAGTACTTTGTGAGATGTACTATATTGTTAACTGTAGTAGAAAAAAACATCTACTAATGAACAGCTTTTTCATCTAGACAACATTATTCAGAAAGAAAGGGAATAGCCTGTAAATTGTGATGTAGCCAGTTTGTCTGTTCGTTCATGACGTTTCAGTGTCTCACCAACCAGCCCATATTCCCTCCATCTACATCCTCTCTCCAAAACACTACTACACACCATTAAACCTGGAGTAGAACACAGTGTGCACCCTCTGCCTGACAGGCCTGCCTCAGGGTGTCTAACTGTGATGTAACAGCCCCACAGTTCCTGGCATTGGAGGGATGACCTCATGCCCTGGCTGTGGGTTAGCAGGGAACAATTGCACCTCTGCCACAGAGAGGGGATTCTGTCTGGAGACTGGACCTCTAGTTCCACCTACGGGAGCTGGTCTCGGTGTGACCTAACAGACATATTAATAGTGCTGCTTCAAATTGTTTGTCAAGTTCCAACCGCCTGGAGACTTTCTCATAAACACTTACTCAGGGAGCCAGTCTGCATAATGTTTTATGAGTTTAGTAGGGCCAACAATGACTAAGAACTTTCACCCTTATACTTAGGATGTACTGTGCTTTGGATAAGTATTCTCGTTGGAATGTATACCCTTAGCAGAGATGAGACATATTCACTTTTAATACATATTTAATGAAGTGAGGGCAATAACTTATTTTCTATGCCTCCGTATAAAAGTTATTATAACTGAATGGAAGTCTGTCAGTTCAGTTATAACAACTCTCAATGGCAGCAATATGCTTTGTGTTGTGTTAGTGAGAGCGAGAATGTGAAATGTGCCGTGGTCATGGGAGTGTAATTGTTGAGTCAATACAAGGACGTTATTGATACTCTTATCAGGCTGTAACATGCTCTCTCTGAAGTTCCATCATGTTTTTAACCTCGAGAGAAAGACATGTTGGCTTGTGGATACAGACAATGGATTAGATAAGAATTCATGGTCACAGTTCATGCTTCTAATGGAAAGTGTTACAGTGTATATCATGCACTAGCTACTTGACCTCCTGTTTATCTCAAACTGTCTGTGGTCCAATTTTTAAAAACTTTTTTTTACTTAACTAGGCAAGTCAGTTAAGAACAAGTTCTTATTTACTATACCATGACAGCCTACACCAGCCAAACCCAGATGACACTGGGCCAATTGTGCACCGCCCTATGGGACTCCCAATCACAGCTAGTTGTGATACAGCCTGGATTCGAACCAGGGTGTCTGTAGTGATGTCTCTAGCACTGAGATGCAGTTCCTTAGACTGCTGCGCCACTTGAGAGCCCCCAGACATGCCCTGCCAATCAGCTGCTTGCAGTATTAAAGGACTATACTTCAGTAAGTGTGTCCAATAAACACAGGCAGATTGAGCTATACAGTATTTAGTTGTTACAAAAGTGTCTATTTGCTGGAGGACTTTAATCCTTACATAGGCCTTTGATAGGTCAGGGTTGGATTTCTGTGGAAATGTTTTGGATTAGGGTAAGTCCGGTTAATAAAATAATGTACGTAAATATTCAGATAAAATGTCCTTATAACACAAGAGGGATGCATTTAGGCCATGGGCTGAGCCCCATGTGGGTTTAGGCCTCTATTCAGGGCCCTACAGTATACAGTGTCCTGGCGGGGATCCAGGGAACCACACGTCTGAGACTCCACAGCCTTCTGCAATTAATCACAGCTGCCATCACGACAACACAATTACATCATGCGTCAGGTAAGACAAAGTAAACCAGCTCTGCTTATTTTACCCAAGAGCAAAAATCTCCAATGTAAGATTATCAGGAGCAGATGGGAAAACAATCCTCCATCCAGCTTTTCAGCAGAGCCTCAAGACCTAAATGTAGGGCAAACCAGTTTTGTTCTACCTGCTTCAGTTACACCAACCCATCTGGACTTCTGTGATTCACAGACCACTAATCCAGGAACCAGTTTAAGGGAGCTGAGTCAGGAGGTATCGGTGTGAGCACAACCTGGACTGGGGTAGACGTAACATAGTAAATGTTAATCCGGGACACTCCAATTAGTATGATATGTTACATTTCGTATGGTATGTATTAATTTGTGGATGTCCACCATCCATTTCGTATGATATGTTACTATATTGCAATTTGTATGATATGTTATGAATTGCAATTCATACAATATGTTACAATGTGCAAATCTTAAAATATGTTACGAATTAGCAAAAAGTATGATATGTTACAAATTCCAATATTGTTGTGGCTAACGTTAGCTAGGTGGCTAACGTTAGCTATGCTAGGGGTTAGGGTTATGGGTTAAGGTAAGGGTTAAGATTAGGGTTAAGGTTATGGTTAGGAGTTATGGTCAAGTGTTAAGGTTAGGGTTAGAGGAAGGGTTAGCTAACATGCTAAGTAGTTGCAAAGTAGCTGAAAAAGTAATAAGTAGTTGCAAATCAGCTAAAATTGTCTGTGATGATATTCGAACACACATAAACCTTTTGGTTGCTAGACGTTCACGTTATATGCCCACCTAGCCACCTCGACCAACCATCCTACTAACCTTCTGTTTTATGTAACCATACCAAACGTAATATATCATACTAATTTAAGTATTTTACGTTTACTATGTTAGGTCTAGTCAATGGGACCAGGCTGGTGAGCGAGACATGGGATACATGATGGTCTCATAGAGCTGAACAGGGCCTTAGACTCTGAAGAGAGACTGAAACAGACTGTCTTGGAGGTGGTACCAGGAGGGTGTTAATGAAAACCTTCAATGTGGTCACTTAGCCTTGGTTAATAAGGACAGCTTAGTAAACCTCAGCAAGACACAGCTTTCATTAATATCAAACATAAGGAGAAAAAACTGCTGACCCTTGAACAACCACATTCAGACTACTGTAACTTCTGGTTTAGGCAAATTCATGTAATTATTTAAAAAAAATGTTTGGGATATAAAAAAATCTGTAGTCTTACTGTATAATGAATGTATACGAACAAAAATATAAACACACATGTAAAGTGTTGGTCCCATATTTCATGAGCTGATATAAAAGATCATAGAAATGTTCCATACTCACCAAAATGTTTTAATCTCAAATTTTGTTCACACATTTGTTTACATCCCTGTTAGTCAGCATTTCTCCTTTGCCTAGATAATCAATTCTGCATAATAAGAAGCTGATTAAACAGCAGGTTCATTACACAACTGCACCTTGTGCTGGGGACAATAAAAGGCCACTCTAAAATGTGAATTTTTGTCACACAACACAATGCCACTGCAAGAATGTCCACCAGAGCTGTTGCCAGAGAATTAAATGTTCATTTCTCTACCATAAGCCACCTCCAACGTTGTTTTAGAGAATTTGGCAGTACGTCCAATCGGCCTCACAACTGCAGACCACGTGTAACCACGCCAGCCCAGGACATCCACATCAGGCTTCACCACCTGCGGGATCGTCTGAGACCAGCCACCTGGACAGCTGATGAAACTGAGGAGTATTTCTGTCTGTAATAAAGCGCTTTTGTGGGGAAAAACTCAGTCTGATTGGCTGGGTCTGGTTCCCCAGTTGGTAGGCCTGGCTCTCAAGTGGGAGGGCCTATGCACTCCCAGGCCTACCCATGGCTGTGCCCCTGCCCAGTCATGTGAAATTCATAAATTAGGGCCTAATTTATTTATTTCAATTGACTGATTTCCTTATATGAACTGTAACTCAGTAAAATCATTAAAATAGTTGCATTTTGCGTTTATATTTTTGTTCAGTATATTAAGGTAATCAACTTCATAGGCAGTATGTTAATAATGAAACATAATATGGTGGGGTTATCCCAGTTTTACGGTAATGTGTTGGGACACGAATGTAACGATTCTCTTGTGGTGAAGGAGAGTCGGACCAAAATGCAGCGTGTAGATTGCGATCCATGTTTAATAAACAAACGTAAAAACACGAATCAATACAAACACTACAAAACAAAGAACGTAAATGAACGTAACGAAAACCGAAACAGCCCTATCTGGTGCAAACACAGAGACAGGAACAATCACCCACAAACACACAGTGAAACCCAGGCTACCTAAATATGGTTCCCAATCAGAGACAGTGACTAACACCTGCCTCTGATTGAGAACCATATCAGGCCAGACATAGAAATAGACAAACTAGACATGAAACATAGAATGCCCACTCAGCTCACACCCTGACCAACCAAAACATAGAAATATACAAAGTAAACTATGGTCAGGGTGTGACAACGAAGGCCCCTCTGACATGTAGAATAAGGAATCACGTCGGCTCTATTCATGCCATGTCTGTCTGCAATGTTCGAAAACGTTTGGAAACTGAATGTGGCCCATGCCATCCACAGAAAGTGACTGGGATTGGTCATCTGTCACACCTGTGATAGTACCAAAGTGCCATTATTGCAAAATATAGTTTCTGAAACTAACAGTAGTCAGTGAAAGCCAATGGAAAAAACACCCCATACAGTATAATCTCCATAACTTGGGGTAGTCAACCCTGCACTTAAAAAAAGAGTGTTAAGGCTTACGATCTTGCTATTGGTATATACTAACTTACTTAAAGACCTGTCCAGAGCGGAAGCCACAAAAGTACATTTCTGTGTTGTGTGCTGTGGTCTTTTCTAATTAAAGTAATTCCTTTGGCTCTTAGAGTAAAACCCAAGCACCTTGAGGTTTTTGAACCAATGGAACATCCCCAGTTGTTCACATTACGCTTTCATTTACTGGTATTGGTGATTTCCAACATGCCAATGAATTTCAATGAGAATAGCCCCCCTTTTCAGGGGCATAAATAAATCAACCATGCTCTCGGAACTTAACTGCATATCACTGAAGTTACAAGGCCAAACTTTATTTTACATTATGCAGTTAATCAGTGCCATATAGGAAAAGGCCTGAGAGGTTTAGGTGGGTTGTTTTGATTGTTTTAATTGTTGGCAGACCCACATACCAGTGTGGACTACTCCCAATTCACTTGGTTGAACTGTGGATGTGAAATGTCCAGCTCTTCCTTTTGATGTAGCGTGGAGAGGAACACACTTCATTTTATTGGTATCAGGTGCTGTTCAAAATACTGTTGGAAAAAGAGAGCGAGGTGTAGTGGAAAAGAAAAGCACAATGGTCTGAGGAACAGCTCGATTTTTGGAATGTGAAAAAATAAACATCACCCCAAATACCAAATAAGACGTAGATACAGTAAACAGTAATCAGTAGACTTTAAGCAAACACGTTATAAGCATTTAGCTGAATCCCCCCCCCCCCCCCCCCCCCCCCCCAAAAAGAAGAGCTCTCCACAGTTTACTTATGATATTTACAATTATATTTTCCAAATGGAGGTGGCTTAATAGTCCAAGTGTTTTCAAGTATTTTCCCCTGTTCCTTTGGAGCGCTTTTCGCTTCATAATATGTGGTAAACCTAGATCTTGTAAAATGGCTGTACATGCAAACTTAAGGCAATAATCCACTACTGTTTCACTCCAATTTTTCATCAGATATGATTTTTAACAGCTGTTGGGGGCCGACTGTGAAGGGACAGGCTTTGTGCTACGTTAGACATAAATCCTCTGTAGTAAAGTGCTTAGTACATTACAATCAACGTTCTAGTTAGATGTAGAATCTGCCAAAGTTCAAGATCGAGGCCTGTTTTAAGCTATTTTATGACTGCCAAACTGGTTTCCATCAACAGAATTAAAAGAAGGTCACAACAATGATAAGAATAACCAAAGCCCTATCGCCATCTGCTGAATGGTAGATTATTAAAGCACTGCCACAGACAGTGGTATTTTGGAAACCCTACTCTTTTTTTATTTACTTTGCTCAAATTCCTCTGAACTATGATCAGGATCCAAACTACAGACCAAAACATTTAGTCTGAAACTTCTGGATGTTACATCAAATACATTCCTGTTTCATTCTTTCTCAAGCAATATTCTTTTTGTTAGCCATAACATAGCAATGAAAGCCGTGTTAATAAAACATGTAAATAAATGAATACAGACTTTCATACGTCTGTGTATAATGATCTATTTTAGAACATTTCTTCTGGCATGGGTATAGATTTGTAGATAATTCCTTAAAACCCCTAAGGCGGCAAACAGTAGTTCCTAATGCCATTATCTCCATTTAGCAGACTAAATTACCCAGAAAACTGAATGAATCTGGTTTCTATATTTCATACAAAACGAATCCCCATCTATCTTCATTTCCATACCCAAATTAATTTGACATTTAATCTACATTTATTCTGAGCTGAAAATGATGTCTGAACCCTGGAGTAGGGCTATAACCACTCCCTGAATAATTATATCTATTACATTCCTCCGCTCCATTTGAAAGATGGGAATGCGAATGAGAAATACTGTTCCTTTTTCGAACGGCCTGAAATAGCATGAAATGCTCTCAGATGTTAACGAGGTGTATCACATAACTGAGGTCTCATTATATAACTGGGTCATAGATAAATTATAGTAAATCATTTTGGTCATAAAAACTCAATGCTTGGTTCACCTTAAAATGAGTGTAAACTGTGCAAAATGTTCAGATTAACACATCCTGTATACATCTGTAATATGTCTTTTGGGGGAAAAGAATGTCATGTTTTCTGTTACGTTTGTCTGCCAGCAGCTGTAGTACGTTGGTGAGACGGGCACAGAACATTGCCATTAAAGAGGAGAGCGGCTATTAAAAAGATTGGTTGTCAGGCAGACTAGATTACAGTGGGATATCTGGAACATACTGTATCAGAGGAATATCCAGACACGATTTCCAGACTGGCCATCCAGACAGGATATCCAGACAGGTCATCTAGACAGGATATCCAGAAAGGTCATCCAGACAGGATATCCAGACAGGTCATCTAGACAGGATATCCAGACAGGTCATCCAGACAGGATATCCAGACAGAATATCCATACAGGTCAACCAGGCAGGATATCCAGACAGGTCATCCAGACAGGATATCCAGACAGGTCATCCAGACAGGATATCCAGACAGGATATCCAGACAGGTCATCCAGACAGGATATCCAGACAAGTCATCCAGACAGGATATCCAGACAGGTCATCCAGGCAGGATATCCCAGGTGAGGGGATCAGATGATACAGATGATCTAATACAGTTCCTATAGCTCTGATGAGGAAATAAACTGGCAGCCTCTGTTAGTGTCCCAAATGGTGCACTATTCCCTATAAAGCGTACCACTTTTTACCAGGGCCCATAGGGCTCATGGTCAAAAGACGTGCACTATAAAGGGAAAAAGGTGCCATTTGGGACGCAAGCTGGCTCTGTCCCCGGGGAGCTGGGCAGTCTTCAGAGGGAGTTATAAACAGATGTAAATTAATTGTTGTGGGGCTCGTGTGGGGTTCTGGTCAATAGGGCTATGGTAAAAAGTAGTGCACTATAGGGAATAGGGTGCCATTTGGGATGCACCCTGGCTTTATCCCAGGGATACACTGAATGTATGCCTTTTAATAACACCCAATGTGTCCACAGGATCTGTCCAGTCTTCGGAGGCTGTTATAACCAGATGTAAATGAATTGGAGGAGTGATGTGATGGAGGATTCTATAAAGAACCCATGAGACCACACCGGTAGTAACACAAAGACAATAAATAATACTGCTATCCTCAGCCCTGTCTGTCTCCATCCCAGAGGAACTGTAAAAATAACTCTCTCCCTCAACTCTCATTCAGAGGAAGCTCATGCACGGGTTGAGCTCTAAAATTAGTCTGTAACTTTAGAGGCCTTTGTCATTCATAGAAATGGTTGGATAAGTAAATAGACACGCATCAGCTGAGACAGGAACAATACCTATACCTCTACTTTAATGTTCCCCCAACGCGGTGGGTACAATCAAATCACCCCCACTAAACAACAGCAAATGTGGTACTTCCATTGAGGATGATAAAAGGAATGAATTAGAACATAAGGATGGTTTTGAATTACAAAAATACATCCAAATGAAGGATTACCGCAGCATCATCAACTGTGAAAACCATTCCAATATTTTTAGGCCAAAGCAACCTCAAAACATATGAGAAAACAGAGAACCAGACTGTTTTACAAATCAGCATCCAAATGCAATCCATCCTGACCTCCTGCACATTCCTCTGGTATTTAAATGAGAGGACATGATGTCTTGGTTTGCTTATACAGCATTATCTGTGATAAGAAAATAGCTGTTATATAACAGCACATATTGTCCTATTTGGAATCTGGACATCCTTGGCAGGCAGGGTAGAACCACAGAGGGAGCAGGCTGATGGGTCTAGCAGACACGGACCTGGATCGGATGTTTTATTGTCTGGCTGGGGTAATGAATGAACCACTGAAACGCATCTGTCTAGAAGTGATTCACTTGGGGGTCTGAGCTTAAAACAGCCCAGCACATGGTGAGTGTCTGTCACCTGTCTGTTATATTCCTACCCCAGTCAGTCTGCCTCATGTCTCTAACAATAGCTCCTCTGTTCAGCCTGTGGGACCCAGACTATTGGAGAGGAGGGCCTCCTTTATTTCAGCATTGACTATAGAGAAAATGTGGTTTTAGTTCAGAGAAGTCATACTATAAGTGGAACAGATACTAGGCCCATCCACTGGTAGTTTTTTAACCACGTTTCAACCTTACTGTTTTTCTAATGTGACAGGTGTGAAATGGATGCTTTTTGCTTCTAGTAAATTGAATCAATGGACCTCGTGTGACAGGCGTGTTGTGCGTTGTGTGATAGTGTGTGAAAACAGAGCCTGTCCTATGTGGCTGGCCTACTTTCTGACCACAACATATATTTCACAGGTATTTTCTTTGCAAGGCCGGTGAAACGATACAATTTATGTATTTAAATAACACCCAATGTGTCCATAAGGTTGAATGAAATGCTTTGGTTTCAGGAAGCAGTTCATCACTTAAGGTATATGACATCACCTGTTAATCAAAGGGCACGCAGCGGGCCCCCACAAATCTAGTTCTGAAAGTTTAGGCCCTCGATAGCCCTGCTGCACCCGCAGTATAAACAGGTTTAAGCACTCGCATATGATCTGGATCAAAGAAAAGCCTATCCAAAGCAGGCCAATATCTAATTAGACCACAGCTACTATAGCTATTTATCCCGATTAAAGAATTACTTTCAGAAATAACTACAAATACGATAAAAGCATGCATTTACTGGACTTTTGAGTCCACCTCCACCAAGTCCTTTTCTGACTCTGTGTGTCTTATATTTGATATGTATCTCTACAGCCATGCTGCAATGGCTCTTTAATCACAGGGGTTAGAACTGTGGTGGAGAACATTCAATCATCACGCTGGCAGGAACACATCGCCATGGAATGTTTGCAGTTATATAAAGGTTTTATTCAAAAACAATTCTAATTTTGCACAGTCAGTTTTTCCAGCATGCCCTCTCAAGATAGGCTTAAAATCCTTAGAGAAATCAACACAAAGGAGTTGTATCATAAGTTAGAGGATGAAGTGACCCTGCAGTAGAGGACATACTGAATGCCAGACTCCAGCGTCATGCAGGTGGAAGCAGCAGGCTGGATGGGCCCAGGTCCAGGGGTGGCCAGCAGACGATAGAGGCCCTGTGCTGGCCTGCTGGCCCGTGGCACTGAGCCTACCTCTGAGACACGCTGGCACCAGGCCCAGATGTGCAGACAGCCAAGTGGAGGGGCGGGGGTGGAGGCGTGGGGCACCCGTCCAGAGATTACCAGAGAACTGGCTCAGTCCCAGCGGAGAGACAAACAAAAAAAGAATAACAAGATACACAGACAGATACAAAAAAAGTCAGTACAGACTAGAGTCAGAACAGATGACATAACTGCAGATAGCATCATCAGCAATTAACTTGGTCAAGATAACATTGAAGTCAACATCCTTGAGTACATTTTGCTGACTGTTATTAGGATGAGCATATAATTATTTTATTTTTTAAAATTTTACCCCGTTTTCTCCCCAATTTCGTGGTATCCAATTGTTTAATAGCTACTCGGGCTCGGGAGAGATGAAGTTTGAAAGTCATGCGTCCTCTGATACACAACCCAACCAAGCCGCACTGCTTCTTAACACAGCGTGCATCCAACCCGGAAGCCAATGTGTCTGAGGAAACACCGTGCACCTGGCAACCTTGGTTAGCGCGCACTGCACCGGCCCGCAACAGGAGTCGCGGGTGCGCGATGAGACAAGGATATCCCTGCCGGCCAACCCCTCCCTAACCCGGGCGACGCTAGGCCAATTGTGCGTCGCCCCACGGACCTCCCGGTCACGACAGAGCCTGGGTGCGAACCCAGAGTCTCTGGTGGCACAGCTGGTGCTGCAGTACAGCGCCCTTAACCACTGCGCCACTCGGGAGGCCCCTTGGATGAGCATATAACTTTACACAACATATAACTTTACACAAAATATTACTTTACATAACATATAACTTTACATAACATGTAACTTTTTCAGACAGCAGATAATCAGAAATACCATCACAGACATAATCATTACAGTTGGGTTTTACAATGTGTGAAATTATGATATACAGGTGTAATTCCTCCCGGTCACGCTATTCTTTTGAAGTCCTTAGACCAGTCCAGGTTACTAATGGTCCAAAAACGTGATCTTTTAGACAAAAAAACTCAAATAGTGTCAGCTTTCCTGTGCTGGCTCGGTATGCGGACATACAGGCCTGATTGTGGAGTGTTCTGGGATTGCACAGTGAGGGACTGTTGGTTTGGCTGATGCCATGAGAGGTGTCCTGTTTGTCGTGTGAATGCAGCTATAGTGACAGGTATTCCAACACCTCTCGCACTTGAACTCTGTGGCGACAGCGACTGATCCGTTTAGGGGACCTGGGGAACTCTTAATCCAGGGAGGAATTTCCAGGAGGCAGTAGGCAGCAGGCACAGACTGTAGCTGTCCCTCAGGGACACTTCAGGTCTGAAGCCTCCAGCCTGCTCCATTCCACTCTCTCAGAGAGTCATGATGACACAGGAGAAAGGGAAACACTGGGGATGCCCAGGAAGGAATGCTCTGGAACTGGAGCAGATGAGATTAGAAATCACTCTTGGTACAGTGTTTGATATGACAATGTTGGACGCTTGAGTGGAGGAATGGACATAAGGGCTTTTGGATAATGAGCTTTATAGATGTTTTATAGAGGGTCTTTATATCCTCAAAATGCAACTGGAAAAGGTTATTATCATATCCAGTTTCAACTGATAAATTGCCCTACTTCCTTTGGAGTGACAAATTGATAATGCTGTGCTGTGATGATGAATTTCCATTGTCCATTTTCACATATTTTGTAGTAATTATTGACCAAGGCCAATGTGTATTGTCACCGTAGCAACTATAGCCATTTTGGAATTTGGTTTGCCCCCAACCAATACCTAGTGGGCTGCAGATGGATTTTAAGGTGCGACTCCTCTTAAGGGTTCAGCCTCTCTTTAACTTCTCCTCAGTGACGTGGGGTATGACAATATTCATGCCACAAATACATTAGTCTCTTTCAACTTTTTTCCCCAACTCGCCACGCTATGTTGACTTATCACACCATAAACTCACCAGCTGCCACAAAGGGACGATTAGCTCGCTACGCTGCCCCGCCCTGCGAGGTGTTGCTAAGGGGGAAATGGTTTGGCAGGAAAGAGGTCCAAGATAAAGTGTCAGAGACGAAGTCGGCCCCAGGATTGATCATTTGGACAAAGGCATTTCTGGAGGTCTGGTACTGTACAGGCACTGGTTTCCTCTGGGTGGGTGAGAACGTCCCATAGCAGCGTGGGCTGCATGGAGTTCAGAGGAGGAACGCCTTCCCCCAGAATCCCACCACAATCCGTTTGCTTCTCTCTCTTGCCACCCAGCCCGGATCAGAGCATAGCCTCCTCCAGTCCTCCCCCTGCCAGGAGTCAAATAGAAAAGTTACTTGGCAATGTCGCCATCAGTGTGGAGTTTTCCAATCGCAGCTGTAAAAGAAAAAGGAGACTTTGGAAATAAAACCGGACAGATCCAAGTACCTTAATTGGTCACAGTGGGCCTTGAGGAGAAAGACATAACAAAAAGGAACATCAAAGCATGATCAAATCAATGAGAAAAAGTCATGTTTTCATTTTATGTTGAGATTCTTGACTATAAAAGCAAGGGAGTGGTAATTGCAAGCTTATGTATTTTGTTTCTCTTCGAGCTCTATTTCACTTCACATTTTTAAGAACACACTTGGTTATACAGTACCCCTATCTATAAAGGAAGTAGGAACAAATATCGACAGCTTATGTATATCTTTGCACCTGGTTTCACCTAATAAATCACATATTCCACACTATAAAAATGTGAAAACATCTGAATAAAACAACACCCAAACATCCTAGTTCCGCAGTCAGGACTAACAAACTACAGATCATTATTTCCATTTCAGTGTGAAAAAGGATGAAAACCAACAACAACAGATGCTCTCAAGGTCCACGTTGAGTTGTTGAGCGTTAATCGGTCCACAAGGTTTTATTTCATGCCACATGTTACAGTATGTTATTCCAAATACTACCTCTTCCATTCATCCTGGTATTTTCCTGTGTATCCCTCTAAATGTATGTTTTCTTCTGTCTATGATGTGACTGTAGGCAGTGTAAATGAGACACAGCCTCTAACTAAACAGAGCCTGCCGGGCAGTCCGGAAGGCCAGGCAGCAGTTGGCAGACTGGGCCTGAGAAACATGTGTGGTCAGGTGCCGAGGTGCAGATGTGTTGGCATTAACAGAAAGGCAAGGCAGTCCAGAGGCCACCATAAGAGATGTTTGCCTATGCAGCTCCATTTTGCTTATTAATCTAGCCTTCTGCCTTGTCTTTAGAGCCTGGGGCAGGGGGAGAAGGGAGGGTCTTGGGTACAGTACTTTGGATTTTTTGATTTCAGTCAAAGCAAACAATATGTGTGAATTTGTGAAAGTAGAGAAGGCTTTGCTCTCTGTTGTGTAACTAAATGTTTTTGTCTGTGGACTGACTGTGTATGTCTGTCCTCAAATGTTTTGATATTTTTCGCAGGGTGTCTGCTGCTAGTGTTGCACTCAACAGATTGCACAGTATGTTTTTGCAGGTGCCAGGCATTTTGAGTGGGACTGCCCAAAGGTGGTATTTCCTCTTTTCACGGGAACTGTGCAGTTCAAGGTCCACCCAAGAGCTTGCTAGACTGCAATTATGACAGACAGGCCAGAGCAGAGCTTTGCTCAGGGAGGGAGGTTTACAGTGGGGTCAACCCTGAGATATAAGACTATAAAGCATTACCCTGGCGGAGACCCTTAAAAACATCTAGCTAACCTTTCCACACCCACTAACAAATCATATACATCAAAGACTAGCTTGTGTGAGTTAATTCATCCCACACAGTGTAATGTATGCAAAAGAGACCACTCCTCGAATTACAGCAAAAGATGGCGAGTAAACAAATATAAGAAAAAAGAAGTTAGTTCTTTGTGAGGGGATGAATCTAAACAGAACTATTGTTTTTATATACTAACCCTGGGGCTTTGGGAGCCAGCCAGGGGGCAGCTGTCCTTGCAACAGTATGTTCTAAATAAACGGCACAACCCCTGTCTGCTGCCCAAGCTCCTGGAGAAAAGAAATTGGATTATGACACACATAAGGGAGGACCGTACTGCTGCAGATGTACCTGGTCAGTCTGTGTTATTAATATACTGGACAGTGTCAGAAGGTCACATGGTGTCCTTGGGGTCACATTCTGTAGATAAAGACGTCATGTCATAGAGTGGGTATTCTGATGACATCCTCTGTGTCATATGCTGCATATTCAGAGAAGGAGACAAGCGGAAATGACCCTGCATGTGTTGTATTCTGCCGTAGTGATGTATGTGGTGTGTCATATACTAAAATGAATGACAAGTTAGAGAGGCTCAATTGTAACAGTCCCCACTCTGTAACTCATGTACAGTTGGCTAATCATCTCATAGGTTGCTGTGTGAGTTTAAAACATAGATTATATGACAGATTATATAAGCACTTCTATAATGCCGTTAATAATGGTCTCACAGACACACAAACTTGAAGCTTGCAGGAAATCTAAAATGACCCTTCAGTTATGAGATCTTCAATACCATTTCTGAAACATCTCAATACTTCTGAAACCATATATGCTTACAAAGAACCATTTAACAGGATAGTTGATTTCCTCTGATTCAACCCTGACCGGCAGCGGTCGGCTGGTCAAGTGTGGGAACCAGTAACAGTTCCATTTCTGTCAGGTGTTTTCTGAGCATGATAATATTATGCTCTCTTTAGTGGTGGAGGTTGACTCATTAGCCTTGTACTAACTAGATGGGCCTGAGAGCTCAGCCCAGTTCACACCCTCTCTGACCTGGGTGGGAAGGGTCCTAATCAGGCCTAAAGCTGCTAAGACGCTCATTTCTACTGCTGGGAAAGCAAAACAGCCAGCCAGACAATAGGGTGAGGTAGGGTGAGGTAGGGTGAGGTACAGTATTATCTGTCATCTCTGTTTGATCACCTTGGAGAGATAAAGGATCCCATGTGTGGCACAACCAAGATGTCAATGACCACATCATAAGCACATCGTTTGGCCATCGGATTACACAATAGATCATCAAGAAATTGTTCACCGGACTCTGTGTAATCTCTGATGCTTGTGACTATAAACACTGTACTTTATCTCAGAGAGTCACTCACAGGGCATTGTACTTTACCAAGTCTCTTTTTACATCAGTAAAACTAAACAAAATACACTGCTCCAAAAACATTTTCAAGATTTTTCAGTGGAAAAAAGCAATGTACTGTAAAGTCTGTGGGAGGAAAAGCATTGAACATGTACAGGATAGAGTCTAGGCCAAAGCACAATATATTGTTTCTCTTCTCTGCTTTACACCAGAGGCTGGGGGGAGGAGCTATAGGAGGACAGGCTCATTGTAATGGCTGGAATGGAATTAATGGAACGGAATCAAATATATGGTACTCCATTCCAGCCATTACAATGAGCCTGTCCTCCTATAGCTCCTCCCACCCGCCTCCTCTGCTTTACACCACCAGTGGCTTCTCTCAATAGCAGATGGCTAGAAAAGGTCTCGGGTCTACGTCAACATATTAACCTGAGGAAAGGTCTCAAGCCTCTCTGTGGCTTGCATTTTTTCCCCACAAATGTTGAGTAGCAGGATAAATGTCAGCGCTGCCTGGCCAGTGACTCATGGCCCCTATATGCAAAACGGACCCTCGGCAGGAGGATATGTTTACAGCATGATAAATTCCTCCCCTTTGGAAAAAAACATTAGACTGGGGAGAAAAAAATATACCTCTGTAAAAGTGTGTGCTGTTTGTACAGAATGGGATGTTTCAACAATTGGGCCGGGGCTGTGTAGCCTGATGGTGTTTGCCTGAGGTCAACAGTGTCTTCTCCTGCCCCCAGCTAGCTGGACATTCCCGATGTTGTTCACAGGATTTACTGCCATATGGCCAAGTTACCTCAGGTCACTCTCAATGGATTGAAAAGAGAAAAACAACCTCTAACGAGGGCTCTGTCCCTTATAAATGGTTTTCTATTCACACAAATGAGGGTCGAATGCAGTAGAGCTCATGTAGTGGCCATAAATCCAGTTTAACTTGGGCCTTGTTTGTGACAACAAGGATTCCATCCAACCTGTTTATGTGAGTAAAGTATATGTTGGATAAAAAAAAGTAATGACAGGCTTAATGGAAACAGAACATTTAAGTTGATTTTTTAATCGGCACAAGGAATTGAACCGCAAAAGGTATTTTTATGTGCACTAAGTCATCACGCATAGACTTTTATCTGCAACAAGTCAAATTGATGGAAACACATCTCTGGTGGGAAAATGCACGTATTGTTTTCATGCAGATCGGTGGCCAATTGTATGGAAACCTAGCGTATGACTGGTATTTCAGGTGATTCCGGGTTTCACAAGCACAACACAGACACACGATTGGTCCCGGGGATAAGATAAAGAGGAAACGTGCTGCCAGCAAGCTATTCTCTAACAGCAACACTGCATCAAAGCTCAGAGGATGAGCTCACCAAGACGTTGCCTCACCACACAAGACAAGCTTTAAATTCCTCTGGATGCATCATGGTTTATTTGAGCCAAGCATTACTAGCCCCATGTGATCATCAGTATTGTAAACCGAGCCGTCTCACAGCACCTTGGGGACAGCTTGTTTACCTCATATAATTTCTCTACTGTTCCCTCATCATGAACCCAAATCTAATGGGTGTGATGTCATTGTTAGTGTCCATGGAACGGCCTGCTGTGGAGGAGGGAAATACATCGATAATTCACTGGCATTGTGAACTCTTGGGATTTCCAAAACATTAACTCTTTTGAAAACTGTAGAAGTTGACAGTTATCTTTTTGTACTTTAGAGTGCATGCATATTCCAGCTCCAAAGGTCAGTTGATCATCAGCAGGGCTGTCTGTGACCACCCTGGCGTTTCTAACACACCAGACCATTTTTTTCCCATGAGGCCCCATACCAGCCAATGTTTTTTCATGACGCCCGCACAACAGTCCATTGTTTTTTCTTGAGGCCCCCCTTATTGGCCAGATAATTATGATTTTGTGCAGCAAAGAAAACAACAAGTTAGACCGGCCCACTGGACAAAAAATGGACCAGCCCATTCCTGGTCATCAGACTAGTTTAGCTGGCTGATCATTTCAGAGTGTCATTTGATGTGCCATATGTTCTTCTCTAGAAACAGGCAATTTGAGGCAACTTGATAGGGAGATTAACCTCTTTGTGAGCGACCAAGCTACCATATGCACTATGCTGACATCCAATTGCTTCCCAACAGAGCTGCTGCATCTAATATATTTTCCCTGAAGAAAAAAAACAACAGCCTAAAATGCATACGGCCACAAAACTATATGAGCAGATACAGTACATGGCCAATGTGTATATGACTACATTGTATATTAGCTCATTTAGCTCAATTTAGCTCATTTATGTATGCACCATAAGTAGCTACCTCATGGTGCTTCTTCATTTGGGTCACTGTTTGCTCATGGTGATGCTAATGAGCCTCTACAGAGAATTTGGCTCTGAAAGGGCCTCTATTGCCCAGGCCTGTAACTGCCCTGGTTGGAAGTGAGTGATCTCCATTAAGCCTGTCAGGAGACGCTAATCATTTTCTCGTGTCCAAGATTTACAGGCTGTTTTTCAAATAGCGCCCTATTCCCTATGTAGTGCACTACTTTTTGCCAGGACCCATAAGGCTGTTTTCAAAAGCAGTGCAAATAGAAGCAAATAGGCTGCCATTTGGGACAGACCCACATGGTTCCGGTTGTGCAGTGCTAGATCAGGGAAACAGAACATTAAAATCCCTGGCTGGGATAAGTCTGAATAACTTCCGTTAAGCCCCTGTATGTTAACAGGCATCACTATTACTTTAGTGGAAAGCTCGAACATTCCATGTGTTATTTTGCCAATATCTATATGAGGAACAGAGGGGCAGATTATGATGGAACATTAAGGCGATTCAATAGAGAAAAAAAATTGGATTCTAAGAAACTGAGTTTATATGCTGTTTTAAGTAGAACATTAGTTTAATCTTACTTTCTGAACACAAACCTGCAACCCAACATGTGCCCACTCTCCAGTTTGAATTAAGCTATTACTGTATCATTGCATGGTGTCACGCCCTGACCTTAGAGAGCTGTTTTATTTCTCTATTTGGTGAGTTCAGGGAGTGATGTGGGGTGGGCATTCTATGTTTTGTATTTCTTTGTGTTTGGCCGAGTGGGGTTCCCAATCAGAGGCAGCTGTCTATCGTTGTTTCTGATTAGGAATCATACTTAGGTAGCCTTTTTCCCCACCTATGTTGTGGGATCTTGTTTTTGTACAGCTCTTGTAGCCTACGGAACGGTACGGTCGTTTTGGTTTCACATTCTTATTTTGTTGCTCGTTCTCATTTAATAAATATGATGACCACAAATTACTCTGCGCCTTGGTCTCCTTCAAACAACGCACGTTACACATGGCAAGAGCACATCAACAGTTTTTGGCTACATATGGTAAGTGCATTGCATAGCAGGAGCACATAAACAATATTTGGGTACACATAAGCACCTTACCAAAAGTAAGCCCTATTTCACATGACTGAAGAGGTATAATGTTCCTGCATCCCTTGAAAATAACCTGTGCTATTTTAAACTCAGTAATAATTTATATTTGATATCATTTCCTTTAATCTGTATGCCGGCCAGTTGGAGGGGAAGTTAATTAATTCCAATATACATTTGCTTCATTTGGAATCTTAAATAAAACAAACACCTCTCACTGATTAAAAAAAAGTTAAGTCTCTCATTTCTATTTATACTAGATCACAGTTCAAACACGTGAACTTGGTGTTTTCTTAAAACGTACACATGTACAAGGAAGCATATATATTCATGCAAACACATGCACTTCACACATATATGCCTAAAGTATATTAAAACATTTGAAGGAAAACAAACAAATTCTTGCGAGGTCCACCATACCGTGTGGTTGCCTGGCGGTTACAAAGAGATCCTGTGTTATGGTGAATGTGGAAAGAAGCCCTTGTACGCATTCCAGCCGACAGAAGAAGGCCTCTCTCTTCCCTGGATCTGGGAGGGTGTTTTCGAAAGCTACTTTAGAATGTTTGTGCAATCGCTTTCGACCACTTGATTAAAAATATATTTTGATGCTAAGGAGATATGTCCTGCAGAGAGTCAGCTCAAACTGGTTTGAGAAGAGCAACAACCTATTGGGGAATAAACATACCTGTTGTAAATAGTTTTGGGTTATAGTAGGTTGAAGTCCTAGTGTCGGAGTCTGAAGCAATTGAAGTTTTTTTCTACATCCACAGCTAGGTTGTAAAATGACCAAACCCAGTGGAAATCTAACATTGATCACCACACTACTCGTACAGTAATTCCCCTCAAACCACACCGGTGGAAAAACTCAGAGGGGAAAAAAACACAGAAGCGGAAACGAGTACGTCTGTGTATCACAGTGAGTGTGGAGTGTGGCATGACGAAAGTAACGATGGCCTGTGAACAAACAGAGTGCGTACAACCAGGGGGATGTCATTTAGACAGCTGGAGCCGTGGTGATTACAGTAGGCTTCATGCTACGGATGTGCACTAGATGGGAGATGTACTAGAACTCCCTCTCCCTGTCTCTTTCCTCCCTCATCCACCCAGACCAGACACACTGTGGCCTGACCTCTGGCCTACCGCCCCTGCCTCTGGGAGCTGATACAAAGACATAAATCAACTCTCTCTGGAAGTATTTTCCCTCCTTTAGAGGATTCAGTCAGGTGCAGTCAGGAATGGTCTGGGATCTGTTTAATGTAAGCAATTGACCCACCATGACCCACCATTCTGTATGTAGCAAGCTTTATAAAGGGGCCCATGTAATCTTAAATTTTATTGTCACAAGATTTATCACTTGTGTATTTCAGGGTCTCTGGTTGAAGTGGAAATGATTTGCGAGACTACCTTTGTGTGGTTGCTCAATAGTGGTTCCTGTACAACTACAGTGCAGGGTCATGGGTGAATATTTAAATTTTTACAACAATCAATGTTTTCCCTCCCTTACTGTACTGTGTAATTGCAGAAACAAACAGTCTGTTGTCATGGTAACATGTAGATAACTCATAATAGTGTACCCTGTTTTGTTTGGCAACGTCAGGAGGGCTGAGCTACAGCAGTCTGTTTATGAGACCGTCACCTCACCGCGTTTTCACCAACCTGTATACCACTGGCATCCTGTGGCATTTCTGTGGTTTCAACCACATCTTACCACATCCAACCTTTATAGGAGGA